>NC_058131.1:472889710-472889970 GCF_016433145.1 Gracilinanus agilis | reverse complement strand
AGCATGAATCATGTAACCATGTTAAAAATGAATATTAATAAATGTAAATAAAAAAAAACAAAAAAAAAAAAAAAAGGGGGGCTTTTCAGTATTCCCCTTAACTCTGCTCCTTTGATCTAGTCAGATTTCTTCTGCCTCCATTCTCACCAGACCTATTAGCCTAGTCTTTCCATTTTGTTTTTTTTTTTCATTTTTTTTAACATTTATTAATATTCATTTTTAACATGGTTACATGATTCATGCTCCTCCTTTCCCTTTCA
>NC_058131.1:472858626-472889684 GCF_016433145.1 Gracilinanus agilis | reverse complement strand
AAACATTTATTAATATTCATTTTTAACATGGTTACATGATTCATGCTCCTCCTTTCCCCTTCACCCCCCGCAATCCCCCCACCCATGGCCGATGCGCATTTCCACTAGTTTTGTCATATGTCCTTGATCAAGACCAATTTCCAAATTGTTGGTAGTTGCATTGGTGTGGTAGTTTCGAGTCTACACCCTCAGTCATGTCCACCCCGACCCATGCGTTCAAGCAGTTGTCCATTTTGGTTTTTAATAAAACCCTTTTCACTGTTGAGAACAGTTGAACCACCACATTTGAACTGTTAACACTGAAGTCTTGGGTCAGCTTATGGAGGAAGTAGAAATGTCACTGAAGAAAAACAGTAATGGGAAGAGCAGCTAGCTTGGGTCAAGCATACACAGAGGATGTCGTGCTTGAAGGGATAGACTTTTTGGGTGTTCTGAGATCAGTTCTCTAGGTGCTTGAAAGAGGAATGGGTACCAAGAACATGGGGGAAAGAAGTAAAACCTTATTTTATTATACCAAAAAGGAGATTAGGATCTGTATGCTTACTTTCTTATCTATCTAAAATATTTCTGAGGATTCTTGCAATGAGTGAGGGAATTAGAAGTGAATGGGTAGGTTTTTGCTAGGGATATTCCACAGTTTATTTGTGGACCAAATTTGATTTGGTAGAGCAAGGTGTCTTCTATGTGTATCTCAGAATTAAACAAAGTTCCTTGAAAAATATAATTGAGATTATCTTGACAATTCTGAGCATTCAAATAGGGATTAGTGTACATGTGATGAATTGGGCTTAATACTGAATTGAGTGGGCTGAAATTTCTTTTAGAAAATTGCAAAATTCTTTTAATGACTCCAATCTTCTTTAAACAAAGGTCCATCTTTTTAATTCTTTTATTCTGTTGGAATTGTTGCATGGCAACAAATCAGAGAACACTGGCCACTGGAGAATTGGAACTGAAGATTGTATAAAGGGCAATATAGAAGTGTCTGGTCAGCCTGTTGTTGTTTCTCCATCTGAAAATAAAAGAATACCAGTAACTGTTGGTGTTCCCCTAAGTTTTCTTAGTCCTTCTTCCCTACTTTCCGCTCCCTCTTGGCAACCTCTCCATATCCCCTGAATTTAACACTATCATCTCTATGTAAACGACTTTATATATGAATACCTGTGTATATGTATATGTATATATTTCTGTCTCTTTGTCCTCATTCTCCACTCTGAGCTTCCATTCTGTAATTAATTAATTACCGATTCTTTATTGGACTTTTAAAGTAGATTTCCTAGAGTTATTTTAAAAAATTCATCCTTTAAAAAACTAAACTTGTTATCTTTTCCTTCAAAATGTCCCCTCTTCTGAAGTTTTCTTTTTCTGTCAAAGGCACCTCTATCCTAACAGTATCTCAGGTTTGTAAACTCTTTATCATTTAAAGCCTTACACATTTGGCTTCAAACTCTTTTCAGCCTCATTGGACTTTATTCCCCTGCCTACATTCTATAAATCAGGCAAACTACTTTTCTCTCTATTAGTCATTCATGACACTCCATTTCCTGTCTTCCATTTTCATATCTTTGGACTCTATTGTTCTCCATGTCTGGAATGCTCTCCCTCATTTCCCCTCTAGGAATTGTTTTCCTTTTAAGATGTGGCTCAGCTGCCATTTTCTACATGAAGCCTTTCTAGAATCTGTGCCCCTCCCTCATCTACTAGTGGCTTCTCTCCCGAACTATCTCAATTTTAACTACATTGTATATAGATATATTTATTTACTTTTTATTTATAATCTGTATATTTATATGTGTGCTTGTTGTCTCCTCATTAGAACTCTAAGGAGGGATTGTTTCATTCTTAGTCTTTGTACCTCCAGCACCTAGAAGAGTGCCTGGCACACAGTATTTAATAAATATTTGTTGAGTCATTGATTTTCTTGATTTTTAGGGACATTTAAAAAAAATCTTAGATCTGGATACTTTTAATAGTAAACTCATTGTAGTTCTTGATCACAACTTGTATGTATTGGGGGAAGGGAATAAGCATCTATTAAACACCTATTATGTGTCAGGCACTGTGCTAATAAGCAATTTACAAATGCTTCTGATCCTTATAAAAACTTTGGGAAGCGGATGTTATTATCCTCATTTTAAAGTTGACAAAATTGAGGCAGACAAAAGGTAAGTGACTTGCCCAGGTTTACACAATAATTCTGATGCTGGATTTGAATTTGAGTTCTGCTGACACGAGATCCATTTATGTACTCTGCCACTCTTGCCTATTAGCAGTCACTCTTGCCTATTAGCAGTTTAATGTAACAAATGTCTGAGGTGCCAGGAACTAATTTAGCACAGTTAAAAAAAATCCTGCCTTATAAACTTTTTTACATATTAAAACAGCAGATGCAGTTACATACTTTTTTTTTTTAAGTGAATTTCTGAGATTCAGGGACTTTGAGCTGTAGGGAAGAGAGAGAGAGTAGATATACTAATAAGTTTTATCACTTTTATTAGACTTAAGCCTTTCATTGGAGCTCTGAATTACAAGTTCTTTCACAACAATTAGTCAAATCTCTCTCCCTTTTTAACAAAATTATTTCATTTCTTAATGAATTACTCTTGGCCCAAGTCACATAGGCCAAGAAAACCAGTTTTTTTTTTCTTCAAGAAGATTACAGTTCTAGAAGCAACACTTAAAGAAAAACATCCTTCCATTTAAAAGGTAAGCTTTTTATAGCTATGCTTTCTTTTGGTTCAGTCCAAGATAGGTTCTTTCCACTCCCAATCCATCTAAAATATATTAGAATAATCATAGTGCGTCTCTTGATGTTTTTATCTGAAAAATAAAGCTATGACAATTTTCATTCATGACACAACTTCAAGACAATTCCTTTTTCTGTTCTTTCCTCATTCAAATAATCAGTAGTATAATCTGTGGCTTTACAAAGTTTGTATACCTCACTTAATAGTATTACTTCCAAAAAAAATTGGTATTCCAAAGACTCTAAATATCAATTTCCTGGGAACATTGCTATAAATGTTTCAAGAAGGCCAAATTTAACTATCAAAACTTATAATACCAGGAACTGAGATTTTAGTTGTGGGATGGATATTAAAACACTCCTGGAGAAGAAAGGAAAAAGATCAAGATCAAATTAAACCTGACTGTAAAATGGGGAATACTTTTATTGGGTTTATTAACTGTTTTCTGATTGGCTGGACTCAACTCATTCATTATCATCCAGATGATGGTAGGGTACTCTGGGGATATGTGGGTAGACAACCACCATTCACAATGAGGCTCTTATGGATTTGGTTCTAATGTATTAACAAATTGTTGGGAAACTGTATTCTTTGAGACAGTATTTTGGAGGAGAGTTGGCATGCCTATAGCTTAGTGAAAACAGACTCAAATAGAAACAGACCAGAGGTTCCTTGCTATGTATTGATTAATAGTAATTTTCTATTCTATTTCATTTTAATTTTTGTTAAATATTTCTCAATTAACATTTTAATTTGCTTCTTGCTGTACTCAAGAGGGTCATGTATTTGACAGCTCTGCCAGAGCAAATTTGCATGACTTTTGGGTTGCTTTTGATTTCATTTTCTTTATGTGCTTTTTTATCTTTATTTCATATCTCTGTTTTTAATTGACCTTCATTTCCAAATCTATCCCTCTTCGCTCCTTATCCAGAAAATTATTTCCCAAAACTAAAGTTTTAAAAAGGAGAGAAAAAAAGCAGTTAGAAAAAAATTAACCAATACATCATCCATGCTAGAAAGTATATGTTCATAGTCTTCCATTTCTTCAAAGAAGAAAGGAGATACATTTTCTCATCTCTCCTTTCCTGACAAGCTTGGTGTTGACTTAGCATTTAGATTTTTGTTGTTGTTACTTTTTTTAAAATATATATTGTTATAGTCAATAAACATGTATTGCTTTCCTGGTTTTGCTCACTTTACTTGGTATCGCTTTATAGAAATTTTCCCAAATTTCTCCTATTTCATTATATTCCTGTAACAATTTGCTTAGCTATTCAGCAATTGATGGGCATCTCTTTTGCTTTTAATGTTTTGCTACTACAAAGAGTTCTGCTATAAATATTATATATATATATATATTTTATATATATATATATATATGTATATGAGACCTCTTTTTATTTGGTCTCCTCCAGGTATTTGCCTCTCAGTGGGATCTCTGAATGAAATGGTATGACCATTTCAGTATTTTTCTTAGTATAATTCAAAAATGCTTTTTCAGAATCGTTGGGTTGATTTACAACTGTACCAACTGTGTAATATGCCTGTCTTTCTGTAGCTTCTCCAACATTGACTTTTTTTGTTATTGTTAACCAATCTGAAGGGAAGTAATGAAGAAATTGAAAGGACTTACTTAGTATCAGATCCCAAAGTAGAAATTATCAAAATTATTTGGTAATGATTAAAAAATTGAAATATTGACCGATGGACTAGATATACAAAATTCAGAAACAATTTGTTGAGCAGGAGCCTTGCCTAATTTTGTTATATATACAGAAATATACTTGACACTCAGTAATTCATATTACAGGAGACAACAACTACAAAGGCCAACTGGTTAGTGTGTTTTGTTATTTTTGTATTTTAAGTACAAGATCATTTCTTCCTGCAAAACATGGGAAGCCTTTAGAAACGAAACTAAGGACACACAAAGGGTGTCATTAGTTACATTATTAATGTATGAAAAATGGCTGCTTAACCTTTCTTGTAATAACATTGTCTTAAAAATGTGGGGCAGCAAGGTGGCTTGGTGGTTTGAGAGCCAGGCCCAGAAATGAATTTCTGGGTTCAAATCTAGATTTTTGTCTGCATCTATTAATCATTTTGTTTTCTTTCTCTATTTTTTCTCCTCTTATCCCCAAATTGTTGTAATTTCCTTTAAGTAAAGTGCAATATTTTGTATACCTCTAATAAGAGAATCTTTAGATATATAAGCTGGTTAATTGGGAAGACTAGGCATGTTAATCTCCCAAAGACCCTAAGTGGGGAGATTTTAACATACTTGTCTCCCACTAGAATCACAGGGGAGGGTATTGTTGGAAGCAAATTTCTCTCTCTCCAGTTAATCGTTTCACCTTTTTTTTTTAATATCATCTCTCAGTGACCTGGAGGTCAAAGACCCCTGAGTAAATCCAGGTATCGTTAAGCCCTCAGAGAAAGGAGGTTAAAGAATCAAGGAATCAATGAGACAAGAAACTAATTCCTACCTTTCCCCTACTTTTCCCTCTCTTTACTACTACTACTACTTTGATTTAATAAAGTTATTTAAGCTACACATAGCCTCATAATTTGAAATATTACAAGACAATATAGGAAAGAACTAGTTTAAAAATTTGACTCGGAAGTTGGTAGTGATGCTTCTAAATTATATACTGTTTGTATAAACTAGGAAGGTGTGTTTATTTCATTGTTGTCTGTTGTAAATCCAGAATTTCTCTGCATATCCTTACGCCAAAATGTAAAACCAAGAGAATATTTTAAAAATATCATGGAAGAATATATTTACTCTGTTTTTTTTTCTTTACTGGAAAATACTCTCTTAATCCAATTCCATTCCAATCAAACTGAAAGAACCTTTAACAATGTTATTCAGAAATTCCATTTTTTATAATAAGTTTTTTTTTTACCTTGTTATAGATTACAAGTCAGCACAATTTTCAGTAATCATTTTCTGACATTTTTAAATCCATTTTCTCTCTTTCCCTCCCACCTCTCCCCCTTCCTTAAGATAGCAGGTAATATGACAAAGGTTATACAATACATATTTCCATGTTCATTCTGTTGTGAAAGACATATTGCTTACATTAGAGAAAATTCATGGAGGAAATGAAATGAAGACTGGCATGCTTCAATCTGCATTCAGACTTTCTGCATTCCTACTATAAGCAGTGGATAGCCTTTTTCATCATGGGTCTCTTAGAATTATCTTGGCTCCTTGTATTGCTGATAATGGTTAAATAAAGTCGATCATTGTACTTTATTGTCGTTACTATGTACAGCCTGGTTCTGCTTACTTCACTTTGTATCACTCCATGTAAATCTTTCTGTCATTTTTTTGTCATTATTTTGTTTGTCATTTCTTATGGCACAGTAGTATTCCATTACAATCAGTCTGAGATCACAATTGTTACTCCTATTTTTTCAACTTTAACTGAAGCTTAGTAAATTCTGTTCCAACCCTTTACATTTATTCTATATCTCTTGTATTATAGGTATCATAAGTATCTTAGTTAATGTTTTTTCCATGTAGGAATGTGATCAGTTTAACTCCATTGAGTTCCTTGAATTATTTCTTTTCATTTTACCTTTTTATGTTTCTCCTGAGTGTCAAATTTGATTATCTAATTTTTTTTTCAGTACTGGTTGAACTGTTGGTTCTCCTACCTCAAGTCCCTTTCCACTTAGTTGCTAAAGACATCTTCCAAAAATGTAGGTTAAATCTCCCCTTCACTCAGTTCTGGAGTTTACTCCAGTTCCCAATTACTTCAGGATCAGGTATAAAATGTTCTGCTGGCTTTGAAAACCCTTCATTCCCTGGTCACTTCCTACTTTTCTAATCTTCCTACACCTTACTCCTTTCTACATACTTTACAATCAAGTGACATTGACCATTTGGTGTTTTTTGAACACAACATTTCATCTTTTGAATGAGCATTTTCTTTGGCTAGTCCCAAGTGCTCAAAATGTTCTCCATCTTCTCAACTTTCCTAGATAGAAGACTCAATCCATTCTTATCACTTCATACTTAGAATTATTGCAGTCACTTTCTGGTTATGCTCCCTGCCTCGAAGTATCTTGTCCTCACTGTGGTCCATCTTCTTACTTGTCAAATTGATCCTTCTAAAAAGCACACAGGTGTGATCATATCGCCTTCATTCCCAACCCATTCAGCATATTCCAGTGGCTCCCTATCACCCCCAGGATCAAATATAAAAATACTTTGTTTCGCCTTGAAAGCCATTTATAATCTGACCCCTTTCTACCTTTCCCATCTTTTTTATTCCTCTTACCTTCATACCCTCCCTCATATTCTTCAATCCAGTGACACTGACCTCCTTGCCATTTATCTTACAAAACACTATATCTTTTCATTTCAGGGAATTTTACTGGTTTCCCCCCATTCTTGGAATTCTCCATTTCTCATCTCTACCTCCTGGTTTCCCTTAATTCTTTCAAGTCCCAGTTTAACTCCTACCTTTTAAAGAAGGAGGCTTTTCTGATTTCTCTTATTTTTGTCTTTCCTCTGTTGATTGGCTCCAATTTATCTACTATATATCTTTGTACATAGTTTTTCATATTGTCTCCTTCATTAGGCTTATGAACTCCTTGAGAGTAAGGATTGTTTTTTACCTTTCTTTATGTTGCTAATGCATAATACAATGCTTTGCACATAATAGGTACACTTAATATATGTATAAGTCTCAAGAAAATAAGAAGACTTTGGGGGCTTTTTGGTATTATTTATGGAAGGTAAAAGGATGTCCTGAATTCAATAAAATTCAGTCTTCAACAGTTTCCAAGTCCATTTTAGAGTATTGCCTAGTGGTGTTCATAATTATATTTGGGACAAAGTAAGGTCCTGAATCAGGGATACAGTATTACTTTGAATGCTGGGTTTGAAGTGGCAGGGGGAGCAAAGCTCCTGGGTACTAAATTCAGTTTTGCCTCATTCTGGCTGTGCAACTCGGGACAATATAACTTCTTAGCTTCTGCTTCCTTATCTGTAAAATGGGGATAATATATTTGTACTATCTATTTCACAGTTATTAATGAGTAAATTGTTTTGTACCCAGGGAGCAGCTGGGTAGCTCAGTGGATTGAGAGCCAGGCCTAGAGATGGGAGGTCCTAGGTTCAAATTTGGCCTCAGACACTTCCCAGCTGTGTGACCCTGGGCAAGTCACTTGGTCCTCATTGCCCACCCTTACCACTCTTCCACCTAGGAGCCAATACACAGTAGTGACTCCAAGACGAAGGTAAGGGTTTAAAAAAAAGGTGTGGGGGGGCAGGGCAGCTGGGTAGCTCAGTAGATTGGGAGTCAGGCCTAGAGATGGGAGGTCCTGGGTTCAAATTTGGCCTCAGACACTTCCCAGCTGTGTGACTCTGGGCAGGTCACTTGACCCCCATTGCCCACCCTTACCACTCTTCTACCTATGAGCCAATACACGGAAGTTGAGGGTTTAAAAAAAAAATAGTGTTTTGTAACACTGAAAACATCACATTTTGTTTTTTAATTCATCTAATCACATATTTATTGAGGGATTACTATGTATGAGCCACTGTTAGAAATTGTGGAGTAAGATGCAAAAGCTGACTTAATGTACATATTAAATTTTGATAATTTGATCTAATAACTTTATCCAGAAATTCAATCTGTGTAAATTAATTGCCACAACTAAAAGACAAAAGAACCCAGAAAATATCTTAATCAATAAACATCTAACTTACCTTGCCAAATGGAGAGAGAGATGGCTGCCAAGGACCATGCTGGGTTAGAATATAAACTTCTTTTTATAATCTTGTGAAAAAGAATAATGGATGATCTTGACCAGTATTGTCTTGGAAAGTAAGAAGTAGTAGAAAGTAAAACCAGTTTAAAGAAAGCTTGGTAAGATTTTCAAATAAGCAAAGCCATCCCATGGGCTTTCAAGGATGAAATTGGAAGGAGGGGATTTACAAATTGAAGAAAATGGAAAGGATTTGCAAAAAATTATTTTAACATACTATTTTTTCGTCAAGGATAGAGTGACTACTACACTTGTACCCCCAACATCACAGGCTGGAATATGCTAATGGAAGAGGCTGACAGATTACTACAGAGAACAAAAATGGAGAAAGCAGCTAGATTGAACCAAGTATATATAAAGAAGATTCTTGCTGGAGTGACACAGTTATGAAGGTCTTGAGAAATAAGGTGTTCAGAGGTGGCAAAGATTTCAAGGCTTGAAAAAATGAATACTGAATAAAAGGGGATTCAGAAATATCACTAGTAACCTACACGCCTACTTTCCTACCTTTATAAAATCATTGTGATTGACTTTGTGATGACTTGCTTTCACAAGGTTAAGATTAAACAACCTTTTTACCATTTAACAATTAACTGAAGATATTTGGAATAGAAGATAAATTCCATTATTATTTGTTAATAATAGCAACAAAAACATTTGATTTGGTAGATTAAAATGTTACCGGCTCTTTTAAAATAGTTTTTCTCATCCATACTTCAAAATCATTCAGGATTCCCTGGAAGAGGTAATCATAGAAATAATCCTGTCCAATAATTAGTATCAGGTGAAGGATAATAGAGAGAGACATAATACTCTCCAGAGGTGTTCAACTTTGTGATCCAGCACAGAGGCCAAATCTGAGATTCCCTGTAGACTCTCCAGGTACTCCTATTTGTATTGACATTGTGTTGATTAAATGGATCTGTAAATCAGTCAGAGGACCCTGACCTTCTCATCCACAGAAGAAAGTTTTATCTACTCACGTTGAAGAATATACATTTTAACATGGATTTGGATAGAGACTCTGTAGAACATGTGTGTATGTACGTGTACATACACACATGTACATACTTGGAACAAAAAAGTACAAAGAAATGGTCCTTAAGTTTCGTTGTGTTGAAAAGGAGTAGAAATAGATTGGACCGCCTTTAAGAATTTTCAAAACTCTTGTACTGGCCTGAAGCTTTTCTTGAAAGTAAAGACCCATCTTCTTAATATTAATGTTCTATTGATGTTGTTATGTAACACTGCACCTTTTGGAAAGCTTTTTTAGTTCATGTTGTTAACATTAAAATGTCCACTGATTAAATCAGTTTTCCTGATTTCCTATTTCTCCAGAAGAGGGTGTGGAGAGCTGATTGGTACATAGCAAGACTAAATGATTTTCTATGGGAACCTGAAAAATGGTCATGATCAGGTCATGAAGGTAGTAGTTTAAAGAGAAAAATACTCTTGCTACATGTTTGGATAAAGTAGGAATAGGAGAGAAAATGGGGTCCTTAGAAGACTCCTAATTTTGTGAGATGATATTTTTTCCCTTCCAGTTTCCCTTTGTGGTAATCTGACCATGAATACATCATATTTTAAGATCATTGCTAATTTCTGAACACTAGAAGAAAAGTATTAACTATAAAAAACATTTCAGTTTGATATAAAAGTTTGATGAATTAACTAATGTTTAGGACCTATAGAAAAGACTTTCTTAATGTTATGCTAGCACATGAGAACCCTTTAGTAACTAAACTAAGGACACACAAAGGGTGTTATTAGTTATCTTATTAATGTATGAAAAATGGCTGCTTTTCCTTTCTTGTAAACATTGTCTTAAAAGTAAAAATGGAGGACAACTAGGTGGCTCAGTGGTTTGAGAACCAGGTCCAGAAACAAGGTCCTGGATTTAAGTCTGGCCTCAGACATTTCCTTGCTGTGTGTGAGCAAGTGATTTAACCCCCATTGCCTACCCTTACCACTCTTCTGCCTTCCAACCAATACACAGTATTGATTCCAAGATGGAAGGTAAGGGTTTTAAATAAAATAAAAATGTTCATTGTGATTAGTTACAAAGTTGACAGTTTGACTGAGTTGCTAAATAAGGCTGTTTTAAGTTGAAGATTAATTAAAAAAAATGGATTTAGGAATCCTTTGTGGAAAAGTTCAAAGACATGGCTTGATGAAGGAAGGGTTGGGTTCAATGATAACAACCTTCAGTTGGAAAATGTAGTAAAGAAGGAAGCCATTCTAGGAGAAATGTTACTCGATATTGGGGTATTTTTATTTTAAGCAGAAACAATGAGGTGGTCTGGCCTGGGCTCCTCTCCTATTGAAAATCACTCCTTTTCACCTTATTCCTCCCAACTAACAGTTATGGGAGGTTAAAATAATGCGTATTTTAAAGCAGATAGTTAGGTGGATACTCTTTCCAGCAGTAGACACATGTACTTGAGAAGGATGCTTTGTATGCTTTTGAATGTTAGGAGATTTGGATCAGGCAGGCCATGTGCCTGCCCTCCCTCTTATTGGACCATCTCTTGCTGCTGTAGCACTCCACATCCAACTAAGTCTTTTATGTGCTCACTAGAGCATTACAATGCTCAGAAAATTGCTTTCTCAAAGAAATCGCTGTTTTTGTTTAAAATAACTCATTTTTTCATGAAGAAGTAAAAGTGCTTCTGCAAAATCATTCTTTGAAGAGTGTGCACGGATTTAATAAGTGCTGACGTTCAGGACTGTAATTTTCCATAGGCTTTGACACAAAGCACCTCACTTCTGTGGAATCAAAACAGGAATGAAATGCCTGATTCAGGATTTGAGCTTTCCTTTTTTATCTCATTTCCTTGAAGCCTTTTAAACGGATCAAAGTGCAGGTGGTTCCGGGTTTTTGACTTTACAAAAGATGTAGATTTAATAATTTCCTGCAATATAAAAGTATAGGAGGAAAGACTGGGGGGGAGACAGTAATGATGTAATAGTATTTGCCAAAAGTGAGTTTAACGTTATGATCCACTTTTAGAGCTTGTATAAAATAGTATTTAAAACAGCTACAAGAACAATGTATATAGAAGAACTTAATACATTTTAAATTAACCTTCTTTTTTGTATATAGATAATGTTGGTATTCTTAAAAATGGTAACGGGCAGATTACTAAATTATGTGAAGTTTTTGTGCTTATGGCTTTAAGTGAAATTATTTTAAAGAAAAATTTCAGTATGAAAATGGTATTATATATCATTTATTTCCCATTTCCCTCTCTGATTTCTCTTCTCAGGCTCATCTAATTATGGCTTACAAAATTGATGGAAATGTAGAGAGTGGAAAAGAAGTAGTTTTACATGTGATTTAAACTAGTTTAGCAAACTGAGAGCTTGAGGGATTATTAGAATGTTGGAGGGACACTTAGGGGCTGTCTGGTTGATACAGATTTACCGATAATTGACATAATTATCTAACTGTATCTGTTAAACTTCTTTGAAATTTTAAATGATAGGACCTTATATACTCAATCATTATCTTTGTTCAGAAAGGAGAGCAAGATAGCCTCCAGAGCAAAGGAAGAGATTTTTTATTTGATTCATCTGTGTCTTGGTATTTTGGTAAATCTGCTGATTTTAGTGTAGTTACAAAAATATGCTATGAAAAATTCCATTCATCAAGCACTTGTTAACAGTTTATTATATAACTAGAGTTTATAAATTGCTTATGAAGGAAAACATTTTCTCATACCATCATTAAAGTTCATTGCAAATTGAACTTAAAAAAAAATCTTGTATGCTCTCCCTGTCAGCATTAGTTATTTGCAGCAGTTTCTAGTTATGACTTTTCTTTTCTCTTTTTTCTTTTTTTTTGTTATTCCTTTTTTGGGAGTAAATTATATTACCTTTTTTGATTGGTTATCTCATATCTTCTTGACTTCTTAATGCCTTTAGGGCTTTTGTTATGCTCACTGCCTTTTATGTTGCAACTTGCTTTTTCTCTTTGTTCCCTGTTGCAAAAGAAAAAAATAAAAGGAAAAAACACTTTCTAAAAATAAAACTGCAGCAACTAATGAGTCTTTGCTAACAGAGCTTTTAAAAAATCCCAAAACAAAAGAAGTCTGGCAAAGCCTTGTCAGTAAACCATATCATGTGTTGTTTCCTTTTTGACAAGCCTGGCAACTTTTTGGTAAAGAATAGTAAAATAAAGTTCTTTTTAGAGCAATGTCATACAAATGAGATGCTTTTATTAAAAGGGAGAGATAGGATTATAGTATTTGGAAGTTTATCTTTGCTGGGGAATTTTAACTGGCTTTCACCAGAAAAATGTTTTTGTTTTTTTTTAAATGGTTTAAATCACTTTCCCCCCATCCCTTTTGGTTTTTCTGCCCTTAAAAATCTTCCATGAACAACAAAAATAACAATAACAACAAAAAATATTCAGCAATGGACTGAAAATCTTGTACTATTATTCAAATTTGTGCTTCAATCAAGAGCCTTCTATATAATTCAAATCTTTGTACCTCAGGAAGATATACCCTTACTTTAAAAATAAGTGTGCTTACATAATTACATGTCAACTGTATTGTTTTTAAAAGTTAAAAACCAAAAATTAAGGTACATATGTAAACAAATTTTATTCTATCTGGAATATTATCAAAGTATTGTTAACTTTTCACCTGCCTTTGAAATAAGGATTAAAGGAGTCATTAAAAACAAAAGAAAAACCAAATTACAGAGAATAACCACTGCTTTATAAGGAAGTTACACAACTTTCCCTGGCTGACACTTGCATTAAGGGCTTTTGTTCAGTTGTCAGTATTCAATTAATAAGTTAATGAACCTGTACTAAAGCCAGTTCTGTAGCACCTTGTGCAGGAAGAGCAGGAAAACTGTGACAAGGTATCCAAGGTTTTAAATTCTTTTTAAATTCTAAAATTTAAAAATTTTCTTTTTTAAATTCTAAGATTGTAATAGTGATAGTAGTTTAAAGTGTGTGCTCTTACCTATTTTGTGGTGAAATAATAGAATTGATGAATGGATTCAAAGACACATGCTAACATTATTATGATTATTTGAAATAAAATTATGTAGTGCCTTTTCATGTACCTATCATTGAAATACTAGTTACACTGAACTATTATATTTAAATCTTTTAGGCCTTGTACAGTTTATTAATTCTGTGTGAACAATGGGACAAAACTGAGATGCTGAGTTCAAATCCTGTTTCTCATTAGTTTTGTGACGCTGATAAAATAATTTAATCTCCTAGCCTCACTTTCCTCATCTGTAAAATGGTGTTAATAGCACCTAGTTCATAGAATTGTTAGAACTAAATGAGTTAACATATGTAAAGCACTTTGTAACTTTTAAGTGCTATATAAATACTAGCTTTTGTTATTAAAATTTTAATTTATATGTATTTATTTGCTGTTTTTAGAATTATATTTTTATTTCATTTATTTTCCAATTACATTTTTAACACTAATTTTTAAAAAATGAGTTCCAAATTCTCCCTCTCCATCCTTCCTTTTCCACACCCATTGAGAAGACAAGCAACATATCAGCTTATACATGTGAAGTCATGCAAAACGTTTCCATATTAAGCCATGGTGCAAAAAATAAAAAACAAAATCAGAACATAAAAAAGTGAAAAAAAATATACTTCAGATTGCATTCAAACTTCATCAGTTCTCTCCGGAGAGAGAGATAGCATTTTTCATTTTGGGTCCTTTGGAATTGTCTTCAATCATTGTCTTGTTCTTCTGAAGTTGATCATCCCTTTCAGTATTACTATTTTGTGGACAATGTTTCCCTGGTTCTGCTCACTTCACTTTACATCAGTTCATAAAAGTCTTTCCAGGTCTTTCTGAAGCCATCTGGCTTGGCATTTCTTATGACACAGTAGTAATATTCCTCAATTGATGGGCATCCCCTCAATTTCTAATTCTTTGCCACCTCAAAAAGAGCTGCTATAAATATTTTTGTACATAAAAATCCTTTTACCTTTTCTTTGATTTCTTTGGGACACAGACCTAATAGTGGTATTGCTGGTTCAAAGAGTATACACCCATGTTGACGAACCTATGGCACGTGTGCCAAAGGAGGCTGCTCCCCTCCCCCTCTCCACCACTTCTGAGTACATTATCACATGACCCTCCCCTCTGCCCAGCAGCCCAATGTCAGTGCTTCCACACTCCCCTATCTCTGGTACATGGGTGAGGGACTCACATGCAGCATGGGAATTGAAGTTTAGACACTCAGTCACTGGTATACACTGTTTTATAGCCCTTTGAGCATAGTTTCAAATTGTTCTCCAGAATAGTTGGATAAGTTTACAGCTCTGCCAACAATGCATTATTGTTCCTATTTTTCCATACCCTCTCAAGCATTTGTTATTTTCCTTTTTTATTCATTTTCTATTTAGCCATTTCAAGGTAGGAAAGCATTGGCACATGCATTAAATTGACTCAATCTACTCTTGGGAAATCAATCTTTTGATAAGGTTTCTGGAATTTGGAGCAATTAGATGGAATAGCCATTGAATGATGGGGATTCTTCTTCTTAGAGGGATAAATATAGAAACCCATGATAAACTATAAATCTGTGGATCTGATCTTCAAAAGTTTTCTGTGATCTCATTCATTTGAATATTTCTTTCATTAGTACAAGTACATTAGTACAACTTATCAATACTACTTTACTCTGCAATTCTTTTTTTATTCTTGCAGAAATCTTCCAAAGAGGATCTGTATTAAAGGCCCTTCCTTTGGGACTTAACATTTTTAGAGGATTTGTACTGTATGACCAGCCTACGTACTTTTCCAATTCAATTTCTCAGTGACATCTTTGACACCACTTGAACATGGGTTTTGTGTTCATCATAAATCTATGTATTGCCCATTGGGTTAACTACCACTTTAATTCTTTTGAGATTGTGGAATTCCAAAATTCACAACCATAGAACACTGCTTAAAAGAACATTTATGTTGAAAAGATTACTTGAAAGAACATTTGTGTTGAAAAGATGGTGTTTATAACCAGGTTGCAACATGGAATTCTAAAAAGCACTGTGTACTTTAAAAAATGCAATGCAGCTCATTTCTAGGCCCTTCTCATTGTCTTTTTACAATACCTGTTTCATATATCTGGACCAAACCAAAGGCACAGTAAGGAAATCCCTCATTGTGGGTAAAGTAGTATTGAAAATACTAGTATCTAGCTTTACAAGACATTTAATGAAAAAGAAGGTACAAAAAGTATGAGGGGAAAAATGACAGGTATATTACTATTTGAAAAAATAGGTGATTGACAAAACATTAACTTTCCTTTATATGACTACTTTTTACCTTCATAAAATCTTTGAGTTCTACATGCTTGTCAAGGGTATCTGCTGAAAATATGAGAAGGAAACTGGCAGGCTTTTTGCAAATGATTATCTCAAGTTTACACAGATTTGTCTATTGATTGCAAAAAAGGTATTTATTTGGTTCAGAGAAAAACACAGAGTTAAAACTGCTCATGTATATACTAAGATGTCACATGGCTAATTTTTATAAAATCGCCATATGATGCTAAAAATACTTACTGACCTATTATTGACTTATGAGCTCATTCAGAAGGCACCATACACCTTTTTTTATCTTTTCATTTTTGTTGTCATTTCTGATAGATGTGTCCATTTCTGAGAGGAACATTAAAATATCCTTCTACCATTTTTATTATTTTATATGTCTTCTTACAGTTCATTCACATTTTCCTTTATGAGTTTTGATGCTATGCCTTTTGAAGCATATGAATTTAATATTGATGTTGGTTTCATTATTTCTGTGGTTCAGAATAATGTAATTTCCTTATTTATCTCTGATTATAATGTGAAAATTTGTGTTTGCTTTGTTTGGTTGCATGATTGCAATTCTTTTTTTTTTATATTCACTTGATGCATAATAAATTTTGCTCAGCCAGCCTTTCATTTTTTATATTATATATTTCTTTGTTTTCTAGATTTTTTTTTTTGGTAAGCAACAGATTTTGAAGTTTTGGTTTTTTATGGGTCATTCTTTTGTTGGATTGTTCAGGCTATATACCTTTAACATTGTGAGAATTAGGTTTATGTTTTGCTCAGTTTGTGTCTTCAGAACTGGATTTTGGTGTAGTTGTTTTGTCTTCTTTTAAGTATGTATTTTGACCTTCTGATTAATTTTGCTTAATCTCAGTTAAGGCAACTATTCTCACTGATTCAACTGTTTCCCCTCTCAGTCTTCCCCACTTAAATTCCTTTTTCTGTTTGCCAACTCTTTCCCTAGTTTTGTAGTTTTATTTAATTCCTTGATTGCTTTATCATTTGGTTATTTTTCTCCTCCCACTCACCTCTCTTTGCTTGTTTCTAAGAAGAATTTCTTCATCATATCTTTATCAGTTGTTTTCCTGGTTTTTGTATACATATTCATTTCCTTTTTTCCTTTTTTGCCTTCTTTATGGAATTAGAGCCTCCAAAGAAGTTGTTACTTCTATTTTTTCTAGCCCTCTTATCCTTTTTTTTCTTTTGTGCCTCCCTCTTAGAAAAATCAAATTTGAGAGAGGAAAGAAGTTTTGTCCCGTGGTAGAAATTTCCATGTGTCTTAACATGTGTGGTTCAGTTTTCCTGAACTCTCCCTACATGATTATTTTCTTTCCCATTTGCCATGCAATCTGCTTTCTGTGTTCATCCTCCCTGCCCCCTTCTGGAGAATCATTTCCTCTTAAGAATTTCAATTTCCCTTCTCTTGGGGCAGGATGTTATCTGTGAAGACATAACAGCCTCTTGGAGGAAGTGATATATCTGTATACTCCCTGCAGATTAGACCTACTACTTAACTTTCGTTTCCCATTACAAAATATACTTCTTCTTTCCCTCGGGAGTGCTCTTCCCTGGGATCTCCTCAACTGGGCCAAGAGATCTCTATTTCTTTTTCCCTATTTTACTTCCTTCCCTTTTTCTACCTCCCCTTTCTACTATAAACCTTTCACTTAATGAGCCACTGCAGGAATTATCTTTCTTTTATTGTAATTGAAGGACTTGATTGAGATGTATCTCCTCTATTCTCTACCCCTTTACTTTTATGCACCCTGTTCTCCAGTTTAGTCTGATTCACTTCAATATTGATTGATTGATTATATTGATTCACTTCAAGTAGGGATGATGAATGTTTAGTCCATTGTATTTCAGGCCTGTCCCTTGCCATCATTTTTCCTATTTCTTTAAATTCTGTTTTGCTCTGTATTTCCTTGTATACATTTGTTGTATTTGTTTCTTGTGTTTTTGTTATTTGGGGTAACCTCACTTTTTTTTCAAAGTTGCTTCATATGTCTCTTGGATTTGTTTCATTAATAATTAGGCAAAGGTTTATAGGATATATCATTTAGGTTTGCTTTTGTAGAATACAGTATTCCATTTTTCCTCTGGGTTTTCTGGTGTAAGTAGGGGTATTCTCTTATTCAGATTTCTTTTCCTTTATATTTGAAGGTCTTTTTACTGATCACTTGCAGAATTTATTGTTTGTTAGTGGAATTTGCCGAATTTAACTACCATGTGTCTTGGCATTTGAACCATAGTTTTTTCCTGGAACTCATCGGATTTTTTTGTTTAGTGCTCTTTTATTTATTCATAAATTTTGGCCAGATTTTTTATATTCTTTTTTGGATTATTATTGTTGACTTGGAAAAACATAGAACCACTAAAGTAGTCATAAAACCAAATCTTTAATCAGGAAAAAGACAGGTCCTTAGCCAAGCACTAAATACTGCATAGAGTTGAAACCTTGGGAGCTCTGGGGATAGTGTCTCTGAGAGAATCGCCACGCTAAATGATTCTCCAAAGAATAATAGGACTTGGGGACATATATACCTTTAGGGGAATTAAATACAACAAACATATATTGACAGTTTATAAGCTGGCTTGGGAAAGAGGCTAGGATATCAGGGAATGGCCTAACTTAAAATAGATACAAAAGGATAATTTCTGCCAGGTGTTGGTCTTCTTGGAAAAGGATCTCTGATACAATGGGGGAAACTTCTAAGAGAAAAGGGGTGATTGAGGATTTGAGCATTTCTGTTACTCCTATTCCGGACACTTGGTGAATCCTTGTTCAGCCTAAGACAAAGTCAGTTTGGGTCTTCCCTTAAGGCAATTTCTAAAGGACTGAGGCAAACTTGGGGTTTTCAGAACTCAAGTTGGCATCATATTATTAAAGATTTTTGATTTGTCATATTCTCTGGAATATCTATTACCTATAAGTTGTCTCTGGACAGCCTATGTAGTCTTCATGGCCAAGTTACTTTGGCTTATTTAGAATTCATGTGTCCCCTTAATGTTATTGCTTCTAGCTTTTCTTCTATTAGATTTCACTTTACTTTGTTATTTTTGTTACCAATCTGTTAATCTCTTTAATTTCTTTAAAGAGACTCTGGATTATATATTCAGTTTTTTTATGTTAATTGAATTTTAAAATTCTGCATTGAGTACTTTTGTTATTTTTGTGTTCTCAATCTGTTAATCTCTTTCATTTCTTTAAAGAAATTTTGCATTGTATATTCATTTTTTCCTTAATCTGTTGTTAATTGAGTTTTAAAATTCTGCCTTGAATACTTTGATTCTGACCTATATTTCTTTCTAATTCTTTTTGGATTTTGATGGGGTTAATGTTTATTGGATCTCTTCCAAAGATTTGATTGATGACTCAAACTGACTCCATTTCAAGGAAATAAGCTTCATTATAAGACAATATGGTAACAAGAGTAGCTAGTATAGTAAGTAATTAATTAAGGTAAGATAAGGAGGTATGGTAAGTAAAGGTAGTGGGAGAATAAGGTAAGAGTGAAAGGTAAGAGTGTGTGTGTGTTTAGAAGTTCTCAGGATTGCTTTGTATCTAGATTAGTAACTAAGGAAGGGGGATCATTTGTTTAGGCAGTTGTTGCCCTGTATCTCCAGGAAGCTGATGTCACTGTACTTATGGTCCACTTTGGCCTGTGTGGCTTTACCCATGGTTCATTCTATTTGCCCACTGCCAGGAGAGAACAAACCATGGTGTAAATGGGATGCTAATCAGATGTTAAGCACCCTAGATCAAATTTTGCCTTATTCTGTGCAGACTCCAAGAAAGGCAATGAGTGTGGAAATTGAGCATTGTTTGAACCTAGTTCTTTGTGACTGGAAAGTTGAACCACCTGTACTTGCTGTTCAGAGACCCCAGCCATCACTTAGGTCATATCTAATGTGAGAAGTTTTCCCATAATTTTGAATCTAAGCAAGTCATATGTCTTATATGAAGGGTAGCTCCATTCTAACACCTAGTTATTGTTTCTGTGTTCTTTTGGTTATGTACTGCTACTTGGCAGGGTTTGTGGGACATTTCAACCCACATCAATTTCATTTCACTTTTGAGTCATCCTCAAATTTCCTTCTCCCTTGGGAATCTTTAAGATTTTGAATTTCATCACCCAGTCCTTCATTTTCATTTTCTTTTGTCATGTAATATTTGCTAAGACAGATTTTTATTGTTTTTGAGTACTTGGTGTTCTTCCTAGAGTCAGAACAACCTGAGTTCCAATCAATCACCAGCTATATAACCTTGGACTGCTGTTTAATTTATTTTTTACTCAGTTTCTTGTAAGGAATTAAATTTTATAGTTTGACTAAATATTTAAGAATATAAAGATAATACTGTGGTCACTGATTTAAAAATATAGCTCAAGCCAAAATGACTTTTAGTTAGTTTTATTTACAAAAAAAGGTGGAGAGACTGAAAGTAGAGAAATGAAAAAGAGTATAGAGGAGGTGTCTATCCTATACCACACTAAATAGTTGCTACAGTCCCTGGCTCAACCCACACAGGGCTCGTTAACCCCTCAGTTGGAGGACTCAGTGGTGAATTAAGTAAGGGTTCAACCCACATGGCCTCCTCCAAGAAGGGGAGGCCTCTCTGGAACTAATCTCTCCAGAATCTAGGAAAAGAGGGCCAGCTTCTCACTCTCCCTGGTCAAAGCTCCAAAGGAGAAGATCTAGGAGCAGTCTTACCAGAAGCTGTCCAAGATCCAGAGTCCCAGGACCAAGTAGCTCAAGGCCTCAGTCCCAGTCCCCCATCCTCCAACCCCAAAACTCAGGAAGAAGAACCCTTGGACAGGAAGTTCATCATTTTTATAGTCCTTTTTTACATCACTTCCTGTCCCTTTCTCCACTTTACAGGGACCAATTGCAGTCTTTACATTTGCTTAGCACTGCCCAGAGGGCAGTCATTTGCTTCTGGAGGTGTTACTCACTTTAGTGAGTCGTTTGTGAACCTCTCCATCTCTTTTAGTTGATTAAATTTAAAAGTAGACAAGGGGAGAGTCAATCCCATCTTCATATTCTTCAGCTGTAAATGGAGATAATATTAGCACCTACTATGAAGAGTTGTCTGAGGATCAAATGACACATTTGTCAAGCATTTAGCAGTACTCAAGTATCTATAAGATGCCTATTCCCTTCCCTGCTCTCCTCCTTCACACCCCCACCCCTCATTCTCTGTTAATTTGTCTGTTGCTTCTCTGGTTTTAGTGTTTCAGCAATTTTTATATTTCTCATCACTTACTAGCTCCATCACTTTTTGTTGTGGGGCACATTCTGGAGATTTATTTGAAAATTAATCTCAAAAATTTATTTGAAAATTATCTGAAAAATGTATTTGAAAAGGTGCCTCAGTCTCTGCACATATAGGATTTACTAACTCGGGTATCTACTTTAGGGGTACTCAGCTGGCCCAACTGAATTTCAGTTCCCTTTCAGATCCAGTGTAGCCATATACACATTTATCTCTATCTAATTGCTTCTTTGATTCTCCCTTCCTTCTTGAGATTGTTCTGCTGCTTTTTGCAGGTTGGTCTGGAGACTGGTGAATATATTTTGGGCATACTTTGCCACCACTCTAAACTAGAGCTGGGCTCTAGTGAGAAGGAATCACTTTTATGATTAGAATTTTCTGGTGTTAATTTATATGGAATTTGACTCCATATTTTATTTAGTTATCTGTGAATTTAGTTATAATTGCTTCACATTTAGTACATCATTTCTTTTTTGGAGGGAAGGATGATGTTAGATTTTTAAAGGAGTCTGGAGAAAGTATTTTGCTGTTATCTTTCTGATTATGTAGACTTCAGTCAACCAACAGTCATTTATGAAGCACCTATTCAATTTCAGGTTCAATGAGAGATCCTAGGAATACTGGGACAACAATGAAATTGTTTCTGGCCTCAAGAAATATTTTTTAATTGGAAAAAACTACATAAAAGGGAAGCTATATGAACACATAGGGAAGCTATATGAACACAAATATAAAGCACATGCACAGTAAATACAGTGTAATTTCTGAGGGTTAGATACCAGCAGCTGGGAGGATAAGGAAGAATTTATTTACATAAGAGGTAACATTTAAACTGGAGCTTTGAAGGGAACTGAGGATTTGAAGAAGAGGTGAGAAAGAGTTTTCCTGGCTTGCAGGATGGCCTGTGAGACATAGTGTGGAGATCTGGGGAAGTAAAATAAGACCCTTTAGTTGGATCACAGACTCTGGAGAAATAATCACTATAGGCTAGAACTGGATTGCCTTAAATACCAAAGAGAAAAATTTGCATTTTATTCTAGAGTTAATAGAAAGTAACTAGAGCTTTTTGAATGAGAATAGAATGATCAAACCTGTTCTTTAGGAATATTATCATGGCAGATTTCTGGAAATTTGATTAGAGAAGGGAGATAGAAAATAGGGAGAACGTGTCAGAGACTGTTACAATAATAGTCCAAGCAAGAAGTGATGAGATTCTGAACTAGAGTATTAGCTTTATGAGTAGAGAAAAGATAAGAGATACTGTGATTGAAGAATAAACAATTTATCAATTGACTGAAAATTGGGGAGGTGGGGAATAACAAGGAATTGAAGATGACTCAAGTAGTGAGTTTTGGATGAGATGGTGGCATGTGACAGAAATAAGAAAGTTAGAAAGAAGGATGAGCTTGGGGCAAAAGGCAACTAGGGATTCAATTTTTCTTTTTTCCACTATGACCCAGAGAAAAGAACCCTAGGTTTGGTGTCACAGAACCAGGAATCCAATTGTATCTCAGGTGTTACTACCTGTATGTCCTGGATGAGTCACACAGCCCCTTTCAGGGTCATTGTTTCTTAATCTATAAAATAAAAGATTTGGATTGCAAGTGCTCTAAGTCTCTTTTAGCTCCAAAGCTTTTAACTTCTTTTAACTTCTAATGCAATGAAAGCCTAAAAAGTAGAGCTGACTCCTAAACTCAAAGCAAATATGTTGAATGAACCATACATTAAAAATTTTTTTGTTTAATTAAGAAAATTTTTCCATGGTTACATGATTCATGCTCTTTCCCTCCTCCTACCCCTCCCTGCCATAGCCAACGTGCAATTCCACTGGGTTCTACATGTGTCATTGATCAAGACCTGTTTCCAAATCATTAATATTTGCACTAGGGCGATCATTTAGAGACTACATATCCAATCATAGCCCCATCAAACCACGTGATCAAGCATTTGGTTTTCTTCTGTTGAACCATACATACTGTTCGAAGGTGGGCTTAATTACTAGCATGATGTTCAAGTTTGATAAAGTAGCATTTCTAAATTCTTGATAGATGCAGCCTCCTGAAATGTTCTATCCAGCCATGTGACATTATTCCTAATCTGACGAATACAATGAGTAGGACAAAATACAATGAAACTTCGAAAGGGTTGCCTTAGAAACAGACTGACAGATGAGCATTTCCTTTCCTTTGGCCTCCTCTTTAAAAAGTTTGCCCATCACTGCTCTAAAGGATTCAAAAATGAGAAATTGAAATTCTTAGGAATTCCTGAAATAATGAGTCACTCTGTATTTTTATAACATTTTATTTCCTTATTAAATAATAATGAGTGACGATGGTAATAAGCAGTGAATAATTTTTCTGATAGGGCTATATTAAAAGTTTCAGAAGTTTTCTGTAAATAAAAGCTATAATAATAAATGAATGGTTTATTATTATGACTAGTATCTTGTGATAGTTATTTAAAACATTTGACAATGAACTGATTTCTTTCATCTTAAATTACTTCTACTCTTTTTCATACTCTTCACTCATAAGGGATAAATTTTGTTATGCCTAGATTTTAACCAGTAAAGAACATGAGGGCATTTCCCTAGGAATAACATTGGTTAGTAACAGATACAAAGAAAGGATCTTTTGTCAGCCTCTTCCTTAAGCAATGACACTGGGTGACCCTTGACTCTCTCTTGTAAAGGAAAATATATCTTCTTTCTGATTAGCTTGAGAGATTGACCTTTGGGCGTCCCCTCACAGTCCCCCATAGGTGGATTTTTCCAATGAGGAGGTGGCCTTAGAGATCTCAACTCTTTCCTTATTACTTCATCATAGGAGGAGATGTGTCTTTGCCCAAATTAGGAAAATGCTAACATATCCTACTTTATTTTCTTTCTTTTTTTACCAATTACATGTAATAACATATTTCCACATTAAGTTTTCCGAAGTTATATCATCCAGATTGCCTTCCCCTTCCAGAGCTGGCAAGCAATTCAATCTATGTTATACATGCATTATCACGCAAAACATTTTCATATTGTTCGTTTTTGGAAGTGAATAATCTTATAAAACTAAAACCCCAAAACATATACCCAAATAAACAAGTGAAAAATCATATGCTTTCATCTTCATTCTTACTCAAACAATTCTTTCTCTAGGGGTGGATAGCATTCTTTGTTATAAGCCCCTTAGATTTGTCCTGGATCATTGGATTATTGTCCTGGATCATCCTGGGAGTAGCCAAATCTGTCACATTTAATCATTCCACAATATTGCTGTTACTGTGTACAATGTTTTCCTGGTTCTACTTATTTCACTCTGCATCAGTTCATGGAGGTCTTTCCATTTCTTTCTGAAATCATCCTGTTGATCATTCCTTACAACCCAATAGTATTCCGTCACCACCATACACTACAATTTGTTCAGCCTTTCCCCAATTGATGGACATCCCTTTAGTTTCCAATTCTTTGCTACCACAAAAAGAGCAGCATTAAATATTTTTGTACAAGCAGATCTTTCCCCATTCACACCCTATTTTCAGTTGAGTTAAAGTTCACCAGCTAAAGAACTGTGGCCAGACCTTCTTTGCAGTATTAAGAAATGTAATGGCATCATTGCAGAGGTTAAAGAATGATTCAAGTCTCTAATTCAAAACTCAGATATAGAAATAATTCAATAAGTTAAATTCCTTTAGTTGGTAGTATTTATAAAGAGTTATGGCCTATACTAAATATTTAAACTCCAGCAGGAATGTGTTGGAGCCAACTTGAATTTGATTATATGAGCTGATGGTTAAATTTTCAATTTGAGCATTTATACCTCTGATATTGATTTATTTTGTTCATTGTCTAGGTGGAAGTGTTAATAATGCAGACTTGAAAATGTGCTGTATAGTTCCCCAACCCAGACATGATTGTTAAATATCAGTTGAATATTTAACACCCCTGAATGTTGGGAAAACAGGGTACATTTTTGGGTACTATTCAGCTAATGTGACTTTTAAATATCTTAGCAAAATTAGTACTGCACAAAAATCACATATTGAAGTAGCTAATTTATGGACTTTTTGCAGTTTTCATGCCTTTTCTTGGTTCTCCTACTTCACTGATTGTTTCTTCTCAGTCTCTTGTACTGAATCATCATTCACATTCTACTTCTTAACTGTAGGTATCCTTTAAAGCTCAATTCTGAGCCTCCTCTCTCTATACCCTCTCTGTTCCCATTTCTGGATCATTCTTGTCAATTAGTTGAATGCTAGGTGAAACTTCAAGGTTGTTTTTATCTTGTTAATGGTTTAAAGCATCCTTCCACGGGGTTGTGAATACTTTCAAATTCTTTTGCATAGTTATACTTCTGTGATTTGTTCTTAGACCTACTCATGATTTAGCATTTCATTTAGATCTATGTTTTTTGTTTGTGGTTCCTAAATCAATTACTATTTTTATTATGCTATGGTCTACAAAGAATTTATTGTCTATTTCTGACTTTTTACATTTGTTTGCAATATCTTTGTGCTCTGGTACATGACCGACTTTTTAATAAGTTCTTTGTGGTGCAGAGAAATAAGTATGTTCTTTTGTAGTTCCATTTAGAAGATGCAGACGTCTTTTAACTTTAGTTTCTCTGGCAATTTATTTAGTTACAGAGAGGGATATTAAAGTCTCCTGTCACTATTGTGTTACTACTGTCAGTATATCCTTATAGAGCAGATTATGAATTTGGGTGCTAAGGCATTTGGGGTGTATAAGTTTACCACTGGTATCCTTTCAGCATAATATAAATTTTTGTTTATCCCTTTTTATTTTTCTTCAGAGTTTTGCTTATCAGATAGCATGAATATAATTTTTGCTTTTATGTTCACTTGATGCATAGTGAAATTTTTTTCATCCTTTCAGTTTTATTTTATGCCTTTGTTTTAAAATACATATAAACAACTGATTGTGGGGTTTTGTTTTCTTGTCTCTTCTGTCACTCATTTTCATTTTATTATTGGCTTGTTTAATCCATTCACATTTTAAAAATTAAGAGTTAGGTTTTATTTTTCTCCCATCTCACTAGGATGTAGGTTTTTTTTTTTTAAGTTGGACTTTTTCCCCCTCTTCTGATTTAAACATAGTATTATGAACTATTTAGTACCTTTCTCTCTATCTCTCCACAACCCTTCTCTCCTTTCATGGATCCTTATGAACATTTAGAATGAAATTTTTTGTTGGTCATTCTCCTGTCACTGTTGCCGATGCTGTCTTTGGCTCCTGTCCTTATTCACTTCAGTATTTCTGTTGTTTGGAATGTGTGAAAAGCAAATACTCTGCTTTTTTATTTAGAAACATTTCAAATATTTATTGGAATATCTTTTCTTCTTGTATGGTTAAGCTCAACTTTGCTGGGTAGATCACTATGGGCTGCTTTCATAACTCCATTGCTCTTTGGAACACATACCATTACTTCCTACAGTTTTCTGGTGGGTGCAGAATGGTTTTAAATTTCCTTTCCTTTGAACATATTCTTTTGTATTTGAAGGTCTTTCTTCTGATGGTTTGCAGAACTTGTTGTTTCTCAATTGAGTTATTAAATTTAACTATAATTTGTCTTGGAGTTTGGAGCCTTAGGGCTTTTCTTTTCTAAAGGTAATCTTTAAAGTTCTTTCAGTTGGTATTTAATTTTCTATGCTCAGAAGTTCTGAGCAATTTTCTTCTATTATTTCCTTCTTCGTGATGTTAACGTCTTTTTTGTACTGTTGTGTTTTTCTGGGAGACCTTCGATCCTTAAGGTTGTCTCTGTATCTTTCAAGGACAGTATATTTTGCCTGCAGAGTGAGCATATAATCTTTTAGTGCTTTTGTTTTTTTTTGGTTTGTTTGTTTCTACATTGACCTTCATTTCTTTTTACTTTGGTCCCCAACCTATTGTCCCCTTTTTTGTTACTTGGGTGAGACCATTATAGATTCCACTTTTTCTATTTTGCCCATTATTGTTGCTATATGGGCCATCAATTCTCATAATTTTAATGTATTTTTTTAACTACTCTGGAATGGGTTGTAGTTCTATGCCTTCTCCACATCCTATAATATCCTCTGTCTCATCAAGTATTAGCTCATTTTCCTTTGCTTTGCAATATTTATTCATAGATCGGTGACTTCATTTACTATATATGGGGATGGTATTTCCTCTTGATTTATTTGCTTGTGAACAAGGGCTTTGGATTTTCTTTTTCCTGTGATTTTTTGATAATAACTCCCTACCCCCAATTTTCCTATAATCATTTTCTGACTCTGGTCCTCCAATGGTGATTTCCTTGGGTGCTGGATCTCAACGTGTCTTAGCTTCTTCTCATGCTGGGTAGTTTATGGTTTCCTCAGCTATCTCTGTACCAAGCGAGACTTTTGGGTGGTTAGAACTGGACCTATCTATAAATACTAATCTGTTTTCCTCAGGTTTAGTGGACATTGAGCAGCATTCAAGGGCACGAGAGAGGATTCTGTTGTTCAAATCTGGAATTGTTATGAAAAACCATTTGTCCTGTTATTTCCCCATTGCTTCTTCTAGACTACTCTCATCTTTTGATTACCACCTGTTTTCTCCTTTGGCATTCACACTATATTACACCATCCTCTCATTTTCCTTGTCACTACTGTCATCTGACCTCCAAGGACATTACCACTTTCTTTAAATGTTTTAATATTTGACTGAGCCTTACTTTCTGCAATTTTTTTCCTATAAATCTTGAGAATTCATTATTTATGCCGAGAGTCAGATTGGTACAGAGGAAAAGTCTACTCATTCTCTGTAGTCAGAGGATCAGGATTCAGACACTATATTTGACACTGGACCTCAGTTTCTTCATCTGTAAGATGAGCAAGTTGAATTAGATGGCCTCTTAAATGCTCTTCCAACTCCACTTCTATGATTCTATAATTCTAAGATTCCATAATTTACAAATATGAATGGATAAAGGACCCACTTGCCATGGACAGATACTATATGTTTGGTCATCTTTCTGAATGATTAATAGAGCTATTTTGTGATAGAGACTAAGGCTCAGGTAATTGTAGAAACTTTTTGGTGGATTTTGCACAAAAAAACTATTGCTCAGAATCAGGAATTTCTTCTTCAAGCTTCTGACCCAACATAGCATTCTGGTGAACACAGAGACAGGCAATTAGCATCCAACTCAATTATCCCTCCTTGTTAAATATACCTCTGTCTACTCTGGCTAAACAAACTTCCTTTTGTTAATCATTTATTTATTAGTTTACAATTATTTCATTTTATTCTAGTCTTAACTCTGACCTACCAGATCAGCCTGAATGAGGCCTGGCCTACTAAATTGTGTGAAAAAAGTGGCAGGATTGGGTCCAAATGCTTTTGTTGAATTGGGGAAAGGACAGTGTGACCTCTTTTGGTGGTGCTCCTGCAGTCCTGACTGCACATAGTGAGACATTCTCCAGTGTCGTTGGGGTTATTAGAGAGGAAATGATGGCATTCAGCTCCTAGAGACAGATGTAGACATGCCTGTGTCTTCAAGAGCATACTTTGAAGACGATAAAGGCTGTTCACTGTTACTTGAATTTGCATATTTTTCTTATTTAGTGATGGTAATAATCTCTAGACCCATTAGCTAAAGAGTGGAATTTTCGCATTGTTTGAAAACTATGCTAACAGAACTGTTTTGAGCTTTCTGTGTGGCATTTGAGGAGCCGCAGCTGTGCCATGTGTACTTTTTGGGGACTCTGGTATAAAATACTGCAGAAGGCACTTCAAAGGACACAGCCCAATCTTCCTTATTCCCTAATCTTCTCCTTACAGAATTGGAGATTTGGAGAAATGTGCCAGTGGTGCTCCAGTAGTTTGAATATGGGATCTGGTGAGAGGTTTTGCATTAGTTTAAAAAGAGAGATAGCCTCTGCTCTCTTAGTCTTTTTCTCTCTTGGACTTTCAACAAGGGGCTCTGTGTATTGGGCCCTAGGAGGGGCCCCAGAATAGGGGGACGTACGGCTGCACTCTGCCCAGGAGAAGGGTGGCATTGGCAGCAGTACAGGAAGGCAGAGCTGTAACCTGGGGTAAGGTCAGGGGGACGGTGATGAGAGGGAAGCAGAATTGTTCATGTTCTGGCCAATGGGGTCAGGGGACACTCAGACCCTTCCAGGAGGGCAGTGCCAGTGTTGGGGCCCTCAGTCAATCACAGGTGACCAGTAGCAGCAGCAACACTTGGTTAGCCACAAGACTCAGTGGCAGACTCAGATCTCAGAATTAGCCCTGATACTGGATAGGCTGTATTCAAGAGAGCAATGACTTCTTACCTCCCTTTTATAGATGATGCTCACCTGTAACAAGGACTGGTGGTTGCTGGGAATGACATCATCTGCATCATAACCCTGATGTTCTCGGTGCTACTGCTGCTCGATGTCACCACTTTACATCAGGGGACCCATGGTGAACTGCAAAGTCTTGGCATTCATTATCTATCCATATGAATTCGGTCATTAAGACCCAAGACTTGCTCCTCCCAAAGTGGGAAAGTAAAACATGGGATATCTGGTCCTGGTTCTGCTCTTGATTCTGTCATCCAGCATCCTTCTCAGATTAGAGTTAATCACAAATTTTGATGACCATTCAGTCTCTTTATTTTTAGACAAAAAAATGATAACAATGTTGAATGGTTCAGGGCCAAGAACAAAGTATATCTCATAGGTTAGGGATTTCCTTCCATGTTGCTATTGCTCCATTATTTCTGGGTACATTTTTTCTAGTTACTGTGAATCTATCTTAACTACAGTATTATTCAGTATCCTTTTTAAAAAATTTTTTCTACAAGACTGAGTCTTAATTAATTTTCTCTTGCTAAAATAAAGATATAATTATCTATCAGTTTGGTAACCCTATCCTTTAGAATGTGAAGGCATGAGAAATCTTTGGTAGATAATTAACTAATAAACTTTCTTTCTAGATCTTAATGTGTAACATTGTTAACAGCTAACTATTTAAACATGTGTCCTAATTGTGATATGTAAACTGAGAAAACGTGCATATATCTTTCAGGAAAGAAATGTTGGTATTTTGAATCTTGTTATTTTTAAAGAGCATTAACATCCTTCCTCTCAAATTCAGGACGCACATTTTCCCTGGCTTTTCCTTTCTTTCACTTAATAGCTTAGTTATCATCCTGTGCCCTTTCACAACATCTTCATAGCCCTTACAAAGCTAGTGGATTGACTTTAACAAAAGTCTTATAAATCTTTCAGGAAAGCTGTCAACTTTTATTAATGTTGTATTAATAGGAAACTTGAATAACTTAGAATTAACTTAATATATTCACAGGATGTTGTCAGAGTAATAAGAGAATAGTATTTTGGTGTGAGCTTAAAAGAACAGTTATAAGTAGGAGGGGACATTATGAGGATAAAGCAATTAAAAGTTATTTTTACTGTGAAGTGCTTCTTGCGATTGTTTTTAAAGATCCAATGCACTGCCAACTGTTACTATTCAGGAAGCAAATTTTCCAAATTCTTCTTTTAAAAAGATAAAGTTTAATAAGAAATTCACCTTTAATTTTTTATGGACTATATATTATGCTTGACGTAAGTATTTAATAAATATATTTGTCTGATTTTCCATTGTGGTAATACTTATATGTAATGTAAATTTTCAGATTTATTTCAAATGTAAAAATTCTATATTAATTGTTTAGTGCTCACAGTTTATAAAGTAATAAACCTGTGAATCAGGCAAAGACATTATCATACCTATTTTATAGATTGGGAAACTGGGACCCATAACATTACAGGGTTCCTAAGTCTCCCAGGAAGCAATTAAAGAACCCCTAAGAAACCATTTTTTGGACCCTTTTAGAATAACTGAAGGGAAAAAAATTCTAACAAGTAACTACAACTAACATTTATATAGCACTTTAAGTTTTGGAAATGGCTTATATATATATATATATATATATAT
>NC_058131.1:472800346-472858281 GCF_016433145.1 Gracilinanus agilis | reverse complement strand
GCTTATATATATATATATATATATATATGTATATATATATATATATATATATATATATATATATATATTCTCTTTTGGTCTTTACAGCAACCCTGTAGTATGTGTATATCCTAGAATTTCAAGTATTCAATAGTCTAATCTCCAAGAATATAGTTGAGATCTTTGAAATAAGCCCCTTGCCACCAGATGCTTCTGGGCAAACACAATATTTCTAAGCCTAAAACTCATGAAGCAGGCTTAAAGCTGAGATGGCCAGTCTCTACTGGCCTCATCAATTTATGTGAGACGAATTTGTATATTATTGGTATTAATTGTTCTTTATTTAAAAAAAAAAACCCTTACCCTCAGTTATTATCAATTCTAAGAAAAGCAACCAAGGCTAGGCAGACAGGAACTTGAGTTACAAAGGTTCTACCATCTCTAGCCCTGGTGCCCTTAGATGCCTATATTATTTGTTATTTAAAGTTTGATAGAATTCTTGTTAAATCCATCAGGACCAGGGATTTGATCCCTGAGGCTATCTTTAATTTATTCTGTATATATTTTGTTTATGCATAATTGTGAAATGTTATTTCCCCCATTTAATTTGCTCCTTGAAAGCAGGGACTATTTTTTTTTCAAAAATAAATTATTCAAACAGAATACCAGAAGTGTTTGGAATAAGACTGGCTCTGTGTCTGTCATGTAGTAGGTGCTTAATAAATGATAGTTGATTGACTGACTAGTAATACATATTTGCCTATTAAAGCTATTTTAGGGTACTTAGCTTAAAACTACTTTAAGATTTTTGTAATATCTGGTAGATAGCTAGCTAGATATAAATATATATACACATGTTTACTTATATTTATTTTTATAGATATAGATTTTTCCTGCTAATTGTCTTATCTTAGGTACCAAATTCTTTTCCAAGAAATTTGATAGAAAGGTGTTTTCCCTTTCAACCACTAACCCTTATTATAGATTTATTAATAATTTTTTGTATAAAAGTTTTTCAATTTTATGTAATTAAAATGATCTTTTTTGTCTTTTATAATAGCCTCTGCCTTTCTACCTATAGCTGTGAAAGGTATATGATCTGCTTCTCTTCTGATTTTTTAAAGGTATGATATTTAATATTCAAATCATATATTTATTGTGGCATATATTGAGCTGTTGATCTGACTTTAATTTCTGCCACACTAGTTCCTAGTTTTCCCTAGAAATTCTTATATAATAGGAAGTTATTTTTTAATAAATTCAGATTTGTTGAACACTGGGTTATTAAGTTCCATTATTCCAATTTTTCTCCATTATATATAGTCAGTTCTGTTAATTTCTTCTGTTTTTTTAACCAATACCAAAAGTTTTGATTTCTGCTACATTGTAATATTGTTTGAAATATGAAAGTGTTATTCCTTCACTTCAATCTTTTTTATTTATTTCCTTTGGTATTCTAGATTTATATGCTTCCCCCCACTCCCTATGGATCTTAGATTGTTATTATGCTATTGGGTTCTTTAAGCTATTTCTTTCATATTTTGATTAGAAAAGCATTAATACTCTGAATTAACCTTAACATTACTGTCATTTTTCTTACATAGACATATCCCAGCCATGAAAATTCCCCTAACTATTTGTTATCTTCATTTCTTTGTTAGTTGAGTCTACGTACATACTTTGAGTTGGGTCAGCTAGGTAGTACAATGGATAGATTGTGGGACCTAGAGTCAGGAAGACCCATCTTTTTATATTCAAATGCAGCTTTAGACTAATACTTGTACAACCCTGGGCAAGTCATTTAACCCTGTTTGCCTCAGTTTTGTCCTCTGTAAAATGAGCTGGAGAAGCAAATAGCAAACCACTCCAATATCTTTGGCAAGGAAACCCTAGATGGGATTGTGAAGACTCAGATACTACTGAGAACAACAAAACAACAACAAATGTGCATTAGTATATTGAATCCCAAATATTATAATGTTGGTTTTTGTGGCTTCTGTAAGCTGTTAGTGATATTGAAGCCATTGCCTTAAATTGCTGGTTTAGTAGGCTTTTCTGAATAAACTATGTTATCCACAAATAGAAATAGTTTTGTCTTTTCTTTTTCAATCTTTACATCTTTATTTTCTTCCTCTTGTTTTATTGCCATTGGTATCATTTCTAGAACTATATAAAGTAATAGTTGGGAAAGTGGACATTTTGCTTAATCCTATATTCACCCTAAAAGCTTCTAATATTTCCCCATGGCATAGATATGATGGCTGCTCTGATTATCAATAGAAACTTTTAATTATCTTTTGAAAAATCCCTCTTTAGCATATATATTCATTTACTAGTTATACGTTGACAAAGGAATTTTCTCCATCTATTGAGATTGTTAAATTATTTTTTAAATGATTGTTTTCCTAAAATTGAACATTCTTTGCATCCCTGGTATAAATTCACCTTGGTTATAAAGAACATTTCTTGAATAAATTTTTGTAGTTTATTTGATATAATTTTATTTGAAATCAATATTCCTTAATTATATTGTCTGTAACCTACCCCCTCTTTTTTTTTTTTTTCTATATAGTGACTATATTTATCTTATAAGAAGATTTTGGTGGCTGTCTTTTTCTATTTTGGAACTAATTTGTATACTGTTATTGTTAATTATTCTTTAAAGTGTGATAGAATTCTTGTTAAATCCACCAAGACTAGGGATTTATTTTCTTTGGCAGTTTTTTTTTAAGTGTGTGTGTGTGTATGTGTCTGTGTGTCTGTGAGTGAGAGAGACATGGAGCAGGGGGATGAAGGAGGGAAGGAAATTGGGTTCCTATTTGATATTTTGTTAGTTTGATATTCTATTTCATATATGTCCTCAATTTTTTTGGCTGTGTAATTATGCGTACTTGGTTTGATAATTTTTAAAATTTATATTCTGTTGTTGGTTCAAACTTATTTTTTTATTTTGTAGATTTTACTTTCTGTCTTTTTAAATAATCTGTGCTAAGATTTTCTTTTGTCTTTTCAAATAACCTGCTTTTAGTTTTGTTTATTATTTATATAGACTTTTAGTCTCACATGCTTATTCTCCCTCTGATTTCCAATATCTTCTCTTTTGCGTTCATTTTTGTTTGTTTTGGCTTTTTAATTTTTAAAAATACATATTAATTTAATTCTTTTCTTTATGTTTTTGTTCATGTATGTCTTCAGGGATAGAATTTTTTCTTCTGAATACTGCTTTTAGTTATATCCTATAAATTTTGTTATGTTTATTTGCCATTACTGTTATATTTTATATAATTTATTACTTCCATATTTTTTTCTTACCCCAGTTTTTATTTAGGATTTTATGATTATCCATCTCCATTTAGGGTTGTGTGTGTATTGTAAAATTTTGCTTCCTGAATTGATCACTATTATGATTGTATTGTGGTCAGTAAAGAATATGTTTAGTTTTTCTGTTGTACTAGATTTATTTGCAATCTCTGTAACCTAATCTATGGTCAGTTTTTGTGAAAGGGCTTCATGAAAACATGCATAGAGTAAAAATGGAAGCCAAAATACAACTTAAAATAAAAATGAGAAGCCAAAATACAACTTACTACAAGAATAAGTTGTATTTTGGCTTCTCATTTTTATTCTATGCATGTCTTAATTTTTAGATTTGCATTTCTTTTAGGTTAATTTTTAAATTTTTTTCAAAAATTAAGATTTTTTTAAATATAAAGTTACTTTCCTATCTAGTCTGTCACTATTTCATTTTATTGGATTATTTAAGCCATTTACACTTAAAGTTATGAGACAAGTTTGTATTCCTCCTTTTGTGGCTCAAATATTGCTTTTTTCTGAATTAAGATTTTTTTAATTTCTTATTTTAGAATAGTACTTTGCTTTTGAAATTATTTTTACATAATGTACAGTCAGTTCCTAATAGGCTCTTTTCTTCTTACCCTAAACATCCACTTCTCTTCCTTTTTATTAAACTTTTTCCTTGTTTTGTAGTTTTGCCTTTTTCTTTCTCTCATTTAGTTATCTGTTCTCTTTCCTCTACCCCCAGTTTCTTCCTCTCTAACTTCTTTTGGTTTTTAATGCCTTTTAAAAAAATTTTCTGCAACTTAAATTCTTTTTCTTGGATTCTCTTCATTAATTTTCTTTTCTTTATGTTTAATCTCAATTTTTATTCATTGATTTATGGTATATGCTTATTTATTTCTTATTTGGTCCTCCATATTTCTTATGGAATTAAAGCTTCTAAAGTACCAAGTTTTATTTCCTTTAAACAATTTCTTTTTCTATTTGTAAACTTTTTGTAAAATTTGTAAACTCTTCCCACCCTCCTTTTCATATTATGACTAGATATTAGAAGTTTCCATTTCTGAGGGAGGAGATGAGGAAGAAATACTGCCCTTTGGTAGAAACTTCCCTCTATCTCAAATTGTGGAATCTCATTTTATACCCTTTCTTCCCCACTCTTTATGATCCTTCTTTTTCTTTCCCTTTTGTCTTTCATTCTTTGTGTCCTTGCCCTCTAATCTTCCTGGTTATCTCCAGTAGCTCTAATGACCTTTCTCCTGAGGCAGGATTTTGTCAGAGAGGAAGCGAAATCTCTAAGTGCCAAATCTTTGTAAATTAAATCCACTTTAAGGTCCTTATCTCTCATTACAGAATATACTTCTCCTACTATGGGAGTGTTCTTCAATGAGAATATTAACTAGGCCCTCTTCTTGTTTGATACTCCTTGAGTTAAGTTTCCGATGATTGTGTACCACAGATTTGATTAGGTTACATAACTTTGCCCTCATCTTCTGCTCATTCTCTCTCATCTTTTATCACCTATGCTGTGATTTACTCTCACAAAATAAATTGATTTACCTGTAAGTAGGGTTGTGAAGTTTAGTAATGATCAGTCCTTTTCATCTTTATCTCTTTCAGAATTTTCTTTTCCTCTTTTAATAGTCTATAGAGGTGAGATATTTTATTTTGTTGATTATACCTTCCTTGGGATTGGTATTTGTTTCTGCTGTTTCAGGTGGTTTCAAGTTGAATGATTTCCTTATGTCTTTTTTTTTGGTAGCAATGCCTGAAATGTTTCTGCTTTATTGAAATTCTATCTTTTTTCCCCCATTGATTAGATCCAGGTGTTCAGGGTTTATCATTTCTTTTTTGTGTGTGTGTGTTATATCTTGAACCTTGTTTTTTTTTGGAATATATTATTAAATTCCCTTTGGTTTTTTGTCAGTTGCAGCACAGAATCATTGTGTTATTCAAATTTCTTTTCCTTTATATTTGAATATTTTTGTCACTTAAAAAATTGTTTGTCATTAGAATTGTTCACTTTAACCATTAAGTGTTTTAAAATTTGAAGTGAGCAGTCTTTTTTCTAGATGCAGTTTATATATAATTTTGATGATTCTTTGTTTTATCTAATTAGAAATTCTGGACATGTTTTTCATATTTCTTTCTTACGTTTTGGAGTTTAGCTTTTTTGATTTTTCATGTTCTTTTGAGAGATCTATGATCTTTTAAGTTGTCTACAAAACATCCCATCTTCAAGACTAATATGTTTTGTTTGCAAATGTTCTCTTAATTTTACTGATTTTTATTTCTCTTCTAAATTGTCCTTCACTTCAGTGTATTTGTATTCTAAATCTTTCTTTTCTTTTCTTTTTTTTTTTTAAAGACTTGCTATTGGGGATTCAGGATTTTTGTTTTGTTAATCACTTTCACTGTGCATGCCATTACATTCTACTATTCCCTTTTAACTTCTCTTAAGATTCTGATTTTACTCTTGATCATTCAGAAACATCTTGCTGCTGTGGTTCTTTGCTTTCTTTGGGATCCTCCCGGTTTTCTCTTTGTCTTAAACTATTTAGAGGTGCTTGCAGTTTTAGATGAAGTCATCTTCCCTTCTTATTTTATCTTTGCTTTAATTTATCTATTTATGCTTAAGGTTTTTAGGAATTCTCTTCCTCCTGTGATCTTTAGAGGTTTTAGTCTTTTTCCCTGTTGTATTCTCTTTTTTGCTCACTTTATGAATCATTCTTTGATTGTGGGGTTCCCCCCACTCCATCAACTTGATCTTAAAGTTGACTTAATTTGGGTAATTTACTTTTGATAAAACCTCAAAACCTTTCCCAAGTAACTCCTGGTGGTGGAGGGGAGGAGACAGAACTAGCCTTATCTGGGTACCAGCCCTCTAAATTTTTAAACTCATTTTTAATTCATTTAACATTTTAAAAATATATATACTTAATACAAAATGATCATTGTAAGACTGCTAGATTTGGAGTCAGCAGACCTGAATTCAAGTTCTGGCTTTGCCACTTGCTACTTTGTGTGAGCTTTGGCAAATATGAGATGGGGAGAATATGATCAAATAGTAGTTCACCTGAGAAAGATCTATTTTTAGTTGACTTCAAACTTTAGCAGTATGATTCTCTTCCCTCCAACCCCGACATCCACACCCCCATGCTGATTTGATCTTGGACTTCCAGAAGGCAAGCTCAAGGTGAGACCTAAGGAGCTGGTAGATCTAAGATTCTCTTCTTGTCAGGATGTTATATTGAGATGTAGATATTGCAGGTTCTTTTGAAGGACATGCATAGGAGAGGTACGTGTTCAGAGGAAGACCACCAGGGCTTTGAGTCCAGGGCGTAGAGAATCATGGGAAGGAACAGAGGATGTTTATTTTGGAAAAGAGAAGATGGATTGGCTTTCAAGTATTTGAAAAATTGTCATGTGGAAGAAATTAGATTTATTCTATTTGGTCCCAAAGAGAAGAACCAAGAGCACTAAGTAAAAGAGGCAAAGAGACCTATTTAGGCCTGATGTTAGCAAAGAGTTTTAAGTAAGTAAGAGGTAGTGAGGCTTTTCTTTTTATAAGACTTCAAGCAGAGTCTGGGTGACCATTTGTTAGCTATGTTAGAGTAGGAATTCCTTTCATAATATGGCCTCTTCCTGCTCTCTAATTATATGATTCTCTGAAATCACTTAATCTTCCTGGGCTTCAATTTTCTCAACTGTAAAATGAAGGGGTTGGACTAGATGACCTTGAAAGATCCCTTTCATCTCTTAAGTTCAAGTTCCTATGCCTCTAATTCTTTGAATATCTTTAGCTGTTACGAGGGAAAAAGATGTGAAATGAAATAAAAATGTTTGGGTGTCATCCTGGGTTTTAGTTATTGGAAATGGGGTATATTAAGACATTGATCAGTGTATGAAGTGTTTGCAGGCAGTCCAACTTGAGATTCAATTTGTGATTTGTTCTAAACTTTGAATTTGTCATCTAGTATCTATGCTTTGAATTTCTCTTTATTTATAAAGCATACTGGAAAATAGGCTTACTTGCAGAGATGGCAAATCTGAGGTTTCTATTACTACTCATTTGCATAAGATCAGGTAATACTTATGAATCATATTGACAAAACCTCGATCTAAAAAAGTTTTTGTTATTCCATTGAGTAATTAGTGATGAGAGACATAGTAAAAGTTCTAATAGAGATGATGATTAAAATCAAATAGAATTAGTAGATTTTCCTTCACTTTGGATCCTTTTCTTTTAACCAGTGGGAAAAAGTGACATTTTAATTTCTGCCCACTTTAAGACAGTCCCTACTTAAAAATTTTAAAATAAAGAGATTTGTTATGAACATAACTTTAAAAATCAACAAGAAGAGTTAAACTTTTGGGGCAACTATTTTTATTAAAATGTATGAATTTCAAGAATGAAATATCCATAACAACTTATTTATTACTTTTGTATATTTATCCATTCATCCCCATGTTCTCATATGTGTTTATATTGTCATACATTTTCTCTTTCGGTAATTATAGTACATACTTTTATGATTCCTTTTTTGGGTTTATATTTATTTCATATTGCTATTTCATCAGTATTTCATAGTGATATGATGATTTCTTCATATTCCTAATATTTTTCTTAATTGTATCATATTTCATTACATTGATGTAGCAGTTTATTTAGCCACTTTCCAGTTGCTCATCTATCATCATTCATTCAAAATACTACATTTATAGTGTATTCATTGTTTTTATCTTTAATAATAAATAATGCTGTTAATAACTATTTTTAATTGTAGAGACTTTTTTTCTTTTTGATAACTCTCACCATATTTCCAGCAATGAATTATTGAGTCAGCTGCTGTCCTTACAGGATCATAGCTTTAGAGCCAAAATATATCTTAACGATCACCTACTTCAACCACTTCTTTTTACAGATAATAATCTGAGGCCCAGAGAAGTTTGGCGATTCATCTAAAGCAATACAGGTAATAAGTAGAAAAAGACTGGCATTGAACTTAGATGTTATAGACAGTAAATTTCCCATTATTTTTCAATTCTCTACTAGGTTGCTCTCTAAAATAATTTCTACCATTTTGCAGTTAATACCCAAGATAAATGAATATATTTGTTTCTTCTTATAGCTATCAGCATTATGTTTTATCATCTGAATCTTTTTTTGTCACCTTGAGAGGATCAGAAGGAAAGACTTATTTTGAAAAACCAAATCTTCAGTATTTTGATTGGCTAATGATTTAAAGACGAGAAATCCCTAAACACACAAAAAAAGTTATTAAAGTCATATTCAGCTTCCAAAGGAGACAATAAAGTTAGCAGAACATAATAGTGAACTAGTGACAAAGGAGCATAACAAATAGTTGTTTAATAGAATCTATTAATTTAGGGAAAGAAAGGCTAAAATTGGATGACAACTTTAAAAAAGAATTGGACATACTTAAAAAGCATGTGGCAGAATTTGGCTGAGAGGCAAATAAGATACAGAATAACTGACTATAGCCAATTAAGAACCAGCTATGAGAATAGGAGTCAAAGGTAGTGATTCGCATATAGCAGTGATGGCGAACCTTTTAGAGACAGAGTGCCAGGCCTTACCCTTCCCTGACCCCCCCAGAGTTTTGTGCTCCACCTATCTGTGCCCCTCCCTTACCCCAGAGGGGAGGGAAGAAGCTCTCCCATTGGGCTGCTGGCAGATGGGTGGGGGGTGGGGAGTGAAGAATGTCCTTAGGAACATGGAGAGGGGGAGGGGAACAGTTCTGCCCAGAGTCCCTCTGGCTTTCTAGTAACGAACTCTGTCAGGTAACTGCAGGCATGCCCACAGAGAGGGCTCTGCATGCCCTTTTGGGCACATGTGCCATAGGTTTGTCATCATGGTGTTTAGCCTATATACTATTTTAAAAGGTTTTATTCCAGCTTTTGTTTTTTTTTTTTATCCAACCATTACTTCTTAGTACCCCTCTTTCCAGCATAATATGACTCTTTCATATAAAACAAGTAGATTTAAGCAAAGCAATCTAAATTGTAACTCTCTGCTAATGTGTGTAAAATCCACTGTAATAGACCATCACCTCTCAACAAGAGGGATTTATAGGATCATTGTTCTCTAGCAGGCGGCTAATCACCTTAGTCTGTCTGTCCATATTTTATAGAGGAAGAACTTAAAGACCTAAAAAGATTTCTCTTACTTGCCCAGTGACTCACAAGGAGCAACAGAGAATAGAATTTGGCATTCTGGTTTGATACTTTTCCTGCTGCACAATGGAAGAGCAAATGTTCTTAATCATTTTTTCATTGGTCATTGCATTTAACATTAAATCTGTTGTCTTTTAATGTTTTCTTTTACATTATTGTAGCCACTTTATATTTGTTCTCTTGGTTCTGCTTTTTTTGCTCTGCTTCATATAAAATTTATTTTTTCCTTCTTAATTTCTTATATTCATCTCAAATCACTAACTTTTTATTATGTTCATATATTATAATATATTCATATATTTAACTGCACCCCAATTAATAAGCATATACTTTTTATTCAGGGTCATTTTTTCCCTATAATTGATTATAAATCTTTTGGAGTTGTAATTGGTCATTGAATTGATCATAATTTTTCAGATTTGTTTCCTTTAAAATGTAGTCATTTAAATTATTCTCTGTTCATTTCACTGTATCAATTCATACAAGTACTCCCTTTTCCCCTCTATCTTTTAAATCCTTTCTTATAACAGTTCATTATAGTCATGTATCATAATTAGTTCAACTATACCTCAATTGATCATTTGCACAGTTTTCCCCAGTTCTTTGCTATGATAAAAAATGCTGCTATAAAATTTTTTATGTATGTGTGTCCTTTTACACAGTCCCATGATATAGTGACTTTTTGAGAATAAATATTACTTTCCAGATTGGCTATACCAAACAAAGATTCTCCAACAGTTCATTATATGTCTACTCTTTCACAGACCTTCCAGGAGTTGTCATTATTCTTTCTGTTATCTTTGCCAGTTCTGATGGGTGTGATGAGTTTATATTAAGTTACCTTTCTCTAATTGTTAGTGATTTTGATAGCCCATAATTCTTAAATCATTTCTTCTCAAGTAGTTTCCAGAGCACTTGTTTTTTGGGTGGGGGAAGATAACTTTATGTTCTTTTCTTCAGTTTTTTTTTTTACTTTCTAATAAAATTTCTTGTTGCTTATGAATTCATTGGGTTTTGCTTGTTCTGTTCTATTTTTCAGGAGATCCACTGCTTAGATTTTCTGTCTCTGTTTTAAGCTATTCATAATGCTCTTTCCATTCTAATTTCATTTTTTAATCTCTTACTTCATTTCTTTTAGTCATTCTTGGAGGCCTTGCAGTCCATTCACTCTTTTACTAAGGTTTTCCTTGGGATTATTTTAACATTTCTCTCATATGCACTTATCTCCTGGGTCTTTTCTTAGCCAAGTACCCATTATATTTCTTCATTTTTCTTCTGTTGTTTTTTTTTGTTTGTTTACTTATGTTTCCAGATTCATTTCCTCCATTTGGTTTTTATGCCAAGTCTTAATTCTGTTTCTTCTTTCCCTCTTTGTTAGTAGGTCCTTTTTGGTACTGTGTATTATAGTCTGGATTCTCTTGTCTTATAGTTAAGTAACTTTTGTTCTATATTAAAGAAGCAATGTGCAAAATTTTATCTTACTCAGAGATGTTTAACTTTTTTCATGTTTTAAATTTTTTCTCACTTAGGAATTCTATAAATGTTACTTAAGAATTTTTTGTGAGGGGGGGAGATATATGTGAATGTATAAAGGAACTCTTGTCAATTTAGACATTCCTCAAGCTCAAGGAGATCAAAGCAGACCAGTGCTTAAATTTAAAGCAATGATAAATTAGTAAAAAATGTTTTTGATAGGCTTATGCCTAAAACTTAGAATCCAGTATTAATTTTTTCTCTTTGGCACAGGAGATGGCTGAGAATACAGCATTCATGCAAAGTGGAAATTCCTGTTTGTTATTTTTGATCAGTTTCCTTGGCAAATTAAACAGGCAACATCAAAGTTTAAGCATTCTTCCCTTTTTTTGTGGCTTATTATAGTGCTAATCTCCATAGGCTGGGCTGTTAACTTTTTGATCCTTATCTTTTCATTAATATAGGTTAAGATATAAAAACAACAATCTTGTCAAGCTCAGCTCATTCTGAATTTTTCCTACAGGAACATTTTGTGCTTTTGTATTCATCTTCCATGAACTGTTTTTTTTTCATCTTCTGCAAATGTCCTTTAAAAAAATCTGTATTTGTTGGTGAATTTTCTTTGCTTTCATGTTAGCCTCCTTAGCAATTTAGCAAGCATGTCTCTACTTATCCTAGCAAAGAATCACGAAAGTAATATTTATAATAAATTATAATAAAAATGATTTTAAAAGTAAAAATAATAAACATTTAAGAAGAAAGCAGAGGCAAGTAGAGGTTAAGTCATTTGCCTAGAGTCACATAACTAATGAGTTTATGAGATCTGATTTGAACCAAAGTCTTTTTGACTCTAGGCTCAGGCCTGGTCTACCCTCTGTACTACCTCCTCACAGGTTTGACTCTTATTAGATGTGCACAATAGCTTGCTCTCACTCGTGGTCCAGAACCTGAATCACAGAATGTAAGAGTTGGAAGATACCTTATTGGTCATTTATCCTAAACCACACACAGGAGTAACTGCCAAATAATACATTTGGCAAGGGGTTTGTCCTACCTCTACTGGAAGACTTCCCAGAATGAGCAACCTACTTCTTCTTGCAGCAGAGAGAATTCCTCTTTTTGACAACCCTAATTGTTAGGAAATTTTTCTTATGTTAAGGCTAAATTGACCTCATTGTAACTTGTGTCCAGAGTTCTTAGTTCTTTTCTCTGAAGCCAAAGAGAGCTAGTCTGATTTCCCTTCTCCACATGGTAACTCTTCAAATACATGATAGTTCAGATATTTCCTGAGTCTTCTCTGGGCTAACCATGCCAAGTTCTAAGTTCTTTCTTTCCTTCTGCCCCTCCCTTGTCCATCAATACAGCAAGAAAGAAGATACCCATTATACCCCATGTGAAACATTTCTTCATTAGCCATGTTGGGGGAGGTTCCAAGAAAAATAAAATGAAAAAAATATGCCTCGGCTTGCACTTATTGGCTCTCTTTCTCTCTGGAAGTGAATGGCATTTTTTCATTATGAGTTCTTTGGAATTACTTTAGATTATTGTATAGATCAGAGTTGCTAAGTCTTTTCATGATTGATTATCATTACAATATTACTGTTACTGTGTAAGTTATTCTCCTAGTTACATTCACTTCACTTTGCATCAGTTCATATATGTCTTCCTAGGTTTCTCTGAAATCATCTCTTTTACTATTTCTTACAATACAGTAGTATTCCATCATAATTATGTGCCACAATATGTTCAGCCATTCCATAATTGATGGATGTCCACTTGGTTTCCAATTCTTTGTCACCACAAAAAGAGTTCCTATAAATGTTTTGTACATATGAATCCATTTCTTTTTTCTTTGATTCTTTTGGGGTACAGACCAGTCACAGTTTTTATGGGTTAGAGGGTTTCTTGCTAAGTTCTTTTAATCATTGCATTACAGTGTAGCCTCAAGGGTCTTTGTCCCAGTTGTTCTCCTGAATAATCTCAAAATTATCAATTCTTTCTTAAAATATAAAACCCAGAACTGAACACAATCTTTTAGGTAAGTCACCTCGTTATTCCTAGAAGCTATGTTTCATTATGCTCTATTGTTTGCTTTAGCTTTTTTGAGTGGTCATTTCATACTGCTGATACGCTGGACTTGCAGTCCACTAAAATCTCCAAATCTTTTTCAAAACTTCTGTCCATGTCTCTTTCATTTATGCTTAAGAAGTTTGTTTGTTTTTGGTATCCAGATATAATACTTTATAATGATCTCTATGGAATTTCATTTTACATTAAGCCCAATGCTAGCCTGTTAAAGTCCTTTTGCATCCTGATTCATCTGCTCTGTGTAAACAAAGTCCCTTTACTTCCTCTTTTAGAAATAGTTAGAAAACATATCAAAATTATCTGGTCTTTTAAGAAAATTTATAAAAGGTTAAGAATGAAAGCTAAAGTGTTAGGGAAAAAAGATTAAGACTGGTGACCAAATTTATGAGGAAATCTAATTTAAGGTCATTGTCGTTCCCCATTTCCTGAAGGGATGAAGCTAAAGATAAGAGGAAAAAGTCTCTTTGATTACTTTTTTTTCCAGCTTGAATCAATTGAAAACAGAACCCTTGAAGGGATTGGTGAAAGAGGGATTGGATAGTTTTAGGAAAAGACTTATTCAAGAGTGTACAGAAAAATTAAATAACTATTTTTCTGTTTGATGAAATGGAATCTTAACTTTTTATCTTGTCTGGTGCTCTGTAACTATTATTAAGAACTTTTCCTTGTTCAAGAAGCCTTTAAAATTTGTATTTAAAATGACTTGTGTAATGCAAGGCTGCAGCAAAAGCTCTTGCTTTTGCAAACTAACTGTAGCAGCCCTGACAGTTGAAAAAGTTTAGAATGTTGAACCAGCCAGGGGGCTGGGATCCCTGGGGTACCAACTGAAGGGCCTTTTGCCTTTGGGGCATTTTGGAACTTGCCTGATTTCTCTTCTCGGGACCTCTCCTTGACCTCTCCATTTACATCCTGCTATTTCCCTGGATTTCCCCATTGGGCCTTGGGAGGAAGGGTGGTCTGGTGGGTGGAAATCATGGGATTTAGCTTCTGTAGGCAGGAAGGACAACCTAAACCAAGCTTTCCCCTGATCCAGTGATCTGATAAATCCTAACTACCTCAGGGCAGTGAAACTATCCCTGTCTGAGGGAGCCGGCCTCTGTGAACCTCTCCCAGCATTAGCTTCCCCTAGCAGCAGTTACCAAACCTCAAACCCCTTTCCCTCAGCTTACCCCTGGCATCAATACATCCCCTTTGATATCTACACAAAAGCCTTTGGTAAATCATTGTACTGAATACTAGGACAAAGGCTGAAGAGGGAAGGAATAACTTTACTTTTGTTTCTTGAGGGCAAACCTAGGCATCCATCTTGGGCAGAAAGTAGCCAACAGAGACTTCCTGTAGATTTCAGTTTTGCTGGCAGGGAGGAGCCTCTTGACTCCTCCCTCAAGGGACTTTAGAAAATAATATCAAAAACCCTTCAGCTAGACCCATATCATTTCTGGCTGATTATTCTTCTTGTATCATAGAGATAGCCTGACTGCTTGAAGGACCCAGCCTGTTTCCTCCCAATACCCTCTGTCTCTAGCCTCTGTGATTAGTCTGTTTGAGCAGCCCTTCCTATATTCCCCATTTATCCCTTACCTTCCTATATTCCCCAACATTATATACCAACATCATCCTATCCCCTTACTTTTCCATAATACTTGTACTACAAATATAAAATGAATAATTTTGATTATATTAAATTAAAACATTTATGTACAAACAAAACCAAAGTAACCAAAATTAGAAGGGAAGAAACAAATTGGGGAAAAAATTTTTTTATAACAAAAACCTCTGACAAAGCTCTTCATTTCTCAGATTTATAAGGAACTAAGTCAGTTGTACAAAAAATCAAGCCATTCCCCAATTGACAAATGGTCAAGGGATATGAATAGGCAGTTTTCAGATTAAGAAATTAAAACTTAAAAATAAGCGCAGAAAAAAGTGTTCTAAACTTCTTATAATTAGAGAAATGCAAATCAAAGCAGTGCTGAGGTACTACTTCACACCTATCAGATGGGCCAATGTGACAGTAAAAGAAAATAATAAGTGTTGGAGGGGATGTGGCAAAATTGGGATGCTAATGCATTGCTAGTGGAGTTGTGAATTAATCCAGCCATTCTGGAAGGCAATTTGGAACTATATGCAAAGGGCTTTAAAAGAATGCCTGCCCCTTGATCCAGCCATACCACTGCTGGGTTTGTACCTCAAGAGATAATAAGGAAAAATACAGCTGCACTCTTTGGTGGCAAAAAAATTGGAAAATGAGGTGTCCCTCATTTGGGTGGCTGAACAAATTGTGGTATCTGGTGGTGATGGAATACTATTGTGCTGTAAAGATTGATGATCTGGAGGCTTTCCATATGAACTGGAAGAACCTCAGTGAACTGATGCAAAGTGAAATGAGCAGAACCAAAAGAACATTATGTACACAGAAAGTAAGACATTGTGGAAAAATCCAATGTAATAGTCCTTGCTATTGGTAGCATGGAACAAGCCAGGACACACCTGAAGGACTTATGTAAAAGAATACTGTCCACACTGAGAGCAAGAAATATGGGAGTAGAAATGCAAATGCAAAACATGATATCACTTATCATGTGTATATATGGGTATGTGATTTGGAATTTAGACTTTAAAAAATTACTTTATAGCAAAAATGAATAATATGGAAATAGGTATTAAGTGACAATATTTGTACAATCCAGTGGAATTGTTTGTTGGCTCTGGGAGGGGGAGGGAAGAGGGGAGGAAAAGAAAATAAATCATGTAAACATGGAAAAATATTCTAAAAAAAAATAAATAAAAAATTTAAATAATAAAAAAAATGACGTGTTAGAGAAATGTCTTGGGGCCTGAAGAGACTTGGTTAGTTTGGACATTACTGAAGGAAAAAAATGCCTACGTTTAAAATCATTTACGTGAATAAAAATTGTTATTGACAGGTTTGTGCCTGCAATGGAAGGAACAGAATTTTCTCCTATAATTTTGTTAATTAAAGTGGCCCAGTGAATAAAGTGTTGTTCCCAGAATCAGAAAAACCTGAGTTCAAATGCCCACTTAGAGGTGTTCTAACTGTTTGACCCTGGGCATGTCATTCAGCCAGGCTTGTCTCAGTTTCCTCAGCTGTAAAAAGGGAATAATAATAGCATTTATCTTCCAGGTTGTTGTGAGGATCAAATGAGATAATATTTGTAATGTGCTTAGTACAGTGCCTGGCACATATCAGGTTTTTAACAAACACTTGTTTTCTTGCCTCTTCTCTCTTATCTCTCCCATTTTTAAAAGGGATACCATCTATACCTTTTTCTAGGTCATTGATAAAATAAGATGCTCATTGCCAGGCATGGATCTTTAGAATATTCTACTTGGAGACCTTCTGCCACAGTGACGTTGAACAGTTTCCAACTGCTCTTTGAGTCTGTCCATCGAAATAGCTCTGAATCCTCGGGAAAGTGTTAGAGTTTCTTAAAGTAGCCAGGGCCCACAAGTCCCTGGGTGGATGCATTTCTGGCTCTGTTTTTTGTCATGCCTATAGACTTCACTGAAGGGGTCTCTCCAGTGTCTGTATGACCCTCTCCTGTCTCAGTTCGTCTTAGTTTGCATGAAGTCATCTCTTTTATCTTTGCCCTGACTACCTTAGAGCACAGGCCTCCTGCTCCTCTGGCCCCTTGGAGAAATAAATAATCCTTTGGCTGTGGCCTTTGAGCCTAGAGATCAGTCCTGCACCCCACTCACTGGGAATCTGCCTTTTTAGCTCCTTTTTTTTTTTTTTTTTTTTTTTTTTTTTTTTAAAACCCTTACCTTCCTCCTTAGAATCAATAATTATTGGTTCTAAGGCAAAAGAGTGGTAAGGTCCAGCTCCTCCTTGACAGAAAATTTATATGGGAACCTTGAGGAGTGTGATGAGCTCAGATGTTTCCCTGAATGGCCACATATGAAGATGATGTGGATTATTTAGCATGTCTTTTTAAAAATCAGGACTGTAATTGCATGAAGAACTTCCTTGATCTGATCATTACCTTTCTTCTCTACAGCTTAGAACTTTAAAATGTTGTCTAATGGCAATGAAATAATAATGTTAGTCAGCAAAGAGTCTGGAACCCAGGTCCAATTGACTCTGAAAGCAGCTATTTTCCAGCCACTGTGGTTTTCCATTAATCTGTTTTCTAAATATTTTGACTAGGAAACAAAAGGAAACTTGGGGGGACAAAAGAAAACAGAGATTTCCTACTTTCCCTAAGTTCAGTAGATGAAATATGTTTAACATTAAGTTTAGTAAATTGTCAAAGCTAATACTAACTTATTTTATATAAGGAACTTCTAATTGCTCATAAATTTCTCTCAAAATTGTTATTTAAAATTTGGTTACTATTAAAGTCTATGTATTAGCCACTTTTTTCCTTCTGAGACATTATTTAGTGGTAAATATTTTATGGTTGATTGTATTTTCCCTTGTTTTATCTAAACTTTGATTCTCATTTTTCAAATATGTGAACTCTTACACAATTTTTTGTAGGTACAATGGTGCACTTCCTAATGGAGACCGAGGACGTAGGAAAAGCAGGTTTGCTCTTTACAAACGCCCAAAGGCTAATGGAGTCAAGCCAAGCACTGTTCATGTAATATCAACACCCCAGGCATCCAAGGTATGTGACATTGGAAAAGAGTGGGTCTGTCAGAGTAAATTATTCTGGATGATGTTTATTCTTCTTGACTGATTTTCTCTTTTTTTTTTTAGTCATCATTCTTTTAGGATATGATGAAAATCATGCATTTTAAATTAAATTTAATTATGAGTGTTTAAGTGTTATGTTTTTTTCCAGTAAATATTTTCATAGGGCTAGAAATAGCAGCACTGTTATTGAATTTGTGATTTCTTTGAATGTTAAATTGATCACAACTTGTACTATTAGGAGTTGTATTTGCAGCATACTACCTCAGAATTTTAAAATAGTTTTAAATTTTGCTTTCTGGCATTTAGGGAGGGAAAAAAAAGAGGTCATAACTTATTTGACAATTTCCATTCTTTTTGGTTGTGCTTTTTTTCCCATCATGTTCATAGGTTCCAGGTTCCTTATCTAGAAAATATTAATGATAAATTATAAAGGTTATTGATAGCTTCATGATAATATATGCAATATGTATACTTCTATCCAAGCCTTGGAAATGCAACACTAATTCTGTTAATCTTCTGACAAAAATTCTCCTAATCCTGTTTTGAAGCATTGTAGATGGAATTTTTATAATGCTAGTTAGAGTTGTCTTGTTTTGATGAGGAAAAGTAAATAACAGATTGAAATTGAGTTGAAGAAATGTTGAGAATAAAAATCGAGTATTTAGCCTTAAATTTTTGGCAAGAAAAAGAGAAGCTACTTTTTATTATAAGCAATTTGGGGTGACATTTTTAAAAAAGCCATTCTTGAAAAAATTCTGAGAAAATGAGTCAAGATAGAATTCTTATAGGTTAATTTTTCTCAGATTCTCTAAGTATACCATCATATAGTTATGACACTACTCTACTTTTGTGGTTTCTTTGAAGTTTCTTCTGCTCTATTTTGTTCATTAAAACAAAAAACACACCTTTTACCTTTTATCTTAGAATCAGTACCAAGTATTTTTCTAAAGCAAAAGAGTGGTAAAGGCTAGGCATTTGGGATTAAGTGAATTGCCCATGGTCATATTGCTAGGAAGTGTCTGAGGCCAGATTTGAACCCAGTATCTCCTGTTTCCAGGCCTGGATCTCCCAGCCTTTGAGCTACCTACTTGCCCCTTCTGTTTTTTCTTTTCTTTTAAAAAAATTATTCATTAACATGCTTTTCTTTTTTTCTTTTTAATATTGCCATACCTAATTAAACTTAAATTGGGTTTAACCCAGAAAATTTGGCTTATTCTGCACTTTCCTTTTGTCTATACTATTATGTCTTGGCCAAGAGGTGGGAAGTATTTCATAAAAGTCCTGAAAGTTCATAAAAGTCCCCCTAGGCTTCTTTGCTTCCATCTTTTCCATCTTTTTTTTAATGGTCTAATAATATTCATTTGCCATAATTTGTTGAAAATCTTTGTCATTGTTGCTCAAGCATAGATATCCAATTTGTTTCCAATTCTTTGCTAAAACAAAAAATGCTGCTATAAATAGTACTTTAATATGTATGAGTCTTTTCTTTCTATCTTGGACCTTTTGGGATCTCATTGATATAATGACATTACTGAGTCAAAGCACAGTAATGTTTTGGACATAATTCCAAAGTGCTTTCCAGAATAGTTGAACCAATTCACACTTCCACTAAAAGTATATTAGTGTACGTATCTTTCCACAGTTCCTCCAGTAATTATAACGTTCCTTTTTTTGTTGTTTATTTATCTGATGAGGTTGTGATAGAACCTCAGATTTATTTTAAGTTACATTTCTTTAATTAGTTATTTGGATAATTTATTTTCATATGATTGTTCATAGTTTGTCCTCTTTTAAGAACGGCCTATTCAGGTTCCATGACTCTGTGATCTCTCGGGCATTAATTTCATTCTTACCCTGCTTCCCACATTTTAGATTTTGGATATCAGACCTTTATCATAGAAATTTGCTCTAAAACTTTTCCCCTATTAACTATTTCTCCTCCAATTCTATTTGCAATGATTTTGTTATATGCAAAGCTTTTTCAATCTTATGTGGTCAAGAACTTTTTACCGCTTCATAGATGTAAAAAGTATCTTCTTTTCTCCTCTGATTTGTTTAGGATGTGACCTTTATAGTCCAGTTCTTGTATCTTTTTGGAGCTTATTATATCTACATCTTATGTCCATTTGGAACTTATTATTGTACATGGTGTTAAATGTTGGTATAAATTTAGTTTCTATCAGACTGCATTCCAGCTCTCTTAGCTAGTTTCTTCAGATAGGGAGTCTTTACCTCTAAGAGTTGAGATCTTTACATTTATCAATCACGTGCTACTAGATTCAGTTGCTTCCGGATTTTATATATATGTGTATACACACACACACTCACACATATATATGTATTGGGTCATATATATATTATTTTGTTGTTCAAGCAGAGGGTGAATGATCAGTTGTTGGATATATGAGGATTCCTTTGGTTATATAGGTTGGGTTGGATAGTTACTGAGGTTCCTTCTAACTCATATTCTGTAGTAAGCTCTAAAAATTTTTAATGAATACCAAATAGTTTCTATGATGTTATTTATAGAATTGATTGAGATCTCATACTACCTAGATCCCCTGCCTTCCCACATTTCCTTTCATTATTTCCTTTGAGATTCAATTTTTTCACTAGTTCAATAAGGTAAGAACCTTTTGGTATTCTAATTGCATGGTCCAAGTCTTTTAATTTATTTTAGATAATGTTGTCTTTTAGAAATTATACTAGCAAGGCTCAACCATGAACAAATAATCTTACTAATTATTTATACTTATGTTTTTGCAAAGAGTGTTTTGAAGTTGTATTGATGTAATTATGTGTGGCTATTGATAGCTGATTCTGATACTGTATATGTTCTCAGTTTTAGAAGGAATTTCTTTTTCTTTCTTTTACTCCTGGCTTTTCTTGGTATTATGCAGAAAGGTTGATCTGTATAGAATTGTTTTATAGCTTGCTACTTTCTTGAAGTTATTAATTGTTTCAATTAATTTTTAGTTAATTCTGTAATCAAACCTTAATATTATTAACTGAAAGTAAAAATTTTCCTTTTCATTTTTGTTCCCTCAATTTCTTTTTCTGGTCTAATTGTTTTAACTTGTATTTGCTAGAACTATATCAGATAATAGTAATGACAATGGGTCAACAGTTATTTTATCTGCAATCTTATTGGAAAAAACTTTCTCATCTCTATTATAGATAATGCTAGTTCTTGGTTGTAGGTACCTGTTTTTGTTTTTTTTTTTTTAATATTTTATTTTTCCCCAATTATATATAAAAGCAATTTTAACTTTAAAAAAAATTTGAGTTCTAAATTCTCTTTGGGAAACTATTTTCTGTCATATTAAGTAACAGTCCATTTATTCCTGGGCTTTTAAATATTTCAAACACAGGTGGATATTGCATTGGACAAAGCAGTAGCTTTATAGTTATTGATTTAATCATGTGGCTTTTCTTTATTTTGTTAATAATAACAGCATGCTATTTTTATGTTCTTCCTAATATTAGATGAATCTTGAATTTTTGGTATAAATTGAATTTGGCCACAGGGTAAAACTGTTGGTTCTAATAGAAGTAGGCAAATTTTACAATGCTTCTTTGAGGGGCAGCTATGTAGCTCCATGGGTAGAGAAACAGATTTGGAGATGGGAGATCCTGGATTCAAATGGGGCCTGAGATACTTTTCTAGCTGTGTAACCACGGGCAAGTCACTTAACTCCAATTGCCTATCCTTTTCTACTTTTTTTGCCTTGGAATCAATATGTGATATTGATTCTAAGACAGAAGGGAAGGGTTTTTTTTTTTAATGGTTTCTTAAAATAAAGTTTCCAGGATTTTTCATGATTTTCAGAGGGTCTGATTATTACTAATTTAATCTCTCCTAGACTGATTCTTTGTCACTTGTTACATGGATATCTTAACAAAAAAAAATTTTTTTTCCCTATTTTTTAGTCTTTTGACTTTAGTCTTATATTTCTTCTTGCTCTGGAATCATTCATTTCTGTTTTCACCAGTATTTCCTTTTCTGAGTTATTTGTTCCCCTTTTAATATTTTCCTTTCAAATTCTCATTTTGTTCTAATTTCATTTTTTAATTTCCTGCTCTCTTTTTTTCTAGCAATTCTTCTTGGCCTCATAACCACATCATTCAATTTTCTGAGGTTCTCTTTGTAATTGTTATAGGCTTGCTTTCTTCTGGTTTTACTTCTTATATTTCTCTTAACTGCTGGTATTTTTTCATTGTGTTTGATGTTTTCATCCATTTGGGGATTGGGTGCTTGGGCCATTCTTCTCTGATCTTCTCCAATGTGTAGGATAAGCCTAATTTCATTTTGTAGTATATGGTATGAGTTCTACTACTACTTACTTTCCAGACTGGTCAACATCCACTATTAGGGTCCACCCATAGCCATAATCCTTAGCTTCTTCCTTGGTTTCTGGATGGACTACTGCAGAGTCTGGCTTTTTTCTTTTTATATAAGCTCCAGCTACAAGTTAATTCTGTACTTTGTCCTGACAGTCTCCTGCTCATAAACTCTGAGTTGAGGTCTCTATTTCAGCCTCTTGGTGCTGTTATCCAGGTGCTGAGAGGGCTTTCTTTCTTCTCGTGATTTTCAATTCTTTGAGGAAAGCAAGCTTGTCACTGTGTCTGTGGTGTCTGTGCTATGGAAGCCATCTGGCCTTAGGTTCCTGGTCAAGGGAACTTGAAATGAATTATAATACTTCCCTGGCTAAAACAGTGGCTAACTGGCTTCAAGATTTTTTTTTTTTTTTGTCAGCTCATGCTAGCTCCTTTAGTATGGTTCTTCTCTCCAGCTTTACAGGCCTCTTGTTGGTTTTCCTGAGTCCATGCTGCCTTCCCTTATGCATTGCCTCTCCCCACCTGGGCAGGTTTTCATTTTTGCCTCTGTTCACTCTGGCCCTTTTATCCGTTGTTATTTTCTGGTTGTCTTTTATGCATTTTTGCACGGGAATGAGGAGCTTACTTGTGATTCTTTTGGGTTTTCTTTGTCATTGGTTTTTCTGAAGTCCTTTTCAAGTATTTGCTAGGATTTATGTGGGAGAACTAGGCTTCTATATAATTCTTCAAATTGTCTTCTTAACCAGAAAACCCCACATTAAATATGTAAAGATTCTTTTTTTTAAAAATACATAAAACTTTTTTTCAGTATCAAAGACACTTCATTTAGATTGTAATATCAGAATTCCTGGTGTGGAAAGGTGGTAACTATGGCATTGAAGGAAATAAAATTGGGAAAGGAGCTGAATTAGACCAAGTTAAGATAAGAGAGTTATGAGGGCAATGAAGGGTCAGTAGATTTCATTGGATGACATCCAGGTCACATGACCACTAAAGTAGAGGACTAGATACATTCTGTTGTCCTCATGACATCTAAGTCCTCTCCAGAATAGGAATTGTAATCAAGAAATAAAGCCAATCCAACTGTCTCTATGATAGTAGAGATAGCTAATCCTTAACTCCTAGCATGCTCACTTAACACTACCTTCCTCACCACCCATCATACTCGCTAATAGGTGTGAACAGGTCAGCACATGGGTTTGGAACAGAATTCAGATCTACTCTGCCCAATCCTCCAAACTTTGTGCCAAAGAAAATGAAAAAGCAGCTTATTCTAGTTGATACTGCTGTGTCCTGTGCTACAATAATACTGAACTAGAGAATCGCAAAAGAGAGGGAATCTGGGGCAGCATATCATAATGTATGTGGTTCCATTAGGTCGAGTTAAACCAAAGAATCCTATTCTGGCCTCCCAGAAGTCACTTCAGAAAGAACTGAGACTGGTAAAATATGAATTGCTCATCGTGGGAGGATTCTTACAGCTCTGAGGTCTAGCCTCTGGGGAACCACCTTCAAAGAGGAGGGAGTCAGAAAATGAGGAATAAGGGAATATGAAATGGGGAAAAACAAACTGAAATTACCAAGATCTCAGAAGGATCTTCAGCATAAGGAGATAAAGTGATAGGGAAATTATTAATAACTGAAGGGAATATGGCCTCCAGATTCGCTAAGCAGGGCCAGACATCTCTGAATAAATATTGAAAGACAAAGGAAATAAACCCATTTTTTCATTAGACAGACCCTGTGGATTCCCAAGAGCATGGAACCATAGCATATTCCTAAATGGTTTTAAAGAGAAATAAAAAAGAAAAGAATATAAAGTTTGCACAGCAGAAACAATTGGCAGAATAGGAAAATATTGTGACAAGTCTCATTTAAGAAACAAAAGAGTATAACTGACAGGAAATGCTCATATCAGAAGTAAAGAACAATCTGGAAGAAGAGAAACAAAAAGCAATAATGTCAAAAGAAAACATGGTCTCTATATAAGCAAGAAATATTGAACTCAAAAACAGGATGCATAGACAACTTAAGGATTATAGGTTTCTCATGAACATAAGTCAAAACCCAGTTGCTTTTATTTGCATTTAACTTTTACTTTTTCTTTAGTTGAAAAACATTTATTTTCCCAAATTCTCTCTCTTTCTCTTATATACCTCTCCTTAATTGATTCACTACCCTTTTACCACAATGACTTTTCTAGCTGTTTTCATGTCTCCACGAACCACCCCCTGGCTCCCATGAGCTCCCATCCCTGCACCCTTTTTCATCTGAAAAAATGCCTCATACTTGACTGAAAAAATTTTAGAGAATTTACCTCATCATTGACTTGACTAGTGATATCATTGTATCAAAGGATATACATAATTGAATAACTTTTTAGGCATACTTCCAAATTGCTTTGCAAGATGGCTAGATCATTCCACAGCTTTAAAATAATAATAAATATTAATACATATATTTTCCTTAGGCCATCCAATATTTGCCATTTTTCTTTTTTGTTAACTTTGTCAATCTAATGGGTAGATAGATAACATTTATATTATTTCTATGATGCCTTTAAGAGAATGCTGTTTTCTTCCTAATCTCTTTTAACTCTATTTTTACTCTTGCCCTATCATGATTCTATCCCCAGATTTTTTGAAATTATGTGAAAGATAATAAATTATCTTCCTCTGATCTGTAAGTTAATTCATGCTCTTCACATTCAAAGTTAAAATTGATAATTGCCATTTTTTGCTCCATTACATCTTATACTTTTTTCTTCTTGCCATCCCCCTTTTCAAAGAAGAAGGAGGTAAATGAAAAAAAGGGAATATGATTAACACTACTGCATAATAATCAAAGTGGTCTATTTCTTCTTCTTTGTTCCTCTTGTCTTCATTAATCTCTGGTTCTTATACTTGTTTTCTTTTTAATCCATCCTCTGAAATGAACACTTTTTCTACTTGTGACTGTTCTCTCCTTAGCTCTGTCTTGTTGCTTAATAAGCTTTTTCCCTTCTTATTGTTCCTACCTGTTTATCTGTTGAATTCAATTTTTTTTCTATCCTTAACTTTCTGCCTCTGTGTGGGTTTGTATATGCTTTTGTATTTGTCTCTCTTTTGTCTGGTTCAGATAAAAGTCAGCCTCATGGGGCAGCTGGGTAGCTCAGTGGAGTGAGAGTCAGGCCTAGAGACAGGAGGTCCTAGGTTCAAACCCGGCCTCAGCCACTTCCCAGCTGTGTGACCCTGGGCAAGTCACTTGACCCCCATTGCCCACCCTTACCAATCTTCCACCTATGAGACAATACACCGAAGTACAAGGGTTTAAAAAAAAAAAAAAGTCAGCCTCATAAAATACCTGCTCACCTCACCCCATATTTGTATACTTTTTGATCAATTACAAAACATATGAAAGACACATCCTTTTGTTTTTTTTTTAATCCCTTACCTTTTGTTGTAGTATTAATTCTAAGACAGAATTGTAGTAAGAGCTAAGCAATTGAGGTTAAATGACATGCTCAGGGTCATCCAGCTAAGAAGTGTCTGAGGCCAGATTTGAACCTATGTCCTCCTGACTCTAGACTGTGCAACCTAACTGCCCCAATACATCCATTTTTAAAGTCCTCTATAACCTTTTAAGACACTGAAATTTAGAAATAAGTCAGTCAGCATTTATTAATTTAGCCTGTTATGTGCGTAGGCACTATGTAAAGTGCTGAAAATATAAAGAAAAAAAGAAAGTCTCCTCTCAAGTAGCTCAGAGCTAATGGAGGAGACAACATTAAAATAACAATGTAAGAGCAAAATATATACAGAGTAAATTGGGTATAATCAACAGAAGAATAGAACTAACAAGAATGGGAATCATAAAAGATTTCTTGCTAAGATAGGATTTTAGTTGGGACTTGAAGAATTTCAGGGAAGCCAGGAGAAAGCGGTAGAGAGTACATTATAGGAATGGAAGGACAGCCATTCACAGTCCTCTGAGCCTGGAGATGATGTGCCTTGTATGAGCAGCAGTAAGGAAGCCAGTGTCACTGGATTGAAGAGTATTGAGGGGAGGAGTAAAGTTTAGGGAATTTGGAAGGGAGCCAGGTGAGGCAACAGAGGATTTCATATTTGTTTCTGTGTGGAAAGCCTTAGGTCAGGCACACAAATCAGGTGGCTGTTGCAATATACAGGGTTTGAGGAGATGAGGGTCTGCCCCAGAAAGGTGAGGGTGTTGACAGGTCCTGGCAAAAGTCCTGGGCAACTGAGAGGCTGGTAGTGGCCTTGACAGTTCTAGGGGCAGTTTGGAAAGGGAACGGTTTGGGGAGAAAAATACTTGAGTTCCATTTTGGACATGTCGAGCTTAAGATCTACAGGACTTCAGTTTTGAGATATCTAATAGGCAATTAGAGATACGCCTGAAGGTTGGAAGATAGGTTTGTGCTGAATAAGTTGGTCTTCGTCAGCATAAATAATTGAAACTGTGGAAACTGATGAGATCCCCAAGTACCCCAATCTTCCTTTAAGAAAGTTCAAGTACTATCTTCTTCATGAACCTTTTCCTGATCCTCCCAAGTATTGGTACCCTCCCACCCAAACTGTCTTGTATTTAATTACTTTGTATATACATGTATCTGGAGATATATTTGTGCTATCTGCCTACCTATTTGTCGTGCCCACTGTAAGCTCAGTTTAATTAAAGATTTGCTTCATTTTTTTGTACTTCTCTTCATGGTGCCTAACACAGAACCTGTCATATAATAGGCCATTAAGGAATACTTGTTGATTAATAGATTGATAATGTCTCATAATTTGAAGCTGAACATCAGTCTTAGTATCTATTTAACAAGAAAGTTATAAATCTGAATAACAGACACTTTAATAGCTATTAAACTAAAATGCTGTATGAAAGGCCTTTATGCAATTTAGCCTAAGGTAGTGGAACATTATTTCTGAATCACTTACCACACTGATTATTAAAACTTTGAATTGGACCTTAGGAATCATCATATGAAGCATTCTCTTCTTTTCTTTAATCTTGCCTAAATTGAAGCAAATTCTTAGAATTTTTGAGTACTTAGAAATAAAAACTTTCATTCTCAAATGAGAATCAGATGTCTAAATAAAAATAAGTCATCTAACTCACAAGTTTGGAAACTACTTTTACAGCCATTATCCAATTGTACTATAATTTGCTTATGTAGTTGTCTGATGATCCATCTATTTAAAAGACTCTTGGATTTTATATATAGTTGTGGTAGCCTTTTTCTAATTTTTTAACTGCAGCTGGGTATGGAGTGCAGGGAAATACCTACATAATGAAGTCATTTGCTTTATTATTAAGATTCACAAGTAATTATGAAGAATTTAGAGAAACATGGGAAAACTTATATGAAATAAGGCAGAGAGTAAAGTCCACAGAACCAGAAAAACAAGGTGCACAATGATTATGGTGTAAATGCAAAGAAAAACTACTTTGAAAAAGGAGGCTAAGTTATCTTGAAGACAAAAAAATTTTCCCCCTAACAGCTATTAAAGTGGAAGATTTAAAATTTAACTTCTAGACACTAAAACTTTCCTCTATAAATATGTTTGACAAATTTTTTTTTTTAATTGACCTGGTTTTCCACATTGGATCATTTTCATTGTATAGTTTGGGCAAAATACAAGTAACCCTTTCTAGGAGTGAAAGATCTGTATAACTTTTGGCCCTTCTTTTGTATCAGAGAAGGTCTGAATTTTTTTCTTTTTTTTTGTGGGATGTTTACAGTATCTTAACTGTATTTATAAGTTACTAAATTTTAGGATAGATCTGTTAATATTCTTTTCACAAATTTTAATGTTTTACTTATTTTAACTTTGAGAAATAAATTGTGCATATTTATTGTATTAAAAGATAAATTATGTTCACATATGTACAATACTATATATATTTTTTATGCATTTTTGCATTTCTAAACTTTTTCTGTGTTGTCTGCTAGTCTTAATGTGTCATTTGTGGTCTCCGCAAAACTCTTCCCCCAAATCGCATTTAATTTCTTAGGCTAGTCCATTGGGGAAAGTTGTGATGGGGAATGGACACCTGTATTTTTATAAACTTTTAAAGTCAGTGTTCCACTTTGCGTGAGGTAAGATTATTTCTGATTCTAGGCAGAATATATATTTATTTCAAGACAATAAGATAAATGATGGTGAAAATTAAATATGTTTTTTCATGATTTTTATTAATATATATGTATGTGTGTACATATTGCATGCATGTATATAAAATATATATTGTTATCAACAAAGTTGGGGTGCTCTCTTAATCCTTGCTAATAAGGAGGGGTAGAAGGTGAATAAATTGACATGGAAGAGGAAAGAAAGGGATGGCTGAGTTTAGGGAAGGAATGAATGAGATGATATATTGGATGGCAAGGGAATAGGTAGGGTATTCAGGAGAGGCAGCTGAAACAGGCTTGACACTCAGGCTAGAGACAGAGGATACTTGAGGGAATAGGCTGAACCCTTCCAGGCAGGAAAGGTATCTCTATAGATACAAGGAGTAGGGCCAGTCAGAAATGGTTTAATATGCCTTGAGGGCTTTTCTTGTCAGTTTCTCACCTCCCTGGAGGGAAGAGTCCCTGTCAGTGAAACTGATGGGTTCAGGAAGAAGTCTCTGGTAAGGACTTCCTCCCAAGATGGATGCCTCCAGTTCCCTCAGAAAATAAAAGTAAATAATTCATTCCCTCTTCAACCCTTGCCTAATCTTTGACACAATGATTCACCAGAGGGTTTGAGTAGGTAACAAGGGCATTTATTAATATTTTGGATTAGTCAGAAGGAGAGAAGGGTTTGGGGTTTCTGACAGCTACTAGGGAGAAACTCAAGATGGGGGAGGGTCACAGGAGTGGGTTAGACTGAGAAAGAGCCTGCTCCCCCAGCCAGGAAAGATTTGGCTGCCTTTAAAGTAGAGTGTATACTAAATCAATAAAATAAGGGATAGTTTGATTCAAGGATGTCCTACTTGCCTACAAGGAAACTAAACCCATAAAGTCTAATCACTAAGATCCAAAAGTCATCCTTCCTCCCAGAGCCCACAGGGGAAAATACAAGAAAGGTAACAAGGGGATATTATGGAGAGGTCAGGGAGAGGTCCAGAGAAATTAGCTAGGTTCAAATTGTCCAGAGGCAAAAGCATAGGCCAAAAGCAAAGCTGAAACCCAAAGCAGAGCTTCAATTAGAACTTCTGCTCTCTTCAAGCCTCAGGTTCTAACTGAACTCCTGTCAGGATTCCAAGGCTTCTAACTGCCAGAAGTTTTCAGTTAACTTTTGCAAGGGCAAAAGCTTTTGTTGCATCTTTGCATTACAATATGTATGTACTATGCCTTCCAAAACTTCACAAGTTATTAGTTTTCTTCATATTTACATGATAGACAGTTGCCTAAAATAATAATATTGGCATTTCTAAGTATAGTTTCCTGAATTGTAAAATATATATTGTTTAAGTACCATTAGCGTCAGAGAACTTTAATGTTCAAGAAAAAGAAATTTCAAGTAGTTATAAGTGATTTTTCCTTTCCTTTTGGTAATTTTGAGTAATTTCTCCCAAGTGTCATGTGTTCTTTTGGTAACGTGTTAAACCTTATGTTAAGATGTTTGTCTTTCAGTTTTCGAAGGAATCACTTAGTTGTAGTTTACTGAGTAATTAGACGAGATCGGGCACATTCAGGGTGGTATGGCCGTAGACTTACTGAGTAATTAGAGCCACCAAAAAAAAGTAGTCTTTTTTTTTTCATCCCATCTGGTGAGGGATGACCATTTGTTTTCTAGTATCATTGCTTTTGGATTGGTGGTCTTGACTTTTGAGATATGTTATTTCATTCAAACAAAAACTACATGAATTCAATTAAAGATATGTGGGCTCTAATTAAGTGCATATTTTTAATCCTTTACTTTCCACATACCTTATTTATGCCATTACTACCCTCTTTCCTTAATTAGTATTGGTTGGAAAAACTGGCTAAAGCAAAACAAAATTTTAAATCCGTTTTATTTATATAATATGGTTTCAAGATGTTTTTATTGCCAATCACTTAAAGTTTCTCAAAGATCCTTTTGGATTGTGGTCTTGAGTTTCACATACACACATTTGAATGATGTAATATGTTTATCTTCTATCCTCTGTGCATAGGTGAGAATTATCCTTCGTTCCTCCCTCTGCATAAAATTGCTGCTGAGATGAAAACAGTTGAAGAGCAAGGAATTAGAAGGAAAATTTTCAAATGATCACAAGTGGTGCTCTCAAACTTAATTAAAAGCCATTCTAAAGGCTTTTATTTTAAATATTATTTGAATAGTTCTTAATATTTTAAGATTATCTAAAATAATAAGATTAAAGAAGTTACATTTAAATAAATGCACTAGTTAAAACCACCCACTATTTCATGGTTACTAGGATATGAACTCCTAAAGGGCAAGAACTTCTTCATTTTTATCTTTGTGTCTCCAGAGCTTGGAACATTGCCCAGCATGTGGTAGAAACTTAAAAAATTTTTATTGATGTTGCCAAGTGGTTTTTCAGGATATTGCTGGTAGTATAACAAAAATTGTAACTGGAAGTTCTGAATGTTCATAGGATTATATATCTAGAACTGGAATGGTTCCTAAAGGTCATCAAGTTCAATCCTTAAGTGACTTGACTAAGGTCACACAGGTAGTTTAAGTAGAAGATCTTGGATTCAAAATTGGATTCTGTGACTCATACTACTTCTCTACTTAAAAAGTGAAATGCTATTGTAAAAAAAAATTAGTCCAATGACTTGCCATATTCATCCTCATTTAAACTCAACTTCCCAGGTTACGTAGCTACCGATTGCTTTGTCAAAGTCAAATAGACCCATATATCCTATTATTTCACATACCAATTTCAGTTCTTTTTTTCTTGATTTCTCTATATCAATCAGTATTTATTATATGTGTGTGCATATAAAGTTATATATGGTCACATATGGGTATAGCATGTGTGTATGCATATATATTGTCCAAATTTATTCACACACACACACGCATATATATTATCCAAATTTATTTCCAGTAAATATATAGCATCAGGTACTATGTGTGTATATATGTTAAAAATACATTTTAATTTAACATTTTATTTCCCGGTTACATGTAATAATCTTTCCCATTAGTTTTTGAAATTATACTATCCAAATTGTCTTCCTTCCTTTCTTCCCTCCCCCCTTCCTGATTTAGTAACCTATTTGATCTGGATTATACATATATAATCTTGCAAAGCATGTTTCCATATTGGTCATGTTGTAATTGAATACTCATATAAAACCAAAATCCAAAAATAAAAACACAAATAAGTTGAAAAATAATATGCTTCGATCTTCATTCAGACTCTCCTCAGTTCTAGCTCTGGAAGTGAATAGCTATCTTTGCCATTAGTCCTTCAGAATTATCTTGGACTGTTGCATTGCTCAGAATAGCTAAGTCTTTTGCAGTTGATCATTATACAGTATTGCTGTTCCTGTGTACAGTGTTCTCCTGGTTCTGCTCATTTCATTCAGTATCAGTTAATGTACTTGTTACAGGTTTTTCTAAGGTTGTCCTGCTCATCATTTCTTATAGCACAATCGTATTCCATCACAATCGTATACCACAGTTTATTCAGCCACCCCTCCCCCCCAATTGATGGACATTTCTTCAGTTTCTAATTCTTTGCCACCACAAAAAAAGTGCTATAAATCTTTTTCTTGTATCTCTTTGGTGTGCAGACCAAGTAGTGATATTGCTGGATCAATGGGTATGTACAATTTTATAACCCTTTGACATAGTTCCAAATTGTCATCCATAATGGTTGGATCAGTTCACAGCTCCAACAATGCATGATTGTCCCAATTTGTCCCACCCCCTTCAACATATATCATTTTCCTTTACTGTCATATTAGACAATCTGATGCGTATGCATAGGTACCTCAGAGTTATTTTAATTTGTATTTATCTAATTAGTAGTGATTTAGAACATTTTTTGACATAATTGTAGATAGATTTAATTTCTTAATCTGAAAACTGCCTGTTCATATCTTTTGACCATTTGTTAATTGGGGAATGCCTTACATTCTAATAAATTTGACTCAGGTCTCCATATATTTGAGAAATGAGGATTCTACCAGAGAAATTTGTGGTAAAAGTCCCCCCCACCCCCTCCACCGGTTGTTTTCCTTCTATTTTTGATTGTATTTTTTTTTTACAAACCTTTTAAATTTAATGTAATCAAAATTATTCATTTTATGTCTCATACAGTATATTCCCTTCTATCCTGTTTTCCCCTTTTGTTTCTGTTCTTTCTCCTTTCATTCTGTCCCTCCTCACAAGTGTTTATTTCTAACCACTGCCTCCCCTAAATCACCTTCTCTTCTATTAGACCCCCTCTACCTTCTCTTATTCTCCTCCTACTTCCCTATAGGGTAAGCTGGGTTTCAATACCTAAGTATGGGTGTTATTCCCTCTCTCAGCCAATTCCAAATGATAGTAAGGTTGAAGTATTACCTGTCATCACCCTCATCTGCCCCTCCACTTAAACAGCTTTTTCACACTTATTCAAGTAAGATAATTTATCCTACTCTATCTTTCTCTTCTCTCTTCTCTCAGTGCAATCCTCTTTTTCATCTCTTGATTTCTTTCTTTCTTTTTTTTTGGATATCATGTCATCATAGTCAACTTATTCCTTTACCCTGTCTATGTATACGCCTTCTAACTGCTCTAATAATGATAAAATTCTGAAGAATTACAAATATTATCTTCCCATATAACAGTATAAACAATTTGACCTCATAGAATCTCTTGCGTTTTCTCTTTCCAACTTAGATATTGTATATATTTAATCATATTTACAGATGCATGCAAACCATATCTTTGACATTCAATAAATAGTTTGTTTTCATTAAATAAGTGTCTGATATCAATACAGAGCTGTTTAAAATACAATTCAGATGTGCATTGGCTAAGGGGGTTTAGGGAGGTTTGGGGGAGAGGGAAAGAACATGAAATATATAACTAGGAGAAAATATTCAAAATAAAAATTAAAAAAATAAAATAGTTAAGTAATTAAAAAATAAAATAAAATACAATTCAGAGTATCATTCTGCCCTAAACATGTGACAGTTGCACATTCATGTTAGAACATATATTTTTATCAAATTTAAGTCAATGACCTGGCCAACATTTTAAGAGAGAGATTTTAAAATTTGAGGTAGGCATTGATTGAGATGTGGTGCAAAACTATTAGAGCCATATAATAATTGAAGATTGTATTCATGGAGGTGATTAAAGCTCCTGCTAAACCAAAAAGTGATAGATTTGGGTAAATGCATTATTTGTATCCATATGACATTCTCCATTAGAATATATAGGCTTCTGAGAGGAAATTGTTTCCTTCTTTGTCTTTGTAGTCCTAGCACCACAGTGCTTGACACATAATAATAGACACTTATTAAATACTTGCCTATTGATTGATTTTTATTGTCTGTTTTGGTTCTTAAATGAACTACATGTTTCTAAAGAAGATCCTTTCATAGTGCTACCCTTGCCTCTATATTATATAACCATTAAGGGCTAGGTGTATGCCTTGAATTTTTAATTGTTGCCGTGTGGCTTATTTAATCCCTTGGGGCCCAAGGCTTAGGGAGAATGTCTGACACCCTCTACAACCACACAAAGGAAGTACTTTTTGATCATTCTTTTGATCACATATATAACTTTTCCCACATCACTTTTGGGACCACCATAGGGACTCAGTATGATATAGCCAAGATAAAAGGTTAATTGAAATATTTTAGTTCTTTGAAAAGGATAATCAAAGACATGGAAATATTTGTATTTCTTTATAAAATTGTTATATTTATGCCAGTAAAAATGTAAGTAGATAAAATATGGGACACATTCATTCAAATGTACTCAGGCAGGAAATGTAGTAGCTATTTAAAAGTTACTTCTTTTTGTGAAAGGCTGAATCCTAAAGTGTTACACCTCATTTACCATGGTATTTTGCCATAAAGTGGCCCAATTAGGAACAACAGTAACTGTAGTAACTCACTACTGTTCACTGTTTGGTATCTCAAGTCTCTGTGGTACGCTTGATCAAAATTTTATTAAAGTATAGGCTAATATTAACCTTTTGTCATTTTGCTATCAAAAAGGGCAAATAAGATAGTGTTTCTTTCTATGTCTAATGATAATCATCCAAAATTATAGACTGAATAAGAGTTGAAAGATAATTTATCTCAGGAAAATTTATTCCTTTGACATCCTTAGATTAAATGGCTTATGTTTTTGAAAGCGCATTAAGAGATTTTTCTCCTCAGTTTGACTTCACCATCTTGATCAGTATTATATGCTCTAATAACTTTGCACTTGAGTTCACCTAACCACATTACCTATGGGGTATCTGTATGGATAGTATTTTTATTTCCAGTAATCCAGGTCTTTGATCATCTAAAGAGCTGTTTCTGACACCACTGTATTTTGTAATGGCTACAAATTAAAGATGTCTGTATTTAAAGTAGTTTCTATTACATAGAATAAAACCAACAGAAAGTGTAGAATTTGTCTGTAAGCCTTATTTCTCTATAGATAAATATATTTCTTCTCTTCTTTACTTGGTAATTTTCCATTTGTTTCCTGATAATTAGTGTTTTATCTCTCCAATTCCAATTTTCTTCTTGTTTTATGACTTTTATTCCAGCTGCTAACCTTTGATGTGGAACTTTGTCAAATGCTTTCTAAAACTGTCAGGTCATGGCCATTTCTTTTATTAAGTGTTCTGTACTATGTTCAGAAAGCTTTCCATCATGTGAAATGGCTCTAATTTTCTTGAAGTTATATTGGCTGTTCTTAATCAAAATGTGTTAAAAAAACTATTGTCTTTAATTTTCATTGACTGTATCGTTATTGGATTATAAATTCTGTGAAATACTACAAAAATTTATAATAAAAACTACCACAAAAAATTATAGCATGAACACATCCAATTTTGAGGATTATACTTTCCTACTGCATGTGGATACATGCACCACCATTGCTAAATTTTATTATGTTGTGTAGTAATTCATACATTACCAGTGAAGTCAGTCACAAAACAAGTTTTAGAGTAGTTCTTTCTATTCAAAATATTTTAGAAAAACGTAAGTATTTATATACTTTAAAAGAAAAAATTCTTACATTTCCACCTTGATAAAATTTAAAATAAATTCTTCAGTTTGACTCATTTGAAAACTATCATTTTATTAGGTCTTTTTTGTGGTAATAAAAGTCCTGGCTTTGGATTAAGTACAAAGAAAGTTGTGAGATCTATCATATAATTTCTGTTAAGTCGTTTGACACTACATTTTGCTAATTTTAATCTTTTTTTTTTCCTTTTTATTTGACTTGAGTTTTAGGAGAGGATAGGTGATGGTGTCTAAAAAGAAATATAGAAGCAATGGTCTAAACATAAATTTATCTCTGTCCTGTAAGAGGGAAATTTAGGTATTTTATAGATATATATTTAAAACGTGGCCACCAGGAATCAACAGTTCAGATTCATTCTGTAATTAAATCAGACCCAAGTCAGCATCGGATTTAGGCAAGTTTATTTATAACTAGGAAGGTAAAAGTATAGAAATAAAGAGAAAGGGAGAGGCTAGTCAGGCCTGGACTAGAGAGAGAAGGTTAAAAGGCTAAATAAATGAAGCTGTAAGCCACAAGGCCCAGCAACCCTGCTTAAGGCAGAGTTTGGAAGTGGCCTAGGTAGGCCAAGGAAGTCAGCCTAACTTACCCACGTGACAATACAGAGTAGAAGCTGTCTGAGGTCTCAAGGGAGGCTTCAGCACCAAGTTCAGAGCGGGAACTGCCTCCATAGGAAGTAACCAACTTACTTAAGAGATAGTGTCTTTCGTCACTTCCCGTGGATCCACCTCTAATTCAAGTGGACAAATGGCAGTCTCTACATTGATTTGGACTGCCCAAAGGGCAGCCCCTTGTTCTTGATTTGTTACTTATTGTCACGTGTGGGTAACTAGTCTCCCCTCTCCACTAAGGAAGGTGAGGAATTACATCATTTCTACGGCTAGGATGAGTAGATTTTTGACTATGAATGGCTAGAGTTAATTCTATTTACACAGTCCTGGTTATAGGTTGTTTGCAGGGCTCCTGACTAAATAATTTATTATACCTAACATTTGTATTGTAGTTTTATAATAATAATGAACTCGAATAGATGACTTGTACTTCCCTACTTAGTGAGCTAGTCCTTTTATCAGAGATTTTAAAAGAAATGGAAAAAAAAGTCAGCTAAGCAAAACTAATGACCATCCACATCTGACAGTATATACAATATTTTGTATCAATAGTTGCCTACCTGTTTAGCAAGGGACATTTTCCCAATTTTTCTTTAGGACCTAGTTTGGTCATTATAATTAAATTTTTTTCCCATTTATATTGTTGTTATGGTATATTTTTTACCTGATTCTGCTTAGGGGAGAGAGAGGAAAGCAGTTTCCTAAGAATTTTAATGTAATAAACATTTTTTTTAGAAAACTTGACTCAATCTCAGTTTGAATGTCTTCCTATACTTTCTGAATTTCTTGTTCTCCTTGATTTGTTATGATGTGATAAGGTACTCTGAGGGAAAGACAGGAAGCAGTGTGTGTGTTCCTGGAGAGTCAATTTACCATCCTGATACTACCTCACCTCAGACCCTAATATAAGCATTCTAGAACCTGGAACCTGAGGTTGGGAGTAACAGTGTTTCCAGCCCAATATCCTCACAACCACAAATTACTGAAGATTCAGAAAAAATAAATTCTTGCCACCAAAGACTTTGGCAATGTCAGATGGTTCAACATCAATAATTGATATGATTTCATCATTGGAATTGACATTATAGAAGGAACATTAAAATCTACTTTGCCACTTGAACCCTACAGACCAGGGAATTTTTCTCATTTAATAATATTACATATATGTACCATGATTTCTTTAGCAATTCTCCAAATAATGGGCACCTAGATTGCAAAGCATGTAGCTCATTTAGAAATAATGGTAATTACTCTCAATCATTGAGTAACATGTATGGAATCAAATTGGATTGGTGGAGAATGGGGAGCATTTTTAACAGCTCTCCCAACTTTGCTCTATAAACAACTTTAATGAGTATATTGAATTGAATTCTAAAAGGCACCTTTGGGCACTGATTTGCTTAGTGACTGTAGCTTAATAAGAGTGTGGAAAAGGTTTATAGGAGAGTGGGAAGGGTATATAAAGGGTATATAATAAAATAAATATAGTGCCACTATTTCACAGATTTCCCCCTATCATGGGGGTCTCTGGAATGTAACTCTTTTGATAGGTGAGGGATGACTACTACAGGCAATCAAAAAGAAGTAATTCAAATATTATGGAACCACAATTGGGATTGCTGAAGGCAAAGGAACTAGAATTACAATGAAGAAGGACCTACCCAGCATAACTGAGCAAAATCCCACAGGGGGAAATGAATATTTAATGAAAATAGAGGAATTTGAAGCATTCCTGATGAGATCTCTCAGAACTAATTAGAAAATTTGGAATTCAAACACAGAAATTAAGAAAAGTATAAAAAAATTAAACATGATTGAGAAATTATAAGGAATTTGGGTTAAACTATTTGATAATACATGTAACCCCTATGAACTTTGTTATCTTTAGGGCAGTTAGAGGGATTCAACTTACACAAAGGACATGATTATGAATCTATTATGTTGAGATGATCTCAAAAGAAAAAAGAAAGGATGTACTGGGAGAAGTGGGGGGAAGAATGGGAAAAATTTTCTCCCATTAAAAAATTACAAAGAAGAGTTTTTACAGTGGAAGGGAAATGGAGAGTGGGAATAATCAACACTTGAATCTCATTCATATAGGAATTGGTTCAAAGAAGGAAGAACACACATACACACAAAGAAAGTTATCTTACGCAACTGAGAAGTAGGAAGGGAAGGGACTGAAAAGAAAGGGGTGGAGGGATTAAAGGTAGGTATATTAAGAGAGACTGGTCAGAAGCAAAATAGAGTTGATGAGGAAATAGAACAAAAAAAAAAAGAGAGAGAAAAGTAGAAGAGAATAGGATAAAGGGAAATATGGCACCATGAAGGTAAGTATAAATATAAATGGGATGAATTTACCCATGAAATGGAAGCAGATACTACCTCCCACCTATCAGAAATGACAAATGCTAGAAAGTATGAGGGAAAATAGACATGTTAATAAACTGTTGGTGAAGTTGTAAGCTGGTCCAATAATTTTGCAGAACAATTTGGGACTGTGCCCAAAAGGTGAAAAAATTGTGCATATCCTTTGGCCTGGCAATACCTCTACTCCTCAAATAAGTCAAAGAAAAAGGAAAACACCTATATGGAAAAAGATATTTATAAAGATATAACTCTTTGTAGTAACAAAGAATGGGAAACTGAGGGGTTCTCATCAGTTGGAGAATGATTGAAGAAGTTGTGTGTGATGGAATACAATTTATTGTGCTGTAAGAAATGTTCAGAATGATGGTTTCAGAAAAAACCTGGAAGGACTTGTGTGAATTAATACAAAGTGAAGTGAGCAAAACCAGGAGATGATTGAATAGAATAACAATATCTATGAAAGACTCAGCAACTCTGATCAATACAATAATCCAAAACAGTTCCAAAAAATTAATGTTTAAAATTTTTCTCTACCTCCAGAGAACTGATAAACCCCTAATGCAAAATGAAATATAATTCTTTCTTTTCTTGCTTTTTTTTTTCTTGCAGCATGGCTAATGGGGAAATATGATTTGAATTATATCATATGTATAATGAGAATTATATTTCCTTACTATGAGTTTTGCCTTAATGAGTGGGGAAAGGGGGAGAGGGAGATAGAGAATTTGCAACAGAAAGTAATATGGTGATTTTAGTGGCTCTAGGTCTTTATCATCAAAAAGTACTGCAATGAATATTTTGGAATCAGTGGAACCTTCCTCTCTCCCATCTTTAATCTCCATGGGGACATTATAGCTATCAGTGAGATCTCCCAGACTTTTTTAATGAATTGACTGTATAATGATTAGGCAAATTCACAATTCTACCTACAGTATAATATTTTGCAGGTTTTTATGTAGCTACCTTAAAAAATCAGCTAGTTCCAACCATTGTCATCTTTGTCATTTTGCTGGTTGTCAGATGGTGCTTAAAAGTTGTTTTGCTTTACCTTTCTGTTATTAGTGGTTTTGAGCATTTTTGAAAACGTAATCTGAATAGAAATACTACATATTGTTTCTAAACACCCTCCCCCTTACCCATAAGGTTTCTTCAATCTAAGCATGACCATTTTGTTCCTTATAACATGATTTTCAGCCCTTTTTGCAATGATGGCTACCTTACTTTGAATGTTATTTATAGTAGTGGTCTTCACACTTTTTTTTTTACTACATACTCCTCAATTTTTTACATAACATTTAAAAAGAAATGTACTATAAGCTTTCAATATTATACATTTATTGATTATATACTGAGTATATATGTAATGATTTCTATATGACATGAGAGACAATCAAAATCAGAAAGTTGATTTTGGATCCAGGATCCTGCCTCTGATATAGAAAGATAGATTCTTTCTCTCTCTGTCTCTTGTATGTCTGTCTGACTCTCATATCCTGGACAACTTATTTAATCTCTTGCATATTTTATATAACACTCTAATAGTAAGTTGTAGAAAATGTACTGATCTCCACTGGTAGAGGAAGTTTCCTTATCCAATAGTTCTTTATAGTAATGAAATAACAGGTCCAGACCCATGTACAACTGTACTAATAATCATGTACAGTACACTATAAAATTTATACAAAAATAGTAATATAAAAAGATAAGATGAATATGAAATAATATTTGATCTCAGTCAGTAGGGAATCACCAGAGTTTATTAATGTATTGACCTATTCAGATCTGTGCTTTATGAAAATTATTTTGGCAGCTACAGAGGATGAATTGGAGAAGGAATGAATCTTGAGAAAGAGAGACCAATTAGGCTATTTCATTAAAATAGTTCAAGTGAAATGATGAATACCTGAATTACTGTGCTGATTGTAAATAGAAGGAAGAGAAAAGAGTTGAGTAAAGATCGAAATAACATATTTTGGGATCTGAGTGACTGAAGTATTTGGTGATGAGCCGGGGTAACAGGAAAGATGGTGGGACCTCGGGATAGTAGTTAGGAAGCTTGGAACAAGTGTGAGTTTGGGAGGAAAGATAAGTAATGAGATGCAATCTCTCACAACTTTCCCATTCCTGCTTTTTCTGTGTGATTCATTCTGTCTTGCTCAAAGCAAAAAGGTGAAAAGGTTTGGCTTGTATTCACCATTGCTCAGAACCTACCCTCTGAGGGGCATCTGCTAAAGCCACGAGGTGATCTGGGGGAAGTGAATAAGTTGGAGAACTATATTTTTCCTGTTGGGATTGTACATCTAGTGTAGTGGTTACCCTAGTAGCAACTAGATTATAATCACCCTGAGGGTCTTGTACGTTTCCAGAATTGGGAATATTGGGAGCAAAGGTTTGAATTTGGGAAATTTGAGGGGATAAGGATTTACATGGATTGTTTTAGAGACAAGCTCCATCATTTGTCATCAGAGGAGAAAGTGGAGTTGGCCTATTTTCCTACTTACTGATTGGAGTCAAACTATTTTCCTCCGTGGGTTAAGGCCATGGGATCTTTTTTATAGATCATTAATAGGGGCCACCAATTCTTAACATGTAATCTGAGAACCCCTGCTGATCCTAAATACTTTTTACTTGGTGAAAAGGTACTAAATTAGCTGTAATACATTTTAGCAGCCATTCCCAAATTTTTGAAGGAAGTATATCAAAACTAATATATGAATTTTGTTTTGAGTTATAAGCCCTGCTTTATGTGAGGAATACATTTCTTCAAAAGTTCATTAATTTCCTAATTAAGTATACTTATAATAAAATACCTGTGAGTGTTTTGATAGATAAGTTGGTATTCAAAAGTCAAGTTAAATAATGTGAGGCATAAATGATAAACCGTCAAGGAAAGTGGATTTTAAAAGATCGTATTAATAAAGAAAAATGGATAAAAATGTCTCTCAGGAAGTGCAACACCTATCTATCCTCTAGAACAGGGGTGGGCAACCTTTTTGGTTGTGAGAGCCATAAACGCCACATTTTTTAAAATGTAATTTCGTGAGAGCCATACAGTGCTCACAGTGTGTGCTCCTGTAACAGCACCTGAAAAAAAATTGACTTTATGGCTCTTGAAGAAAGAGTCATATTTGGCCCTCAAAAGAGCCAGATACGGCTCGAGAGCCGACCCCTGCTCTAGGAAGTTGAGCAAGCTGAAAAGCTTACTTCTGAGTTAAATGAAAGTAAGATTCCTACTTCATTTAAATTAAGTACCTACTTTGTGCAGTGTCATCTACATGTTAGGGATATAGAAATGAAGAAATAATCGCTGTCCTTGAGGAACTTAAAATCCTTTAAAAAGGGTATGGGAAGAGGTCAATTAGAGAGAGAGATAGAATATTGAGGAGAAAATAATGACTTCTCCCTTGGATAGGGAAGGCTCCAGGTTCTTAAAAAAAATTAAACAGAGATGTAAGTTCCAGATATAGGGAATTTCATAGGTGGTAGGACAAAGTTAAAAAAAATTCAGAGAACAGCTAGTAAATTTGATAATAGCTTGTGCTTGCTTATATATTGTTTTATGATTTACAAAGAGGTTTAGATACATGATCTCAGTTAATCCCCACAAGCACCCTGTGAGGTAGGTAAAGATGTTATAATCCTCATTTTATAGATGTGGAAACTGAGGCTCAAAGGGATCTCATTATTTTACTCTACTTATATAGATAATAAGAGTCAGCACTGGTACTCAAACCTACTTTCCTAACTCTAAATCCATTGATATTTTCATAATACCATACCAACTTTCAGAAATCCAGTTTCCTGATATGCCAGAAATAAGGAGTTTGTATTTTAACATATGGTTTAGTGCATATATATATGTATATATATATGTATATATATGTATATATATGTATATATATGTATATATATGTATATATATGTATATAGTAGACATATAGTAGAAAAACTGCTTAAAGATTTCAGAAAAGGCATGACCAGACCTTCATATTAGGAAAATTACTTTGACAACCATAGTAAAGAATGGCTTAGAGGAGAAGAAACAGTAGATAGGGAGACCAGTTAAGAGTTTATTAGGATCCAAGAGTAAAATAATGACCTTTGACAGGCTAGTGGAAGAATGAATGGTCTATAAAGGATTTGTTTTGTTTAATTGTGTTGGAGGCAGAGTTAATTTCAAACACTAATGCCATATGAATGCTTATATTTTTCTTTTCTTTTCTAAACTCTTGCTTCTGGCTTAGAGTCAATACTAAGTATTGATTCCAAGGTAGAAGAGTGGTAAGGGTGAGGCAGTTTTGATCAAATGACTTGCCCAAGGTCACACAGCTATGAAGTGTCTGAGGTCAGATCTGAACCTAAGACCTCCCAATTCCAACTGTATTCTCTATCCACTGAGCCACCTAGCTACCCACTTTAGGGGCTATTACAAACCTTAAATGCAGTCTATTGAACACAGTTTAGTAACATGTAAAGCATAGTTCCAAACTACTTTCCAGAATGGCCAAGCCAATATAAACTATCAACAATTCATTAGTGAACTACAAACCCACCATTGGCCATTTTCCTTTTGTGTCAACTTTGCCAGTCTCATTTAGTATAAGGTACAATCTTTGATTTTTAATTTGCATTTCTCTTGATTATTAGATAATTTTAAGCCTTTTTTTTTGCATTTCTCTTGATTATTAACTATTTTAAGCCCTTTTTCCTATGGTTGTTGATACCTTGTATTTCTCCTTTGAATACTGATAAGACTTTATTCTGACCATTTTACCCTCCCATCCAGTAATCTTCTATGACTTCTGATATTTGTTTACAAGAAAATATAGACTTCTCAAGTTAGCATTTAAAGCTCTTTGCAATCTGGCTCCAGTCAACCTTTCCAGACATTTCTGTTATATTCTAAAATGCCCTCTGGTTGTTCCTCAAACTTGGCATTCCATATATGTGCCTTTGCACAAATTGATCCTGTGCAAGAATTTCCTTCTTACTCTTCACTCCTTAAAATGTTTAATCTATTCAATTGTAGAAGCATCTATTAGGCTAGTTTTTCCGTAAAAAAAAAAAAACCAAAAACAACATTGAAACATCTGGGTTAAGATGGTGGCAGAGTAAAAAGCAGCTGCTTAACCTCTCCTAACTGAAACATATAGGACTCCTCAAGGGGACATAAAAACAAATCCAGACAAAGGAAGGGACCCCACAACAGGACGCAGCATTGAAGGTACGTGGGATTGGGGCATTTCTATGCTATAAATGGGTGAAACAGCTCTACTAAAACGCGAGCTGAGCAACCCCCTTCATCCCCACCCCCCATCTACAGGGCCAAAGCCAGCACACAAGAGCTAGAGCAAATTTGGGGCATCATTAAGTCCTTTATAGCTACCTGGGGTTACCAGGGCCTGTTCCTGAGAGCAGCAAGACTTAAGACCCCAAGAGGCTAAAGAACGGGAGGACTTTGAACACAAACCCTCAGTGCAGGCACGGTCGTAGCTGCAGACTCGGACCTTGGGTGGGGACCTGAGCGCAGGCTCGGACCTTGGGTGGGGACCCAGTGCAGAGGGGTGCACGACTGTGGAAGCAGCTCCCTGAGACTATTAAAGGAGCTTTGGGCAGAGGAACAAGCAAGGGGACCACCAGGAGGCTTAACCCTGAGAACAACTAGACCTGAGACCTCAAGAACCCAAAAAGTGCAGACAGACCCTGGGCATGAGGATAAAGCTGAGAGGGCACGTGGCTCATAAAGGCAAGCCAGAGACAAGAACCCCAGAAGAGAAAGATCAAGAAGAAAACTTTAACACTTGACAACTTTTACACAGAAAAAATCCAGACAACAGAGCAAACAGCAGAGGAGAACAAACAAGTAATCATATCCAAAACTCCTCAAAAAAATGACAACTGGTCACAAGCTATTGAAGAGTTCAAATCTGAGATTATGAGAAAGATGGAAGGGATCTGGCAAGAAAATAACAGTTTAAAAGGCAGAATTTCGCAATTAGAAAGTGAGGCTCAGAAATCAAATGAACTGATAAGCAAATTGAAAACCAGAAATGACCAGTTGGAAGCCTTGAAGAACAAACAGACCAGATTCAAAAGGAAAACCAAAAGATTATAGCCAAAAACCAGTCTCTAAAGGCTAGAATTGGGCAATTTGAAAAAGATGCCCCCAAATCAAAAGAATTGATAAGGAAATTGGAGATCAAAATCAAACAGTTGGAAAACAGGATAGACCAAATTGAAAAGGAAAATCAAAAGAATATATCAGAAAACCAGTCTCTAAAGACAAGAATTGGGCAAGTAGAAGCCAATGATCTCTCAAGACAAGAACAAATAAAGTAAAGTCAAAAGACTGATAAAATAGAAGGAAACATGCAATATCTCACCGAGAAATTGACAGTCCAAGAAAACAGGTCTAGAAGAGACAATCTGAGAATCATTGGTCTTCCTGAAAAAGCAGAAATTAATAGAAATTTGGACTCCATACTAAAGGAAATTATTCAGCAAAATTGCCCTGAAGTTCTACAACAAGAGGGCAATATAGACATTGAAAAGATCCATAGATCACGCTCTACACCAAACCCTGAAAAGACAACCCCCAGGAATATAATAGCCAAATTCAAGAGCTTCCAACTAAAAGAAAAAAATATACAAGAAGCCAGAAAGAGACAATTCAGATATCAAGGAGTACCAATCAGGATCACACAGGATCTGGCAGCCTCCACACTACAAGACCACAAGGCTTGGAATATGATATTCAGAAAGGCAAAATAACTGGGTCTACAACCAAAGATCACCTGCCCATCAAAACTGACTATATACTTCAAGGGGGAAGTTTGGGCATTCAACAAGATAGAAGATTTCCAAGTATTTGCACAGAAAAGACCAGGACTAAATGGAAAGTTTGATATCCAACCACAAAAACCAAGAGAAACATGAAAAGGTAAATAAGAAACAGAGGGGAAAGAAAGAAAATTCTTTTATATTTGCCTCTTTAAGGGCATCAATAAGATCTAATTATTTGTATTCCTATATGGAGAAATGTTATGTGTAATTCTCTGTAGAGAACTCTATTCACTATTATAGTATCCACTATTATAGTAATTAGAAGAATTATTCACAGGGAGAGGTTGGAGTACTAAATGGTCTAAGATGATAAGGGGGTGGGTGGGAAAGAGGGGGGTGAATAGTAGAGGACACCAAGAGAAACTTGAATGAATAAAAAAAATAGGATATTCTATTACACACAAAGAGGGCATAGGAAGGGGAGGGGTTGAATACTATTATAAGAAGGAGAGGAAGAGAGCATTATTAAGAGGTAATATTTAAACCTTACTCTCAGTGTAATTAACCCTGAGAGGGAAGAATAGCTATACCCATTGATATATAGAACTCTATCTAACCCTACTGAGAAAGTCAGAAGGGATAAACCAAGAGGAGCAGAGGAGTGGGGAAGTTAAAAAAGGGTGGGGAGGAGAAGGGAGAGGGAATTCATTAGGTCTTAAAAATAAAAAGGAGAATAACAAGGGAGGGGGTAGAAAGGGTAGTAAATCAAGGGAGGGAACAAGGGTTACTGGTTTAAAATAAATCACTGGTTTAAAAGGAAATAGCCTAAGAAGAAGGGGTAAAACTAAGAGAGGATACCAAAATGTTGGGGAATACACAACTGATAATTATAACTCTGAATATGAATGGGATGATTGATTATACTAAATTAAAAAGCTTTTGTACAAACAAAAACAATGCAACCAAAATCAGAAGGGAAGCAACAAATTGGGAAAGAATCTTTATAACAAAAAACTCTGCCAGGGGTCTAATTACTCAAATATACAAGGAGTTAAATCAATTGTATGAAAAATCAACCGTTCCCCAATTGATGAATGGGCAAGGGACATGAATAGACAATTTTCAGATAAAGAACTAAAAACTATCAATAAGCACATGAGAAAGTGTTCTAAATCGTTAATAATTAGAGAAATGCAAATCAAAACAACTCTGAGGTATCACCTCACACCTAGCAGATTAGCTAAAATGATAGTAGGGGAGAGTAATGGATGTTGGAGGGGATGTGGCCAAATTAGGACATTAATGCATTGCTGGTGGAGTTGTGAACTGATCCAACCATTCTGGATGGCAATTTGGAACTATGCTCAAAGGGCTATAAAAGATTGCCTGCCCTTTGATCCAGCCATAGCATTGTTGGGTTTGTACCCCAAAGAGATCATAGATAAATAGACTTGTATGAAAATATTTATAGCTGTGCTTTTTGTGGTGGCAAAAAACTGGAAAACAAGGGTATGCCCTTCTATTGGGGAATGGCTGAACAAACTGTGGTATATGCTGGTGATGGAATATTATTGCGCTAAAAGGAATAATAAACTGGAGGAATTCCATGTGAATTGGAAAGACCTCCAGGAAATGATGCAGAGTGAAAGGAGCAGAGCCAAAAGAACATTGTACACAGAGAACCTGTACTAGCAGCAAAGGAATGGCCTAGGACAATTCTGAGGGACTTATGGAAAAGAATGCTATCCACATTCAGAGGAAGAATTACAGGAGAGGAAATAGAAGAAAAGCAACTTGATTGATGACACATGTTAAAACCAGGGGAAATGTGCATCAGCCATGGGGTGTGGGGAGGTAGTCGGGTGGTGAAGGGGAAAGTAAGAACATGAATCATGTAACCATGATAACTTTTCTAAAAAATAAAAAGTATTTAAAAAAACAACATTGAAACAAGAGCAGCTAGGTGAGAATCAGGACTGGAAAATGGGAGGTCCTTGGGTTCAAATTTTTCCTGAAATGTTCCCCAGCTGTGGGACCCTGGGTGTCACTAACCCAAATTGCCTAGCCCTCCCCACTCTTATGTCCTAGAACCAATATTTGGTATTGATTCTAAGACAGAAGATAAGGGTTTTAAAAAATAAGATAGTATTGAAATTACTCTTGAAACTCCAAGACCAAAATTCAAGCCATTGATCTAACTTCTTTTTTTATCTAAAGTCTAAAAACCAATCAGGAGCTCTTCTAGACCACAGGGCATAGGCATGCTGTTTAGGGCACCACTATGAAAAATGCTAGATAGAATGCTCTAGCCAACTAAATTAGTGCTGTATCCTTCCTCAATAACCTTCCCATCCTCTTACCCAGTGGACTGTCTGTAAATGCTCTAATTTAATTCCAGTCCTGAACCTAAATCAAGAGTGGCCCAAAGTAGCCTCCTACAAGGGTCTCCTTAGTTGAAACCTCCTATTTGAAAATTTTCCTGATTTTTATTAGTTATTAGTGTTCTCTCTTCAAATTGTATTTATTTATATGTTTACATGTTGTATTCTCCAGTAGAAAGTAAGTTCCATGAGGGCAAGGACTATGTTTTTTTTTTAATCAATAATAAATAACTATCATTTTTATAGTACTTCAAGTGCGAAGCACTATACAAATATTATTGCCTCATTTTATCCACACAATCCTGGGGAGGTGGATGCTAGTGTTATTTCCATTTTACAGATGAGGAAACTGAGATTAACAAGTTATGTGACTTGCTTCAGAGTCACACAGCTAAGAAATGTCTGAGCTCAATTTGAACTTAAGATCATCCTGACTCTAGCTTCATTGTGCCTCCTAGCTACAAGACTTCTTATAGTTTAGTTTTGCTGAACAATAGGCATACAGACTTCTCATTATGAACTCATAAATTATCCATCTAGAATGACAGCAGGGAAATAGGAACATTATATTAACTTGTTTTTCCCTGTGTGTATAGATCCAATTTCCCTGTGTATAAGATCAAATTTTTCAAGAGAGTTTTGAATTTCAAATAAAAGACTCAGTAATATTTCAACACTTGATAGAACCACCATGATATAATCTGCAAACAAGTACATCTGGAAGACTTTACCAATAGAGAACCCTTCTTCAATTTAGAAGTGTTGAATTCTTTGGTTGTCATAAATCTTCCTGTTCGATACTTTTTTTGATATTAATGATCAGAGGATATCTTTTATTATCTTACAAAGAATATTGATATGTGCATGACAGACTTTTTTTTGGGAAGAGAGCCTTTAAGATATTTTGCATGTTCATACTCTTTGACCCAGAGATTACATTGTGAGGCATATTTACACCATGGCTGAACAAACTGTGGTATATGCTGGTGATGGAATATTATTGCACTAAATTAATTAAATAAATGCACTAAATAACAAAAGGAAGCTCCCATTCTTAAGTAAAATATTTTAAGCAGCACTATTTTTATAGTTGCAAAGAACTGCCCATTGATAAGGTAATGGCTAAGCAATTTGTACAATATTATTGTGTAGTAATAAACAATGAATATGATGGATACAAATAAGCACAGGAACTCTTCTGTTGATTGATGAAATAGATGTAGGAAAATCATATACACAAAGACCACAACATAAATGGAAAGAAAAATGGCAAAACAATCAAAAAAGCTACAATATTATAATGACCAAAGTTGGCTCCTCCATGAAAGACACGAGAAGATATACCTCACACTTCTTTACAGAGGTGGAGTGGGGGTGGGGGTGGAGGAAATATGGCATATAAAGAATGACTCAAGGAACCTAGGTGATCTAAAAAGTTCAAAATTATTTTTAAAGCCAAAAAAAGGTGTTATTTTGCTCTGCCATGTCAAATGCTATATGTAAATATATTGTTAACAAAAAATAAGTGCTTTTCTTTGTATTTTTCTTGGGAATTTTTTTTCACTCTCTTATTCTAACCCCTGCCCCCATTAGACTGAGTTTCTTGAGGTCAGGACCTGTTTTTCCTTTGTATCCCTAGTGCTCAGCACACTTCTTGGCACAGAATAAACACTTAATATGTGCTGCCCACTGACTTTTTATACTTTTAAAAATTATTCTGTTACGGTATAAAACATTAGCTGTTTAAATTCTTACTTGGTTCTACCAATAACTAGAAAACTATGAGTGTGCCTCACTTTGTGCACTAGATGTTTATACTGATTCATCATTAAGATGGCGGCAGCTAGGTAGCACAGTGGATAGAGTTCCAGGCCTAGAGTGAGGAGCACCATGTTCATATATGGACTCTCACACTTCCTAGCTAGGTGATCCTGGGCATGGCTCTTAAGCCCAATTGCCTAGTGTAAGGGTTAAAAATTAATGGTTTGACTGAAATTATATAAAATTATGTGGTCACCAGTATTTATTATATCTTGAGAAGAAATTTATTTACAAATATTTACAAAATAGAGAGGAAACAATAAAGTAAAGAAATGTGAAGGGGGCAGAGAAGTTATCTATCCTATCTTAATCCAGGCAGAGATAATTAGCTCTCATCTAGGAAGGCTGATAGTGAGTAACCATGGGGCCTCCACCAAGATGGAAGCTAGTCTCTTAGGAAACTAGGAAAGGAGTCAGCCTTTCACTCATCCCACGAAGTAGTCCAGGAATCAGAGCCCAAGTTGAAGCCGAGCTCCAAGCCCATAATTCAAGCCATGGTCTCAGGCATAGCTCCCTCCAAGACTCTCTCCAGTCAGGAGACTATCTCCACAAGACTGACTGAAGCCAAAGGATTCATGGTGCTAAGCACTGCCCAGGGGGCAGTGTTTGTGGGAACCAGTTCTCACCTTCTGGAGAGGTGAAGGCCCCCTGAAGGTGTCAACTCTGATTATAGGATTCACAAGTTTGGAATCCATATCTCCATTCTCTGAAGGTGTAAACTCTTATCAAAGGATTCACAAGTTTCTGGAGTTGTTATCTATTGTAGGAAGTGATTTGCAAACTCCTCCATCTAGTTCAAGCTTTTGTTGGTTCAATCCAAAAGTGGACAAAGGAGAGTTAATCCTGTCTTCACAATCTAGTGAGGTACTAAGTAGGGATACTTAAGTTATTGTTTAACCAAGTGTTAATTCAAAATAGAGAGAATAAAGAATTCCCTTTTACAAGTGTAAACTCAGAAAGAGAACAAAGAATTCCATTTCACTCTAGCCCTTGGCATTCTTCTGACTTAGAATCCACACTAAGACAGAAGGTAAGATGTTTTGTTTATTTTTTAATACACTGAGATATATTTAAGGAAACCTGTGATATAAGTTATTTTGAAAAATGAATAATAACCTCTAATTTCTTGTTTTATACATTTGAATGTGCATTATTTCTTGCTACTTTCTTTTCATTGAAAAGTTCTATGTACTCCTGTTTTGTTTTTTAAACACTTACCTTCTGTCTTAGAGTAGATGAGTATTGATTCTAGGGCAGAAGAGCACTAACAGCAAGGTAATTGAACCTGGTATCACACAGCTAGGAAATGTCTCAAGCCAGATTTGGACCTCCTAACTTCAGTAAAATTTCCACCTAATTCATACTCTTAACAAGTTTATAGAAATCCAATTCTCTGAGTTCCCTCATGGATTGTAACTCTCATTGAGAGTTGAAATAGTGTTTTATATTTCTTTGTATCCCACTCATAGTGGGATATAGTAGGTAAAGCAATAAAAATGTATGGATTAACGTTTATAATGTAGGTATATTGCAATTGCAATTAAAATGTATTTTAAAATTTTGTTTTCAATTAGGTGATCAGCTGTAAAGGTCAGCACAGTATCTCTTACACTTTGTCGAGAAATCAGACAGTAGTGGTGGAGTACACACATGATGATGATACTGATATGTTTCAGGTAACTACAGTTTTCAAAATGGACACTTTATTATTTAAGCAATTTAATAATCATTTTGTTTTTCTTTTCAACACTTCACCCTTTTGATGTGGAATCTGAATTTCAAATTGACCTATGTTCATGTCTGAAAGTAGAAGTGGTCATAGACAGTCCAAAAATAATTTGTATTATCAAAATATTTGGGTTTTGAAATCATTTGAATATGGAATTCATCTCAAAACAAAAATGAAATTATTCTATATTGGTGTGACTCAAGATAAAACTGGAAAATGGGTTTTCTGCCCTTCTCCTGCTTCTCTTCTAGACCCTACCTTCCATTCATGTTGGCAATAGATAAATTGCCTGTTTCTGGCCCTGATAAAAATCACTATCCTACAAGAGCTGGTCCCACTTTGTAAAATTTTTGATTTACCAGTTTTGGGGGAGAATAGCTGCTTTGATTTGAGTACTTTTCTTATAGTTAACTGTTCTACATATGTTTATGGCAACAAAACGCAGTAGCTGACAGTAAGAATTGGAAAGCAAACTCTTTCACAGAGAATTTGCTTTAATATCCCTTATGCAGTATGAACTTTCAAAAATGTCCCTTTCAATCAAAAAAAGAAAAGAAACAAGAAAATTAAATAAATGACTAAACTGTATTTCCAGTTGGCATTATCTTTTTTGCAGCTTCATAATCATCTTGCTTTTTTGTTGATGTTTTCTGAGATTTCTTAGCTAGCAGTTTGCAGGATTTCATATCACCTTTCTAAATAGATAACTAATCAGTTACTCTTCCAGAATAAAGGGAACAAGGATATATAACCACTCTTAGCATATCTCTTTTTAAAAAATTACTATTAAATTTAAAAGTTAATGTGAAGAATTGTACGTAGCAGATAAATACAACTGAAATAGCACAGTTATAGGCTCAGAAACAGGCCCTTTCAATATTTTCCTAAAATAAAATTTTATGTCTACATAACATTCAGGGAAAATTATTCATTAAGTGCCTCATATTTATCATTTCTGTGACACAAACTGTTCTATATTGTATTATTTGATGTAGTCACAAATTATTCTCTTCTCTCCTCCTTCTTACAAAGGCTAAAGGATTTGGTGGAATTTTGATGAACCTAATAACCTCTAAGATTCCACAATGACTTATAAATAAGGTCATCCTTGACTCCAACTTCTAAGTTTCCCTTTTCAAAGTCCCTTATAAAATGCCTTTATTTCTAATCTTCCTAGCTCAAGATAAACTATGTTTTATTTTCCGTTCATTTGTTTTCTTCCAGTCACTACTTTTGTTTTATGGAGTTAGTTTTTAAATATACTAAAATTAAGTCAGTTAAATTATTTCTGAGTATAACTCCTTCTTCCTTTGCAATTGAAGGCAATCATGAGATAGATTTTAAGTAGTTCTAGAATAAAAATTTCCATTTATAATCCATTCGAATTATATGATTCTAAATTAAACATTTATGATTTTAGGGTGCTACAGTAGCAATTCTTTAGAATTTTGAGGCAAGAGCTTTACATTTACATTAAATTTTGTCACTTAAGGCAGATATAAAAATATAATAACATATTAGGGCCATTAGATTTATAATTGGAAGGGAACTTAGAGGTTGTCTAGGTCAACCTGCTTATTTTATACATGAAACAACCGAGGCTCCTGTAGTTGAAGTGACTGACCAAAAAGGTCAGAGTAGTAGACAGTGTCAGAGCCAGACTCAAACCCATGTCCTTTGACTAGAAATCAAGCACTTTTTCCCCTCTACCACTTTATCTTCTGATTCATAGGATTATTCAGATACCTTGCTTCTTAGCTCTGATTTTTTTTTTAGGAGATATACCATCTTATATTATAAACTCTGTTTGATCTCTTTGTGCTGTTATATCAGCTAAGGAATGGTAATAATACAACCACTAATTATATCCCTTCATTTGGCAAATACATATTAAGACTTTGTGCAAAGAGTCCTTATCCTGAAGAAACTCGTACCAGTGGTAAATAAATCTGCATATCTGGGCCAGATTGCTTGAATGGAGCAACAGTTTTCTTAAAATAACTAAGAAAGGTATTAAAAGAATTTTAATTTTAACAGATTCATAAGAAGTTCAAGGGTATTTCTGTCAGCTATTAAATTATGAGTTGTTGGGGGCTCTACCAAGAGCTAAATGTTCTTCTTGCCTGACTACAGCTAGAAAATGGTGGGCAGCTTGGACACATACAAGTAGAACAGCATCCCAAATAAGCTTCAAGAAGCTATTTACTTAAATATTATTCAGTAGTTTAACCCGATTATGTTATTCTCTTGTTGAAAAAGTCACTCATGTTGGATGAAGTGGGTTTGATAAAATTTCTTAGAAAATTGGATATATCATTAAGATTTGTAAATCCTTCAGAATTGTGTTTTGGCTGAGAATGCATTGTTGAAGATCGCTCTGAGAGTCAGCAGGTTTTAAGAGTGTTATATTTTTATCACTTACTTGAAATAGGAGCTTCAGTGATAGCTGATGCATCAACTCCCTGCAGGTGCTAAATCTACAGTAGTTCAAGTAACTGCCACCCCAAGATTGCTTTAAATTATTTGCTGTAAGATATGTATTTATTATAGAGGAAGAAATCTACTTGAGAGGAGTGGTAATTGTGATTAATACCTTGCCTCCCCCAAAGAATATAAATACATTTGTTTGATGTATAGAAGATAAGAGTGCAGACTGGAACATAAATTAGTGGAACAGTTTTGTTACTATTCTGTTAAATTTTGTGCAATATGCATATTGTTATCTGTATGTATGTGTAGAAAAAGATTCAGAGAGACATACACATATCTATATATGCACTTTTAAAGAAGACTAGATAATAAGCGTTCACAATTTCATATTCAAGCCTCATTTTAAAATATTTAAATAACCATGCTTTTCATTATTATAGATAAATCTTTTTTAAAAAAATTGTTATTACTTCATTTAATATCTTTCTCAATTAATAGGAAAATTTGTCATATGACTTCTTGATTCTTTAAATCCTCACCATTTATTGAGGTGTCCAATGGTGTATGAAACAGAAAAGTTAAAAGCCTCATAATAGAGTGAGTTGGACTCTATTATGTGAAGTTTTTAAAAAAGATCTCTTTACTACCACTTCTTTACTGATTGGGCAATAGTAAATACTTTCAGCTCTATAGTCTTAATACATGGCAACAATTTCATCTCCATTTGGGTTCAGAAATACACTGAAGAAAATTTAATCTTGCTTTATGCAATAGTTGGGCTCTTGCAATTATATAAAAATTTTTCAGGAATATAGTGCCAATTTGAATTTTGCTATATAAAAATTCAACTTCTGATCTTTTCTCATTGAAAAGACCAGGTCCTATCCTGCTGCTTAAAAAGTAGCAGGCAGGCATATTAGCTGCCACCAGACTCCCACACTGAGTATATGTTATTCTGAAGCAGCAACAGCTGCTGCAACAACAGCAGTGTTAGAGGAGAGATGAGAAGAGTTTAACAATTGTATCCTATATATAAATCGACTATAATTTGGGAGGTATTTTTTTCTTTCAACTTTAGAAGTTTAGCTTATGTACCCCATTGATTTGAGGATAAATTGAATTGTTTAAAATATGCTGAATAAGATTGCTATTTAAAGGAATGCTTCAAGAAATTCCTTTTTTAAAGTTTTAACTAATTTGCTTTTATACATTTTGATAATCTTTGGGTGGGTGGATGGGTGGGGATTGGTATAGGGGGATAGTTCTAGATCTGTGATTTAGTCATTGTTGAAAGTTTTATAGATTAGAAATGCTCTCCCTAGTGCAGACCACTAGCTATTCTGTTGCTTCAAACTATGACAATGTCCTAAGTCAATAAGAAGTTAAGGGGCTTGCAGGTGGTCAGAAAGCCAGTATGTGTCAGAGGTAAGACTTGATTTCAAGTTGTCCTGCTTCCAGTTTAGCCCCCAGTTCCCTTTGCCAAATTGCTTCTCTTGTATAGTTTTTTCTTTTTTTCCTAGTTTTTTTTTACACTCTATAAAATATAAGCTATACTTGCACATTCCTATTTTTATAGAAGCATCACTGATATATCAATACATTAAATGCTCATTGCCAGAACTCTAGGTTCCAGGTAAAGAAGCTTGGTACACCAGGTACATGACAGCTTCTATTTATAGCCACATTCTGACTCATCTTTAAAATAGTAAGGTATAATTAGCATAGATTTAATAGTTGGAAGAAAGAACTGACTCTTAAGTTACTCTCAGATTTTCTGTACTATAGCTATACTATAGATAGGTGATCAGAAAAAAGAATTTTTCCCTTGAAAAACAACACACGATGAGGTTTTTCAGACAGAGTTATGTGACTTCTGGTTGTAGACTGGATTTAGATGAGAATAGAATTGATTAATTTGGTTGGTTAATTGAAGAATAGGGCTTCCTTCCTTGATTTGGGGGTAAAGAGTCAAAGAAATATTTTTCGAAGAAGATAGTCTAGAATAGCTAAACATTTTAAGAATTGGTTCCTTTTTAAAAAATTCTATTTTTTTTAGCATTTCTAATTTATATTCTTTTTAAGATTTGTAACATCACCATAGGCAATAATTTTAAACTGGCACCTAACTTTCAAAAGAGGGGAGATAGAAGTTCAAAGAGATGATCAGTTCTTTAATTTTGTAGGTGAAGAAACTAAGGCCTACAAAATAGAAGTGACTTGTACAATGGTACTTAGGTTATAAATGGCAGAGTTGAAATTTCAGCCTGGGTCCTCTGACTTCAGATCCAGTGCTCTTTTCAGTACACCACCTATTTAAAAATCTATTCTAATATTAAAAATCTATATTGCAATTAGTTAAAAATAAAAAGAGAAGGTTCCGGGTTAAGATGGCGGCAGAGTAAGAAGCAGCTCTTAACCTCTCCTGACCAAAACACACAAAACTCCTCAAGGGGACATAAAAACAAGTCCAGACGAACGGATGAACCCCCACAACAGGGCACAGCGTGGAAGGTACGTGGAATCGAGGCATTTCCATGCTATAAAAGGGTGAAACAGCCCTCACGAAATTGCGGGCTGAGCAACCACCCCACCCCCACCCCCTCCACACACAACACCTGTAGCTCCGAAGCCAGCTAAAAAGAAATAGAGCAAGTTTGGGGCACCCATTGAGTCATTGGCAGCTCCGGGGCCTGTTCCTGAGAGCAGCAAGACTTAGGACCCCATTAAGCCAAAGAACGCAGGCGAAATCTGAGCGCGCGGGAGCAGGACGCAGGGCGCACAGCGCAGGCTGAGCAGAACGCAGGAGGCTTGGGTGGAGGCAGACACAGCCAGGAACTAAAAGCCTAAGTGGGGAACCAGTGTGGACGGGTATACGACTGTGGAAGCAGCGCCCTGAGACTTGTAAAGAAACCTCCGGCAGAAGATCAAGCAAGGGGGCCCAACAGGGGGCTTGACCTTGGAAAAAACCAGAAATCAGACCTCAGGAGCCAATAGATTGCGGTCAGACACTGAGCGCGAGGATAAATCTGAGAAGCTGCTGGGCTAATGATGGCTACTCAGCCTCAGGAAGTTCAGAAGAGATAGAATAACAACAAGAAAAAGAAGTCTTTAACACTCGACAGCTTTTACACAGAGAAAATCCAGACAACCGAGCAAACAGAGGAGGAGAACAAACAAGCATCCAGACCCTCCTCAAATAAGGAAAACTCCTCACAAGCTATGGAAGAGGTCAAAACTGAGAGTTTGAGGAAAATGGAAGAGATCTGGCAAGAAAATAACTGTTTAAAAGGTAGAATCATGCAATTGGAAAGTGAGGCTCAGAAACCAAATGAACTGATAAGCAAATTGAACTCCAGAAATGACCAGATTGAAAAGGAATACCAGAAGATTATGGCCGAAAACCGAAAGATTATAGCCGAAAATGAATCCCTAAAGGCTAGAATTGAGCAAGTAGAAACTAATGATCTCTCAAGACAACAAGAACAAATAAAACAAAGCCAAAAGACTGAAAAAATAGAAGGAAACATGAAATATCTCAATGAGAGAGTGACAGACCAAGAAAACCGGTCTAGAAGAGACAATTTGAGAATCATTGGTCTTCCAGAAAAACCAGAAATTAATAGAAACCTGGACTCCATACTAACAGAAATAATTCAGCAAAATTGCCCTGAAGTCCTACAAGAGGGCAACATAGACATTGAAAGGATCCATAGAACACCCACTACATTCGATCAAGAAAGGAAAACACCAAGAAATATCATTGCAAAATTCAAGAGTTTCCAAGCAAAAGAAAAAATCTTACAAGAAGCCAGAAAGAAACAATTCAAATATCAAGGAGCACCAATCAGGATCACACAGGATCTGGCAGCCTCCACGCTAAAAGACTGCAAGGCGTGCAATACAATATTCAGAAAGGCAAGAGAGCTGGGCCTGCAACCACGGATCAACTACCCATCAAACCTGACTATATATTTCCAGGGGAAAGTATGGGCATTCAACAAAATTGAAGAATTCCAGGTATTTGCACAGAAAAGACCAGGGCTAAATGGAAAGTTTGATATCCAACCACAAAAATCGAGAGAAACCTGAAAAGGTAAATAAGATACAGAGGGGAAAGAAAGAAAACTTATAATTTTTAAATTTGCATTTTTAAGGGCCTCAGTGATATCTAATTATCTGTATTCCTATGTAGAGAAATGTTATGTTTAATTCTCTGTAGTGAACTCTATTCACTATTATAATATTCACTATTATAGTTATCAGAAGAATAACTAGCAGGGTGAGGGTGGAACACTAAATAATCTAAGATGGCATGGGGGATGGGAAAGAGGGGGTGAATAGCAGGGGACACCAAGAGAAACTTGAGTGAATAAGAAAATAGAATATTCTATTACACACAAAGAGGGCATGGGTGGGAGAGGGGACAAATACTATTATAAGAAGGAGAGGAAGAGAGCATAAAGAGGTAATAATCAAACCTTACTCTCAGTGTAATCAACCCGGAGAGGGAAGAGTAGCTATACTATCCATTGGGAAATAAAACTCTTTATCTAACCCTTCTGAGAAAGTTAGAAGGGATAAACCAAG
>NC_058131.1:472748164-472795347 GCF_016433145.1 Gracilinanus agilis | reverse complement strand
AAAATATTCATAGCTGCGCTTTTTGTGGTGGCAACAAATTGGAAAAGGAGGGTATGTCCTTCAATTGGGGAATGTCTGAACAAACTGTGGTATATGCGGGTGATGGAGTACTATTGTGCTAAAAGGAATAATAAACTGGAGAAGTTCCAGGCGAACTGGAGAGACCTCCGGGAACTGATGCAGAGCGAAAGGAGCAGAGCCAGAAGAACTCTATACACAGAGACTGATATGCTGTGGTAAAATTGAATGTAATGGACCTCTGTACCAGCAGCAATACAATGACCCAGGACAATTCTGAGGGATTTATGGTAAGGAAAGCTACCCACATTCAGAGGAAGGACTGTAGGAGAGGAAACATATAAGAAAAACAACTGCTTGAATGCATGGGTCGGGGTGGACATGATTGAGGGTGTGGACTCGAAACTACCACAGCAATGCAACTACCAACAATTTGGAAATTGGTCTTGATCAAGGACACATGACAAAACTAGTGGAAATGCGCATTGGCCATGTGTGGGGGGGGTGCAGGAGGTGGGGTTGAAGGGGAAAGGTGGAGCATGAATCATGTAACCATGTTAAAAATGAATATTAATAAATGTTAAAAAAAAATAAAATAAAATAAAAAGAGACCAGCTGATGTTTGGGTATCTCTATGTGTGGATGTACATGTGTAACCTCAAAGAAGGGTTTATAATTATTAAAAATAACTTGAGAATCTGAGAAATTCATTGCATGGTACTGTTTCATTTATTTGATATGAACATGGTGGTTAGAATAGGAACCTGTTGGAAAATAAAGTGAGTTATGAAGTGTATTTTATTTCTTTTAAGGTGGGAAGATCAACAGAGAGCCCAATAGATTTTGTGGTAACAGACACAATTTCTGGCAGTCAAAACAATGATGAAAGTCAGATCACCCAAAGCACCATATCCAGGTTTGCCTGTAGGATTGTCTGTGATAGGAGTGCACCGTACACAGCACGGATTTTTGCAGCAGGATTTGACTCTTCCAAAAATATCTTTCTTGGAGTAAGTACAGTTAATACCTAGGTTATATGTACACAGAATAAGCCATGATTGTCATGTGTAACATGAAATTATATATTAAACAAAATGATTAAATAGCGTATATTTACATTTTAAAGTTGTAGTTCTTTAAATAGTCGATTTGTTTTTAAAGGAAAATATATGAATAATTTCTTCATTATGGTCATTAAAACATAGGAGATTGAAATTGTTAAATATTAATGAATGTGATACCTATAACTTGCTGTACATAGCACATAGCTAAAGTTTTTATATTCTCATTGTATCAAAGGCATTTGTACTATAGGCCTTTGTAGCTAACCTGATTTAAATGAAAGAATTGTGACCTAGATCATAGATTTAGAACTTAAAACATTTAAGAATTCAGTTGCCACTAATTAAAATCATAAGCTGACATTTATCCATGCCTTTATTTTCTCTTCTGAAAAGGAGTTATGTTTGTGCTCTTCCTACTTTATTATCTCCCAAAATAATAGTAAAGAATGAAGATCATGTCTAAAGAGTTTTGAAATCCTAAAATGAAAGTAGTAACTGATTGGAGTAGTGTAGCAGAATATGGGTTTCATTATACATTAGACAAATTATATGTCCACACTTTGTTTTTTCTAATACATAGGTTAAATTACTTTTTTTAAACTTGTAATTGGTTATCTAACAGTATACACAAAATTAGAACTCAACTTGGGGGGAAAGAACTTGTATAACCAAAAGTTAAGTTTCCTAATAGTGTGATATATATGTTTTACAGGAAAAGGCAGCGAAATGGAAGAATCCTGATGGACACATGGATGGACTAACTACAAATGGTGTTCTAGTAATGCATCCAAAAGGAGGATTCACAGAAGAGTCCAAACCAGGAGTATGGCGGGAAATCTCAGTTTGTGGAGATGTATATACACTGCGAGAAACAAGATCAGCCCAGCAAAGAGGAAAGCTAGTGAGTAAAACTTTAAAGAAGTGCTATCCTATAAAAAGCAATTTGAAGATTATTACTTGTCAGCCATGAAATTCAATATATATATGTGTGTGTGTGTGTGTGTGATCATTTTCTATACATACATGTTTACATATATATGTTCATATGTATATGTATGCCTATATTGTGAGGGAGTTTATTACCAATTATAAGGAAAATAGAAGTGGGAAAGTTCATATAAGTTCCTGAGAATTCAAAGAATAATCCATGTTGCCTTAAATTTACAACAAAAAAGACCTAAGTTAAAGTTATTTTGTACTTCTTGCCGTCTCTAAGCATAGTTTTGTTTATTTAAATCCAAAATTCCATATAAGAAAATCGTATGTTGATAGTTCAATGTAATAGCTTACTAATTTGTTTCCTTTTTTCCTAATCTCACTCTTTACCAATCTATTTTCCATAGTTGTACCATTAACAGATTTTATCATGTTACTTCATTACTAAACTAAAGACTCCTCAGCCTCATATTTAAGGCCCTCTTCAATTTGACTCTGACCTGTCTTTCCAGTTTTATGTCATATTATTCCCCCCTCATACATTTTATCTTCTAATCAAACTGGCTTACTCATTGCTCCTCATATCAGCATTCCATCTTCCACTATTGTGCCTTTGCCCAAGAGATCTTCCATGTCTAGAATGCATTCCTTCACCTCTTTTTAGACTCCCTATCTCCCAGTAAAAAGTTTATTCTTGGGTGTCTCCCCCTACATAGAATTTTCTTGATTCTTCCCATTTATCACAGGATCTTGCAATAGATAGTTCCGTAATAAGCATTCATTGAATCAAGAGATCCTTTGATCTTGTATTGAACCCCAAATATTGTAGTGTTGGTTTTTAATTTTTTTTATCTTACAGTTTAAAAACAGTTTGTTTTTCTTACTCTTAAAATGTGCTATCTTGCATGGTGATTGAGGGTTGAGGAGCAAGATGGTGATGATTGATTATTAACATTTCTTCTTGTGGCTGCCAGTTTTGATTTAATTTTGATGATTCTAGGTGCACTCTAAACTTCACTTTTTTTTCCCACTAGCCATCTTTGATATTGACTCACCACTACCCACTTCTGTTTTCTCCTTAGGACTTTAACAGTTATTCATTTCTACATAAAGTCATATGTCACATCAATTCAAGCATTTATTAAGCTCCAGGCACTGTTCTAAGTTCTGGTCTATAAAGGAAGGCAAAGATAGTTCTTGCTCTCAAGGAGCTAGAGTCTATTGGGGAGAGAAAACATTCATGCTATATGCATGATAAATTGGACATAATCTCAGAGGGAAGGCACCAAAGTTAAAGAGGAGCTGGAAAGCCTTCTTGTAGAAGGTAGGGCTTTAATTATGACTTAATGGGAGTCAAGGAATCCAGGAGGCAGAGATGAGGAGATAGTGAAAATGCCTGGCCTTGGGAGATGGATTATTATGTTCAGAGAACAGAAAGTAGACCAGTGTCATTTAATTTCAAAGTACATGGAGACAAGTAAGATTTAAGAAGACTGAAAGGGCAGGAAAGAGAACTTTCTTCCTCTTCATCTCTTCTCCCTTGCCTCCTTCAAGTCTGAGTTAAAAGTCTTTTTTACCTTTTTTAAGATGCCATTTCTAGCCCTCCTTAATCTTAGTACCTTTTCTCTGAGAAGAAAGGAATCTCCAATTCATTTCCAATTTATTCTCTTTCTACTGCTTCCCCTCTTGGTCATATTGGATGTTTTCTTCCTCATTCCTTTCACTGGCTAAGTCTGCCCATCCTCTCACCTCCTCCCTCTTCCCCAATGAGAAAAAAACTCCAACCATGAAATAATTCTTCCCTAAGTCTCAAAGCCTTGGTACTTTCCTCAATCTGCCTTGGAGGTCCATATATTCTGGCCTAATGGGAAGTAACTAATTTCTATGTTCTGGCTGATTATATGAAGCAGATCATAATTAATCAGTGTGTGTGTGTGTGTGTGTGTGTGTGTCAATCAGTCATTAAACACTTATTAAGGACCTACTCTGCCAGATTCTGTACTAAGCACTGAGCATAATAAAGAAATGCAAAAGACAGTCTTATGTGCAGGATAAATAGGAAATCATCAGGCATAAGAAGGATTGAGAAGGGTTTCAAGTAGAATCTGGGATTTTAGCTGGGACTTGAAGTCAGAGAATCCAGGAGGCAGTGATAAAGAAGTGTAAGGAATAAAAATTATGATTGGACTGAATATTTAAGAGTTTTGGTCACCAGGAATTGATTACTCAATTTCCAAATGAAAGAAATTTTGACTCAAGTCAGAATGACTAAAGAATAAATAGAGAGCTAATTCCATCTTCACAATCCCCCCGATGATCATTTGGGAGACTAGTCTCTCCAGTTGATCATTTTACATAATTATCTTGTACCTCTAAAAGTCTTCTAACTACAATAGTTAGAGGTAAGAGGGAAATAGAAGAGAGAAAAAGCAAAGGATCTTTGAACTATACTTCCCATGAACCCACTGGCTTCCTGTCCTTACACACTGATGTAGAGGGGATAAAATTGAGGGGTTGGCGTTCCTGGTTCTCTTTCCTTCCTGTGACGGCATGGTGGAGCAGGGATCGGCGGGCTTTTTGAACAGTCTAAGATAGCATAGCATTTGGCTTTATTTTCTAGAGATTACTAGTAACCTTTAAAAAGCATAATATTTTTTAAGTTATTATATATTAGTTTTATTTTTTACAGAAGAGAGAGTATTCTAGGCATAAGGGAAGAGCCAGAAAAAATGCCCAGACTGCAAAGATAGAATGTGTAGCTTGAGAAAATGCAAGGAAATCAGTCTCACTGATTTCAGAATACATAAGGAGATGTAAAATATAAGACACCTAGAAAGGCAGGAAAAGGGGGTAGGATATTTATTAAGTGCTTACTTTGTATCAGGCACTGTTTTAGTTACTGGGGATGGTGATACAAAGAAAGAAATAATCCCTATGCACTAAGAGCTTATACAAGAAGTATATATATGTAAATGTAGAAAGAATAAATACAGAGTTGATAAATGTGAATATATAGAAAGCCACTAAATATGGGAGGACTCAGTAAAGGTTTTGGATAGAAGATGGTTTTTGGGTTAGAGCAAAATCTTTTATGCCTCACCTGAACACACACACACAAAAGCATGGGTATCAGTTATGATTTCCTACAAAGCAACAGCAAGCATAAACTTTATTAAAAACTTAAAGACAGAAACTACATTTTGCTAAAAGGTAACAAGCAATGAATTGATTTCAAAATTTAACATTATGTAAAGTTTCTAAATACTTAAAGGAAAACTAAGAGTGTATATAGTACCTTGGCAAAATCATATTATGTCATAGAACAAAAAACTTACAAACATATTCAGAAAAGCAAAAATGTATATCCTTTACTGATCATAGTGCAGTAAAAATTTTATTAAGCAAAGATAACTTAATCTCAAAGAATTGGGGCCAAAGAACAGATTAGAGAAACAATAAGTAACTTCATTAAGGATAATTAAAAGATTGAAACAACATTCTGGGCCTCACTTCCAAAGTGTTGGCCAATCTAACTTGACCCAAGAGCCAGCAATCTGGATATCTCTGTTGTCCTTATCTAGAAATGGCTTTATCACCCAGACATCACTCAAACCTCCTTCCTGTGATAATGGATCCAAAAAACTTAAGTAATTAAAAATAAAATTAATTAAATATTAATAATGGGTATATTCAGATAGGGTTTTTGGACTTCAGTAACATACATACGTGCATAATTAGTTCTTTGTTTCTTATACTAGATTCTATTGTGATAGATTCAGTGTGATAAAAGCTGTCCTGGTTTTATGTAGACAGGCCACAGGGGTGGCTGAACTGCTGAAGGTGAGTGATATTTACACCCTTACCTGGCTGCAGTGGAGCCCTTCCTTCCTCTGTCCCTTTAAACCTAACAACTCCCATCCTCATACCCTGACTTTTCCTTCCCCTTTTTCTTCCTTGGCTCAACCCATCACTTTAAACACTAGAACACTGCAGATGCTCTATATGCAAATAGTCTGGGCTGCTTCTTTAAGGGGAAAGGATGTCTTTGGGTCTGCTTAAAGGTATGAAAAAACTACCATAAGGTGAAGAAGTGCTATTATAGATTTCATTAGAACTCCAGTTGCCCCTTTGAGGGGAACACCTTACCAATAGATCATAGCTAGTTACTATGATAGATGCAGATGGAGGAAAGCATCATTTTTGTTTTATTTAATTTAGAGGATTTTAATTTCCTATCAGTAAAGTTAGTTTTAATTGTATTATGTTATCCATGGTATCTTACTATATTGAATCTCAAACCTGAATTGTTAAATTTGCCTAAAACTAGGCCTGGACCTCAGGGATCAATATGTAATAATAAAAATGCTAAATTACAAAATAAACCATAAGACTCAGGATTTTTTTAAATTTTTAGAGCCTTTAATTGGAAAAGCTATTACTTCTAAACTAAACTGCTATATTCAGAGGCTATGAAGTAGAAAATTCACAAATAAAATGTTTAGAACATTATTTAATAAGAACCATATTGGTCTCATATATCAGTTTACCCCCAATTTTTCCCTTTACACAACACATTTCATTAATATGTTATCAAAGCAATTTATTCTCTATCTTTTCAACAGAGGTGGTTCAGAATAACTTAAATGGAAACTTTCTGGGTCTTAGTCTACAGTATGAGCATGGGGTAGTAAGCTATTTATATTTCTTTCCCTAGTCTCCATTTCCCTTCTACCCCTCACCCCCCACCCCCATGCCACCAGTAAAGTTCCTACTAAATTCATTGCCCCAAAACTTTTAGTACATGGGTTAACCCAGAAATGGGAGTGAGCCAGATACCTTATTCATTAATTTCACCATAATAAAGAACAAATGGAGTTTTGCTATTCATTTTTGTTTTTCATAGGGAAAATAAGACAACCAAAATAATAATTTTTAAGATGGTAGCTATAAAGCAGGCAAGATTTTCTGAAATCTGGTTTGCTGCCTTTAGTTTCTCATTACTATTTAGTAGAAACTGTTTCTCTACAAGTGATATTACTTGAATTCATTCATCAAATGTTAATTTTGGTTACCATGTTTTATACCATTGTATGATTTATTATTTAATATTATATCATATATGGCATTCCATATATCATATAACATTGATGTTAAACATATCATATTCTATGTATATAAATACATACTGTAGTTTTATAGTAATACTAAATCTTATGGCTCTTGGCTGAATAATTAAAAGGTCATTGTTTTAAGAAAGCCTAGAAAGCTTAATAATGTTTCTTTCAGAGATTAGCAAATAGAAAAGTGAAAGCTGGATGCTTTTTTTCTTTCTGAACACTGCACAATTAGCTATAAAATAGTTGAAGAGTCCAATATTGACAACCTGATCATTAGGGATATGACACCAGATGTACTTTAAACATTGCATTTTACATTACTTTGTTGAAAATAAATCAATGTGTTTGGAACCATGTGGAGATTTTTTTCCTGACAAGATTCTGAGTTCTTGCTATTCTGATTAATGTTCACCCAACTAGGACAGCTCTGAATGTAATAACACATAGCTAACAAATGGAATAGGAATACCACTATTGTGCTGATGAGAAAAAACAACTTTGAAAATAGCATTTACATTATATCCTAAATTTAGAATTTTCAGCTTTTTCTTCCCTGTATTTTATATTAATGTCTACAAGGAAATGTTAGATGGTGTTATAGAGTAAAAGGGACCTGATTAATATAGGGATCAATTAGGCTGACCTTGATTTCCTCTCAGAAAACCCACAGAGCCTCTACTATATCGTATACACAGATTTTTTTTTGCAACGTCCTTTTCTTTCATAAACCTTTCAAAATAGTTCTTATCTAAATCAGAAATGAGAAGCTCCTGATTCTGTTTCTGTAATTATTATGTTTTGTGGCTCTGGGGTCCTCTAGATTGCTAGTAATATCAGATAAAAATTGATGGTTTGAGGTTTCCTTTATGATCTCTGACTTTACTTTTCATTTGTAAACTAACCCAGATAAATTTGCAAATTAAATGGAAAATGTTCAGTGACTTCCTAGCATGGTATTAGCCATATTTACCAAAGAAGTCTGCTAAACATGCAGGATTTTTTGTTTTCTATACTGCTTCTAGACAGTCCATAATGTCCTTACCTCGTAAAACCATTCCTATTTAACTATATGCTCTCCTTGCTCAGGACAATGTTTGCTTTGTGTTGTTGCCAGACAAAGCATTTAATATATTTCTCACATTAAGTACAGTATTCACATGTTTTCAGAATTACAAAAAATGATAGAACTATGGAAGCAAGCATGTACTTAATGATTTTAGTCCTTTGAAACATGCATATAAGAAGCAACTTTGAGGTTTTAGCCCACTTTCATGAATAGTTTAATAGTTCGAATTTTGCCTTCATTTGGTTAGTTAATTATGATATTTCTTTATAGAAACTTATAGCAAAGAATTTATATGTTTAAAACTAAGTATATTGTCTTTAAATATTTTTGCTAATGTAGTATAAATTTTATGCATGTTAATAATTAATTTTTATGATTTTTATATATACATGTATATATATATATGTATATATATATAATATATATTAGCTGCTTCTTTTACCCCATTATCTGAAACCACTAATGTCTTATATTGTTATAAATACAGGATCCTGATATCAAAGCTTTTATCTCTTATTTGCCTGGCCAAAAAAAATTTTTTGAACTATATAGAGTTGATACAATTGTATCTTTTCTTACACAAATATTGCCTACTACACTGTATTCTTTCCTGATATAAAAATCATGTCTCCTTTAAAGACACTGACAATAGGCATAAAACAGGATTTTGTACCAATACTTGTTTCTCTTCTCTGGAAGATACAGGCTTTACATTGATGGAGGAAGAATGTCCAGAATGAAAATAGCTGTAATACCACTATATTTATACCAATATCTAGAATTTTGTGCTCAGTTCCAAGTGCCATATTTTAGGAAAGCCATGACAGACTGGAACATATTCAGTGGAGGCCAACCAAGAAGGGGAAAGGAATCCAAAGTTATGTTGTAGGAACTGGGAATATTTAGCTTGAAGATTAGAAATACTTAAGGGGATTTGCTAATTATCTCTTAACTGCCAGATATTTGAAGGGCTTTTTCTGCTTGGTCCCAATAGGCAGAACCAGGCAGTGAGAGGAATTTAGATAGATAGTTTTCCATTTGATATAAGGGAAAACATTCTAGGGATTCTTACTATCCTGAAGTGTTATGGGCTATCTCAAGAGGTAGTTCTCTGTTTACTAAAGGTCTACAGGTAGAAGGTGGATAAACCACTTGCCCAAGGATATTATAGAAGAGATCTTTGTACAGATAGAGTTAGACTAGAAATGAATGCTCAGATGGATCAGGCTTCATTTCTTAATAATAGTTATATACTTTTTCTTCCCAAACAGGAATAGAGAAAATATATATGTATGTATGTATATGTATATTCGTATGTGTATATGTATATATTTATACACATGCATTTTGTGTATAAAAGTATGTATAAAACTTTCATTTATAGTTATATATAAACATTTTAAAATAATGTATTTCCATATTAAGATAGCTGGGATAAATTAGAGTTTATGAATGAAAACCCTTCATTAAGCATTTATTATGTGCAATACACTCTGCTAAGTGCTACAGATATAAACAGAAAAGCAAGACTGTCTCTGCTGTCAAGCAGCTCACTGCTTGGCTACAAGTTTAATGACTTTATCACTATCATTTCCATTTTAAAAAATCTTACTCATTGAACTATCTGGTAATGCCAGGGAATTTGATGATGAAAACTTTTTCTTCTAAGAACTGGGAGCAGCAATCCCTGCAGAGATTGTTGCCAGGTTGCATCTCAACAAGAATTGCTGCCTTGAACAATGATTGCAAGGAATGAATGGTCTGAAAGCAAGGTTAGTATTTGAGGAGAGCCTGCTGTTCCCAGTGTTCTTGGACTTAATTTGCCAAACATTGACAGTTGGTCAGCAGTTGTTAATAGTGGCTAAGAGGGAGGGCCATTTCTCCAAGTGTTGCTCCCTTCAGTGATAGCTACAGGGAATGTGAGGAATTTTAGGAGGCCTGATTCCATGTTCTTCCATCATCATTTATCTCAAGCCTCATCTTCTTTGAAAAGGATTTAAAGTTGTGGTACCAAATAATTTGTTTCTTCTTTAACTTGGTTCTTTTAGCAAACACTTAATAAACACTTACTATGAGCAGGTATTATATTAAGTACTAGGAGTATAAAGATAGACAAAAATAGTCCTTGTTCTTGAGTAGCTCCCAATCCAATAGGGGAGATGACATGGAGGTAAGCCCAGAGAAAAGGTATTGTCTGTTTATACTTATGTAGCTCTATTACACTGCTAATAAGGTTATGAAAAATAAAATTAAGATTGCCACATTTATTTGACTTTGAGTCATCTAGAGAAGTAAGCTTATAACTACCACAAAGAAAATTAATTTAGTATTATTTTAAATCTGAACTACTTTGGCCTAGCATTCAAGGTTCTCTACAATTTAGCCCCAGTATGCATGAACTCTCTGCTTATCCAGTGAAGAATATCTGAAATTCCCCAAATAAACTAAACTCTATATTTTAATCTTTCTATAAAACTTCTATATTTTAACCTCTCTATAAAATCTATATTAAAAATAACCTCTATATTTTTACATTCACTCTTTTAAAAGTTAAGAAAGGAAGTTTACTTGGCCATAGCACAGAAAGAATATTCATCAGGAACTTAGTGCTTAGTGTGATGTTATAAATAAAAATTAATCTGGAGGCTTATTATCAGATTTATAAGCATTTATTAGCAAAGAGAGAAAGTTATATATATATAGTGAGATAAGTCTTATTCTTTCTAACTTTAAGGATAGATCTGATTTACCATTTAGTTGGCTTGCCAGAGATGGCCAGATAAGTTAAGGAGCAAAGGAGCAGTTTCAGGGACCGAATGTTCAAAGGCTAAAGCAAAAAAAAAAAAAAAAAAAAAGGCCACTTTCCTTCCCTTGCAGGCCTTTTAAATTCTATTTGCTTCGTCCTCTGTGGACTCTGGCTGTGGTACTTTTATGCTTGGGATGTCCATATTGCAGAGGAAGAGGGAAACTGAATGTGAATGGTCCTATAACAAAATCATAAGGATCTTCTTGGGGACCTTTAACTTTTTTTTTTAAGTACTTTTAGAACTTTTTCTGGATAATTTTCCTGGCATAGGAAGACAAAAAGGAAAAAAAAAACAAGCAAAAATAAATGACATATATCAACAATAACAAAAAATTTTGACAGCCACCTCAAAATTGTGGCCATTAAGAAAAAAAGAAAACAAAAAATGGAAAACAAAAGCCAAAAATCCCAGGCTTTATCCATCCCCTTCCCTTTGGAAGGGACTATGTCTCTTTGAAAATCTTAATGATCTAGTTTGTGTGGTCAGTAAGCCAAATCTTTGCATTCGATAGTAGATTTTCTAATATGAGAAAGTGATAATGAAAGAACAGCACAAATGATGACATCTCTAGCATTGTCAACAATTCTTTATCACACATCAGGATCACGTTTCTCTTTCTCTTGACTCCTGTGTATGCATTTCAGAGTTTCTATACAGCTTTGGTTTTTTAATTAGGAATGATTGGAAGTCCTTTATTTCATTAAAAATCCATTTCCTCCCATAGGATAATACTTAATTTTGCTGAGTATGTTATTCTTGGGTTAAAAGCCTTGTTTGCCTTCTATATTATCATATTCTGAATTTATTCATTTCTTTTGAGGAGTGTCTTTAAGTCTTGTGTGATCCTTAATTGTGACCCCAAAAATGCTTCAATTTTTGACTGCTTCATTATTTTTTTCTTGGATCCAGAAGTTCTGGCTTTTGGCTAAGGTATCCCTGGCTGATATGCGTTTCCACTGGTTTTAACATGTGTCAATTAATCAAGACCTATTTCCAAATTGTTGATAGTTGCATTGGTGTGGTGCTTTCAATCCCCAATCATGTCCTCATCAACCCATGTATTCAAGCAGTTGATTTTCTTCTGTGTTTCCTCTCCTGCAGTTCTTCCTCTGAATGTGGGTAGCGTTCTTTACCATAAGTCCCTCAGAATTGTCCTGTGTCATTGCATTGCTGCTGGTACAGAGGTCCATTACATTCTATTTTGCCACAGTATATCAGTCTCTGTATACAGTGTTCTTCTGGCTCTGCTCCTTTCGCTCTGCATCAATTCCTGGAGGTCTTTCCAATTCACATGTAATTCCTCCAGTTTATTATACCTTTTAGCACAATAGTATTCCATCACCAGCATATACCACAATTTGTTCAGCCATTCCCCAATTGAAGGGCATGCCCTCATTTTCCAGTTTTTTGCCACCACAAAAAGCACAGCTATAAATATTTTTGTGCAAGTCTGTTTATCTATGATCTCTTTGGGGTACAAACCCAACAGTGGTATGGCTGGATCAAAAGGCAGGCATTATTTATAGCCCTTTGAGCATAGTTCCAAATTGCCAGCCAGAACGGTTGGATCAGTTCACAACTTCACCAGCAATGCATTAATGTCCCAATTTTGCCATATCCCCTCCAGCATTCATTACTCTCCCCTTCTTTCATTTTAGCCATTCTGCTAGGTATGAGGTGATACCTCAGAGTTGTTTTGATTTGCATTTCTCTAATTATTAGAGATTTAGAACACTTTCTCATGTGCTTATTGATAGTTTTGATTTCTTTACCTGAAAATTGCCTATTCATTTCTCTTGCCCATTTATCAATTTGGGAATGGTTGATTTTTCATACAATTGATTTAACTCCTTGTATATTTGAGTAATTAGACCCTTGTCAGAGTTTTTTGTTATAAAGATTTTTTCCCAATTTGTTGTTTCCCTTCTGATCTTGGCTACATTGTTTTGGTTTTTTTTCTCATTTGAAGCCCAAAAGATTTTGCTGAAGCCCTTTATTTTAAACTTGTGTATGTCCACCCACTTCATATGTGTTTCTTGTAGACAACATATGGTAGGATTTTGGTTTCTAATCCACTCTGCTATTTGCTTCTGTTTAATGGATGAGTTCATCCCATTCACATTCAGAGTTATAATTATCAGTTATGCATTTGCTGACATTTTGGTGTCCTCCACTAATTCTATCCCTTCTTCTTACACTATTTCCTTTTAAACCAGTGGTTTGCTTTAAGCCAGTAACCCTTGTCCCCTCCCTTCATTTACTTCCCTTTTTACCCCCTCCTTTATTATTCCCCTCTTTTTATTTTTAAGGCCTAATGAATTCCCTCCCCCTTCTTCTCCCCTCCCTTTTTTGACCTCCCCACTCCCCTGTTCCCGTTGGTTTATCTTTTCTGACTTTCTCAGTAGGGTTAGATAGAGTTTTATATCCCAATGGATATAGCTATTCTTCCCTCTCAGGGTTGATTACACTGAGAGTAAGGTTTAAATATTACCTCTTAATGCTTTCTTCTTCTCCTTCTTATAATAGTATTCATCCCCTTCCCATGCCCTCTTTGTGTGTAATAGAATATCCTATTTTTCTTATTCCTCCAAGATTCTCTTGGTGTCCTACTATTCCCCCCCCCTTCCCTCCCACCCATATCATATTAGACCATTTAGTATTCCAACCTCTCCCTATGAATAATTCTTCTAATTATTATAATAGAGAATGCTATAATGGTGAACAGAGTTCACTACAGAGAATTATACATAACATTTCTCCACATAGGAGTACCAATAATTAGATCTTACTAAGGCCCTTAAAAAGGCAAATTTAAAAATTATGATTTTTCTTACTTTCCCTTCTGTTTCTTATTTACCTTTTCATGTTTCTCTTAATTTTTGTGGTTGGATATCAAACTTTCCATTTAGTCCTGGTCTTTTCTGTGCAAATGCTTGGAAATTTTCTATCTTGTTGAATGCCCAAACTTTACCCTGGAAGAATATAGTCAGTTTTGATGGGTACGTGATCCTTGGTTGTAAACCCAGTTCTCTTGCCTTTCTGAATATCATATTCCAAGCCTTGCGGTCTTTTAGTGTGGAGGCTGCCAGATCCTGTGTGATCCTGATTGGTGCTCCTTGATATCTGAATTGTCTCTTTCTGGCTTCTTGTAATATTTTTTATTTTTAGTTGGAAGCTCTTAAATTTAGCTATTATATTCCTGGGGGTTGTCTTCTCATTGTCTAGTGTAGAAGGTGATCTATGGATCCTTTCAATGTCTATATTGCCCTCTTGTTGTAGAACTTAAGAGCAATTTTGCTGAATAATTTCTTTTAGTATGGAGTCCAAATTTCTATTAATTTCTGGTTTTTCAGGAAGACCAATGATTTTCAGGTTGTCTCTTCTAGACCGGTTTTCTTGGTCTATCAGTTTCTCATTGAGATATTTCATGTTTCCTTCTATTTTATCTGTCTTTTGACTTTGTTTTATTTGATCTTGCTGTCCTGATAGATCATTGGCTTCTACTTGCCCAATTCTTGTCTTTAGAGACTGGTTTTCTGCTATAAGCTTTTGATTTTCCTTTTCAGTTTGGTCTGACCTGTTTTCCAGCTGTTTGATTTTGGTCTCCAATTTGCTTATTAATTCTTTTGATTTGGGGGCATCTTTTTCTAATTGCTCAATTCTAGCCTTTAGAGACTGGTTTTCAGCTACAATCTTTTGGTTTTCCTTTTCAATCTGGTCATTTCCGGTCTTTGATTTACTTGCCTCACTTTCCAATTATGAAATTCTGCCTTTTAAACTGTTATTTTCTTGCCAGATCTCTTCCATCTTTCTCATGATCTCAGATTTGAACTCTTCAAGACCTTGTGACCCGTTTTCTTTGTTTTCAGAAGGTTTGGATAAGGTTAATAAACAGTTCTCCTCTGCTGTTTCCTCTGTTTGGATTTTTTCTGTGTAAAAGTTGTTGAGTGTTAAAGGTTTTTTCTTCTTCGTCTTTCTCTTCTGGTTTTCTTTAAGATTCTGGTTTGCCATTGTAAGCTGAGTGCTCTCTCAGCTTTATGCTAGTGCCCTGACTCCTGAGATCTCAAATCTAGTTGTTCTGGGACAAGCCTCCTGGTGGTCTCCTTGCTTGTTCTTCTGCCTGAAGCTCCTTTAAGAGTCTCAGGGAACTGCTTCCGCAGTCAAGCACCTCTCTGCACTGGGTCCCCACTCAAGGTCCTCTCCTGCACTCAGAATCAGCCCCTTCGTCCGTGCCTTAACCCGTGCCTTAGCCCACGCCTGTATCAGCCCCTTTGCCCGCTCCTGGGCTCAGGGTGTGTGTTCAGAGTCCGTGAGTTCTTTAGCCTCTTGGGGGGTCTTAAGTCTTGCTGCTGTCAGGAACAAGCCCTGGTGAGCTGCCAATGACTTAATGGGTGTCCCAAAGTTGCTCTGACTCTTGTGAGCTGGCTTTGGTTTTGTAGGTGGTGTGGGGTGGGGGAAGGGGTTGCTCCGCTCCTGTTTTCGTGAGAGCTGTTTCGCCCCTTTATAGCATGGAAATGCCCCGATTCCACGTACCTTTGATGCTGCACACTGTTGTGGGGTCCCTTCTTTCCTCTGGATTTGTTTTTATGTCTTCTTGAGAAGTCCTATATGCGTGGGTTAGGAGAGGTCAAGCAGTTGCTTTTTATTCTGCTGCCATCTTAACCGTGCCTCTCCACCCCACCCTCTTTTAAAAATATTTCTTTTCTCATAGAATTTTTAAATTCTGTTTGGTCCATTCTGATTTTCAAAGAATTTGTTTCTTGAGTAAAGTTTTGTTCTTTGGTCCAAGCTATTACTCTTTCTAATTCTTTCTCCCATAGCTCTTATTTCAGTCCTAATTGTTTCCTTTAGCATTCTCATTTCAGTTATAAATCATTTTAGCACTTTTTTTGTAAGTCTTACATCATCTGTTCTAGGCATTCTTGATGAAATTGTCCTCAAGCTATCTTTTTCTTTAAGACTTTGTAGCTAGAAATTTTAAAACCATCTTCTCGATTTGTGTTCTTGGATATAACCATGTCACCCTAATAGTTCTTTATCATGGAATTCTTTTCTGTTTTCTCATTCTTCTATCCTAACTTTGGATTTTGTGGTAGTACCAAGCTTTACATATTTCTGGCGTGGGTTTCATCCTATTTTGGTTCCTCTTGGGTCCTATTGCTTTCTTGGGGTAGTAGTGTGTGATGTCAAGGTTTCAGGGAGAGTATGAATCAACTGTGTTATATGAAGGGATGGGTAATGTGTTCAAAGATTGGAAATATATTAAGGAGCCAAAAAAAGTAAATAATTTATATTTCATATTTGAGGTAGAGAGCTATTGGAGGTTATTGAGTAGAGATCAGACCTGTGCTTTAGGGAAGATCACTTTGGCAGCAGTACAAAACATAGTTTAGAGTAGGGAGAGGCTTGAGTCAGAGAATCCAATTAGAAGATAATTACAGTGGTCCAGATGACAGTTCATAAGGACCTGGGTAGGGAGATAACCATGTGAGTAGAGAGAAGGTGACATTTGCATAAGGTTCTGTAAAGAAAGATTCCAAATGTAGTTATTGATTGATTTTCTTGAAATTAGCTAGAGAGGAATCAAGGATGATAATGAAGTTGTAATCCTGGCCTACTGGAAAGTTGATGATACCCTTGATAATAATAAGAAAGTTTGAAAGAAGAGTACATTTAAAGAAAAAGATTGTGAGTTTTATTGTAGACACGTTGCATTTGAGATGCCTATTCAACATTCATTTAGCATTTAGTGATGCAGGAACAGAGCTCAAGAGAGACACTAGAATAGACTATACATATAGTTCTAACTCTAGCTATCATCTGCATTGAGATGATAATTGGATCCATGAGAACTGATGAAATCACCAAGTAAGAGAATAGAGAGAGAAAAAGAGAGGGGGAGCCTAGGACAGAACCTTTTAGGAACCCACAATACTGGGTATGACATGGATGAAGAACCAGCACAGGAAAATGAGGAGCAGTAAATATTGCTAGATGCTGCAGAAAGGTCAAGAATGTGTGTGTGTGTGTGTGTGTGTGTGTGTGTGTGTGTGTGTGTGTGTAACTTTTTCAAAGTGTTTAGCTGAGGACATAGAGAACAATTCCCATGAGGCAAGGTAGAATCTAGTGAGAGTTTTTTAAGGTTGGGGAAACATGGCAGGAAGGAAGAAAAAAGCATGGGATTCTTTTATTTTTTCCCTCCTGTGGTACTTTTCATGTACTGCCTTTTATTATGTGTATTTGTATATCTGTCTTAAGAGAAAAAAACTACATCTTGTACTCCACCCAGAAATTTGTACAATGCCTTCTGCATAAATGGATGCATAATAAATATTTTTGCTTGAATAAATAAATGAATGTTGCCTACCTGATGACTTCTGGCATTGCTGATCACTTATCTAATTTTGTGCTTTAAGCCACCATAATTGAAATATGGATGGGTTTGTTCTCTGGGTATTTCCAAAATGAAGATTATTAGTGAGAAGTTATATATAAAATATTTTCTATTTTGAATCCTTTGAAGGAAAGGCAGAAAATGGAAATGCATATTAGTAGGGACCTCACAGAAATTGTTTGAACTCATGTTTGATTGAAATAAGCATGATCTCCCACTTTCTGCTGTCACATCTTGTTTCTAACTTCACAGCATCTCTCACACCTGTCCCCTTTTCTCTTCTGACACAGTGGACACTTTATTATAAGTCCATGTGGCTTCAAGCTTAAGAGTACTACAATAGTCTTTTAATTGGAATCCCTGACTCAAGTTTCTCTCCACTATAATCCATCCTCCATGTAGCTACAAAAGCAATTTTCCTAAAGAGCAGGCCTGAACATGCCTCCCTGACTCGCTGTGATCCAATGGATCTCTGTCACCTCCAAAATCAAATATAAAACCATCAGTTTTGAAATTTAAAGACCTTCAGAACCTGACCTGCTTCCTCTGTTGGTCAGTCATCTTAGACTTCATTACACTCCATGAGCTTGAGTGATTCAGCTCCATTGGCTTATTTTCTGTCCTTTGAACACAACATTCTGTCTCCTGGTTTTGTGCCTTTTTATTGGCTGTTGTCCATGACTCAAATGTTCTTCTTCCACACCTCAACTTTGTGACTTTATTTGCTTCTTTCAAGATTTAGCTTTAGTCTCCACTACTTATAAGAGCTTTCCCTTGGTCTCTTCTCACCACCCCAATTCCAGTCCTACTGTCCCTCCTTTCCCTTTCAACTCGATTACCTTCCAATGACACTGTACATATGAGTCTTCCCCATTACAGTGGGAGCTGTGTGAAGTCAGAGATCTGATTTTTTTTTTGTGTGCTTTATTTTTGTCCCCAGTACTTGGCATAATGCCTATCACATAGTAAGTGGATGACTATATCTACTATTGTTAGGAAATTTCCTTATTAAAATGAATTTTAAAAATCTCATGATAAAAGAGGGGAAAAAATTCTAAAGAGACTGTTCTCCATGGAAGTTAATTTTTTCCCTATGTTTTGAGTAAGAAGAATGTTAGATTTGTTTTCCTGAGTTTTACTTTTAAATGTTCTACCACTGACAATATTTTGTACTTTTTTCTTCTTTTTCATATTTATAGGTTGAAAATGAGACCAACATCTTACAAGATGGCTCCCTCATTGATCTTTGTGGAGCAACCCTCCTTTGGAGAACGGCTGACGGTCTCTTTCACACTCCAACACAAAAGCACATTGAAGCTCTACGGCAAGAGATCAATGCTGCCCGACCTCAGTGTCCTGTTGGACTGAACACGTTGGCATTTCCCAGCATCAACCAGAAAGATGTGGTAGAAGAGAAGCAGCCTTGGGCATACCTCAGTTGCGGTCATGTGCATGGCTATCACAACTGGGGACACCGTAGTGATACAGAGGCCAACGAGAGGGAGTGCCCAATGTGCAGAACTGTTGGGCCATATGTACCTCTTTGGCTTGGCTGTGAGGCAGGATTTTATGTTGATGCTGGACCTCCTACTCATGCTTTTACCCCTTGTGGACATGTGTGCTCAGAGAAGTCTGCAAAGTACTGGTCCCTGATTCCATTGCCTCATGGCACCCACGCATTTCACGCTGCCTGCCCTTTTTGTGCCACGCAGCTGGTTGGGGAACAGAACTTTGTAAAATTAATTTTCCAAGGTCCAATTGACTGATGCTATCTACAATAACATCACTTTAATGAGTTACTGTGAAGATTTTGCCACTAACTGTAGATTTTACCTTTTTTTTTTTTTTTTTTTTTTTTTTAATAATACTATTAAGGGGTATGAGGGGAAGTGGTAATAGAGACTGGGAAAAGTGAGATAACAGTAATGACAGGTACCTGGAACTTGACAGAAATCAATGATTTTACATTTGCAACAGTTGTATATTCATTGAAATTTGTTTGATAAGTATATTTGTTATACTTGTTTGTGATTAAATTTTAAAATGTCATATGTATATTAATCTTGGATTTTTTAACAAAGTTTTTTTTTCCTCGTAAACTTTGACAAATCTCTAAATAATATTTTTTCACTATTAGGAATTTAACCAAAAGGCATTTTAAAAAAATTATTAATTTGAAACCATCAGTATTTAGGATAATAGGAGTGTAGATTTAGAGCCAAAAGAACCTTAGAGGCCATCTCATCCAGTTTTCTTATTTCGTAGAAGAGAGAAACCCCAAAGGAATTGTCTTTCCCAAGACATAGAAGTAATTAGCCACAGAGACAAAATTTAAACCTAGGCCCTCTGACTCCAAAAACCCATGAGGCTCTTCCCATAGTCCTGGGTTGTGCCCCTTATGGAGATTAGCTCAGGAGTTGTAAAGAGTATGTGGAAATTTTTTTTAAACCACAAGTATGTTTTTGATTAGATTTTTCAAAGTTGACCTGAAGCAGATTAAAATATAATTGGGAAATACTTAACGAAATAAATAAATATACAATAGAATGTTGATGTGTTTTTCTAAGTCAATATATGACCTGCAGGGATTATGTTTGGTTTAGTTGCTCCTGGTTCTCTATGAATTTGACCCCTGTGTTATTATGAAAGGAAAATGTGACATTAAGCAATTAACATAGAGGATTATTTTGATATAGGAAACTTTTGTGACCTATTTTTCATCATATAAAGTTAAGAAAGATGATTCAGATGTTGAATTGGCTTTTTAAATTTTAGTTTTCTGAATTTAATTGCTTTATAAACATTTGTAGGATAACTTTTGACATTTTAAACAAAGAATTTTCCATAACCTTTTGGTCTAAATTTTACAGTCTGCCCCTGCCACAGACCTTGCATGCCTAGGACTGTTTGATTAAAATGTAGCATCTCCAAATTCATTAGCTATGGGTTATTATTGCAGCAGGAGAGATTGTTTGGATACTGTAATACCAAATTTATGCACATACTGAATCATTTATTGAGTTTAAAAAGTGATTACAGAGAAGTTATTTTTTTAAAGCTCCCTTGCATGTTTTTTGGACTTGGATGTATCCAACATTATGAGCAAAGAGCTCACCTCATACTGTAATGAAACAGTAGATTTTGTTCACTCCACACCATCTGTCACCTTCTGTTGCAGCTTGAGAAACACTGTAAGGTTTGAAAATGTTTGCAAATCAAACTAAATTTAAATGTGATCATTTGATACACACAACACTCAATGGTGCTTCTGCAGAGATCATTTGAAATGTCTGATTTTAAGACAGCAAATAAGTGTTTACTGAGGAATAATTAAATTAGAATTCCTTATGAGCTCCGACATCTCATTCAGTTGGCTTTATTTAATTGTGAATAACAATTCTATGATACTTCTGGTAACAAGTACAGAGACTTTCAGTCTATCCAGGATGAAAACGTTCATTTGGGAGTATATTAATAGCTATCTGAAAGGAAATAAAAATCTACTGAATGAACAAGTATTGTAAACTCTTAACTTTTATTTAATTTGACTGTTGGAGCTTTTTATGCTACACCTGACCTTTGTATAGACACTATAATTTATATAACTTTAATATATTGTGTGTGTGTGTATATACACACACACACACACACACACACATATATATACACACATATAAATATATACTTGATTGGCCTGTTGATATTTTGGCTGTAAATTGTTTTATATAGTTAATCTATAAGCCTAGCATTTTAAATTCTCTTTACTCATGGGTGATAAGATGTGTTAGTTTTGTTTGCTGCTGTTTTTAATATTCTTCGTATATAAAATGATAGCTCCTCAATTTAAAATAGCCTCACTTTTCCATATACACCTCCTATGGTATTCTTCTCAGTGATCCCTTTCTGTACATCTTGCTCATCCCTGCCTAAAGGCTAAAAACAGAATGAATCAGGCATGCCTAAAATAATTACTAGCACGAGTGCCTTTTTTTTCTGCAAGAGGCCTCCATGACCTTTGATCCAGTTCCAAGTCCTTCCACCAGCATCATGGGTCTTTCAGGATGGGAGCTAGGTTTTCTCAGCCCTTTAATCATTTCATGGTTTGGGAAATAAGGAGAAAGGAGGTATAACTACCCTGTTTCTTTTATAGGATTAGCAATATACATTCTTTAACTTATTGAGCATTCTATAAGCTGAATAACCTATTATTCTTTCAGCCAGAAGGAGCAGATTTTTCTTTTCTGAGAGAAGTTTGTTCAGATAATACTTCAGATTACTAAGATTCACTTTCCCAAGGCCAGTCCCTGAAAAACATAGCAGAGCCTAGAAGTTTTCTGTGTCTAGCAAAATTATGAAACTCTTAACAGAAAGCAGTCGATGAAACTGAAAAAGCTGCTTATGAATTCCAAAGTGTATCTCATATTAGTTAGAAATTTGGAGATTTCATTCCATAAGAAGGGACTGGGATGCTAGGTTTATAGAATTGGGTCACATTTTGGTCATTTTTTCCTTGTATTCAGATGTACTGTTACCTCTTGCCTTCTTCACTTTCTGAGCTGCCCTTCACATTCACAAACAGAATGAGGAAGTCCTTAAGAAGAGAAATATTTTGATGCTGGAGTATTTTTCTTTCAGTGATAGAAATGCTTGCCTTTGTATTTTGATGTTTGGTATTTAATTTTCTCATTTCTTAAAAGGTTAACTTAGTTGGTAAATGAGAGGAAATCTTGTTGCCCACTAACCAAAGAAGAGGAAAATAAACTAAGGAATGTGATTCAAGACACAACTTGGGTAAATTCAGAATAGAAAGTTTTATTCTGTCTTCACCTGTGACTAGAGAAGGAATAAAGATTACTGTCTGATACCTCTTCCTGAGGAGTTATAGAGTCTCCTAGACACAGCCTTTATATAGTAACAAAGAAGATAGTATGCATCATTTCAAAAGGCAACAATAATGTATTTCATAGAAGGTGTTCCCCTAACAGTTTTTATCAGTTTATGATTGAAAGAGGTTAAGAGTAGATAAAGTACTTTCTGAGTATATTTTTATGGATCTCTGCTTTCCTTGTAATGCATACTACACCTTTCAACATTCTCAACCATCAAGTATTTATTAAGCAACTATAATGTGCCAGGTCTATCAGGATTTAAAAAAAAAAAAGAAAGAAAGAAACGATCCTTGCTCTCAAAGAGTTTGGGTATAACTGTAAAAAGAGGACTAAAATTTCTGCTGAGTCAATTAGTAACCTTTTCACTTTTTCAACTCCGATCCAAAGTAATTGAAGTCTTTTCATTTCCTAAAGTAATATGTATTTATCATCCCTTTTAATTCATCACTTATGGGACCACAGTGCCTATGGATAACTTCATAATAAAGTTGCTTTATATAGAATTTCTGGGATAAAAGAAAGGAAAAAGCCATTAAAAAAAGGGAGAGTAATAAATTTGGATGCAAAAATTGTCTAGCAGTTGGTCACAAAAGGAATTACGATAGTGTGTTTTTTTCCTTTATCCTTTGAGATACGTAACTATTTTTTTATACCCTTACCTTCTACCTAAGACTTAATCTTAAGTATTGGTTCCAAAGCAGAAGAGCAGTATGAGCTAGGCAGTTGGAGTTAAGTGACTTGCCCAGAGTCACACAGCTAGGAAGTGTCTGAGGCCAAATTTGAACACAGGACCTTTTGTCACCATTGAGCCACCTAGCCTCTCTGATACATAGCTTCTTGAAGCTAATTTGCAAGCTTAAAATATTGAGAAGGAGGTAGGTTCAGGGAATGTCCATATGAATTGGGATCAGTTATTGCAGCTAGAAGTAAATCACTAATCTATTATATTGTTGTTCCTTCAAATCCAATTTAAAGATGTTTGACAGCTCTGGAATCTTTTAAAGGTTTATACAGGTTTCTGACACATTGAAACAAAGGAAGCTTTATACCTAACTTATTTACCAAGATGTAAACTCTCTCAAATGAGTTTTATAGGAAGTAGTATCCCTAGAGTGAGAAAAGGGAGAGAATTTTTTTTTCTAGTTCTACTAAAAAACACCACCAACAAAAAAATACTGTTGAGAAGAAAGCTGTTTTTAAAATGGAAATGGCATGAAGCAAAGGGAATTAAGTGATGATGATATTTACCATGTACAGTGTTACTAGCTGTCATTTCTGGAAATATTTGTAAAAAGAAAAGTATCTTTTATAAACCATGTCAAGTTGAAAACTTTATTTCTTCAATGTTGTGTACCTGTGGAAGTACAAGCCATTTTACTGGGGGCTGTGGGAGAGGGACAAATTTCAGAACTATTAAACTGTTATTTCAATATGTTCATGACTCCTTATTCCTAGGCTATAGATGATTTAAATCATGAATATCAGTTTGCACAAAAAGTCATATAAAATATGTTTGATTTCTGCACTTGGCATATATCTACTTTCATCCTAAACAATTTAGATTATTTTTTATATTCTATATAAAATGTAGAACAGATTGTTTTAAGTCTGGTCTCCTGGAATTTCCCTCAGTTCTGTCTTGTTTATTAAAAAAATGTTCTTTTGGCACTTTCATTGCCAATTGATTTCTTGTATTATCACTGTAGCATAAAACTAACTTCTAGGGAATATAAGCTAGTTTGCAAATGTGATGGGTAGTGTGGGCAATGTGCACATTTCTTAGTACTGCCGAAGTTATAACCACCCATGCCTAACTCTTTTCCCCTTAGCAATTTTTCAGAAAAATAGGCTGTCAAATAACTGATCAATAAGGGTGTGACTGCATTAGGAAACCACTCCTTCTACCCAGTGGCTGAAGCTTTGGAGATTTTAGGTCGCACCTCTCGTGCTGAGATCTCTGGAACTTAAGGAGTATGGCCTAATTAACTGGATTTGGGTTGAGCAATTCCAGTCTTTTGAAAGGAATGAAGTGAAATGACAAAATTTGTATAGCTAAAACCCTCCAAAAAACAGCCCACAGGTAGGGCCCAAACCTTCTCAGTCACAAAATGTTACCTGCTTCCTGACTTTTCATATGACCTACTGAACTCAACCCAGGATGAATACTGGTAAACCCAACCACTCCAAATTAATTTTCTTTGAAGTAGTTATAGGCTTACTTCTCTAGATGACTCTTTCAAAGTCAATTGAATGTGGTGATCTTAGTTTTATTTTTTCACAGCCTCATTAGCAGTGTGCTTATATCTCAAGGCTTAAACTAATCCTTAAGAAAATTATGTCATAGTTATAAGAAAATGAATTATTTTATGACACTTTTTCTTTATGGAAATGGATTACTAGAGGAAACATTTCTAGGCTATATTGATTATTACAAACTAAACAAAACTACCCACTACCTTTTGGATTGTTTCATAGCTTTAAAAAATCTTTAAGGAGTTCAAAATTTCACTGAATTTTCATTGACCTTAAAATATATTAAATTAGTTCCATTGTATTATTTTATTAATACTATTTCTTTTCAGATTATCAGTTTTAAGATAATCAAGCTCTTCCCCCCATTTTAGTTCCTGCGTATGATGGAAAATGCCACTCCAGATAAATGATTTTGTGACAAATCAGTGTAAGAAAAGGAATTATGGGGGTTTACTGGAGTAGCGACAACAAAGATGACTTCCAAATTTTCCTCTTTTGTGCAAATTCCATTTCTGGCATATGTTATTCAATTTCCCTTTCTACAGGAGTTCTTAGACCATTGATTTATGGAAAAAGCAAAAGATGATGTTACTTCAGCTCTAAGATGTTCACTGAGGTTTTTGAGCATTAAAATAGATAGAGGCGATGGAGTGGGGGAGAGAGTCTTAACACATTCCATGATTGACTTAAGGTCTGTTCTCAGAGAGAGGAGCCAGCTCTTCATGGTCTTGCCTAGATGGAGAAATACTCTCCTAGACAGATGGTCATTAGCTCATACAATGATCAATGATGCCAAAATATGCCCATATCTTAAATTGCTTATTCTTAATTCTCCAGAGCCAGTTTCCAGGCAAAAATATATTATAAGTACAGTGAAAAGATTAAAAAGCTCACAGCCTTTTCTCTAAAGCTTTCATATAATAGAGTATCTTGCATCCATGGGATGGGCTAGCCAACTGAGGGCTAATGATACTCTGTTCTAACACATGTACTTAAGCCTAGTCATAATCACCCTCTTTAAACTATATTTTATCATTTCAGAATTTAGAGACAAAATGGCTCCTTTGAAACATGTTAGTCCTTGTACCTCTTGCTCAGTACCAGATTCTTACATGGCATTCCTTAAGAAATCAACATTTATTTGAATATCTCTGGCTGTTCTTGAGGGAGTGGGGATGGAGGTGCTTAATATCTCATAGGACTTCCTGTTTCAATCCTATTTCTTAGAATTTTTTTTCCCTTTAGTGCCAAATTCTGCTTTCCTTTAACTTGAACCTGTTGGTCTTAGTTCTAGTGTCTAGAGTCACACAGGGTAGGTCTAGTCTTTCATGTATTTAAGACAGCTATCATGTCCTTTAAATTTTTTTCCCCTCTAAGCTAAATATTTTTTCTCAACCATTTTTTCTATTGCATTAAGTCCATTTTCCATCTTGACCACTGTTTTGTAAATGTGGTCTGTTAAATTTAGTGCTAAACACAGTACCCCAAATGTAGTCTGAGGATAGTATTATTGTTATTGAAATTATAATTCCATCAAAGCTGTCCAAGACCTCATTAAGGTTCTTTGGGGGAGAGGGGAATGCATGGAATGGACAGCACAAAATAATTCTTCAGTTAAATTTCAATGGGAAAAAAACATGAGGACTGAGTTGTCAAATTCTTATAGCTTTGCTACCAGCAGGTAGATGAGTAACATCAGAAAGTCACATGTTAGTTTCTCCCACTCAGAATTTCTGGAGTAATTTAGATGGAGGTAGAGGTGAGTTTTTTCCTAATACTATATGGCTCACATACCTTTACCAGTGTGCTATAATTATGGTTGATTTAAATAATTACATAAGTTTAGAGAAATAGATATTTCCTGAGGTGGTATAGTAAGAACATTTGGGGCAACACATCTTCCCAAAATTCTTTAACATGTTCTGCAAATCCATAAAGAGTTCAGGGGAAAGTAGACCAGTTTAAAAAGTATAGAAGGGCCCCTATATCAGTGGGGGATCCATTCCAAGACCTTCTGTGGTTGGCTGAAAGCCTGGATATAAACAACACCAGCTAACCCCATATAAAACATGATTTTCTCACACATAGATACACATATATGATAAAGTTGAATAGGTAAGCAAAGATATTACCAATGTTAAATGTGGTAATAATAAAGTTCATTGTGTATTATTATATAGTTCTGTACAATAGTTTGCCCTTGTCTGCGAGAGATACACCCCAAGACTTGAAACCATAGATAATTCTTGCTTTAACACCTATGGTAGCCTTACTAAATAGTACTGTGCTCTCTCTCCTCTCTCCCGTCTCTTGGCTCAGTGCTCTTCCTTCTCCCATCCCCTCCACAAAACAAAAAAATACAATAACAATAACTCATTTTTAAAAATTTCAAATGAAAAAAGGAGAATCTATGTGTAGAGACCACAGCCATGGACTTCTGAAGCAGAGTGGAGATCTTTGTCCTACTCCAACCAGTTGGCTTTCTGCCACACTCAGTTCAACCTCCACATGTTCTTGAACCATGTGTCAGCCCCCTCCCAATCAGTGGCAGCCTCTATTCCTTCTTTCCTCTTTCCCCTGGAATTCGTGGTTGACTGAGTGTAACTGAAACCATAAAAATGAAACCATGGATAAGGCAGGGTGGGGATCTTCAGATCTTCAGTCCTTTCTTCTCTGTTGTGGGAGATCTCTTGAAGTTACTGTTGGATACCTCTTTCCACTAGACTCCTCGCTGAGTCCTGAGTTTGCCTTTCCTCGGTGTTGTTTAGTTTATCCCTGGCTCCCAATGCTAACATTGCTGCCAGTCGCTGCTGTTTCAGAAATGCTGTTAGATTGCCACCTCCACCACCAACACCCCTGCCCGATACATACATACATACATATATATATATATATATATATATACGTATATATATATACACATATATATATTTATATATTGATGTATATATATATATACATATATATTTATATGTATATATATACATATATATGAAAACCCCCCACAAAATTCTCCAACCCTCCAAAGCTCACAAGGTTCTCCTCTAGAGAGAGGTGAGAATGTATGGAGACCAAGGCCAGAGCCCCATTACTAGTAATACCTTTTCAAGGATTTCTCTGGTATTATTCTCTTTATTGCCAGCCTCTCAAATTTCTATGATCTGACATTGGCTTACTATTTTATACAAAATCCATAGGACATGGCCAAATTTACTCAATCCAAATATATTTTATATATTATCCCTTATTCTAATGGTTTTCTTCTCTCTTTTTTGTATTTCAGTTAACCAAAAGATAATTCTATATGTAAGCGTGAATCTCCCTTTCATATAATTTGCTTTTTAAAACCACATTTAAAATTAGTTTTAAACTATCTTCTTGTCTTCCTTTTGAACTTTTTTCTTTTCTTTTTTGTATTTAAAAACATTTCAATGGCTCTCTTTTTGGGCATCATTATTATTAATCTTACTCCTATTAAAAACTGAGAAAGGGGGGAAAATATCTTGTAACAAGCATAGCCAAGCAACAGAGATATGAGAAGGCATCTCCCTTCAATTATTTGCTGAAATGGAACACTATGAGTATGGATCACTGAGTATAATATTGGACTGGTTTGACTTGTTGAGCTCTTTTACTCTTTGTTTTAAAGGATTGTTTTCTGTGAAGGGGTGGTTTCATTGGGAAATAAAGGTGATATTTTTTTAAATTTCTTTTTAGTAACATACTGAAATCTAATGCTGAACATGGGATGAGTTTTCTTTATGGAATGCCTACATATTTATCATTCAACATTAAGTCTATGTCCCATTCCTGTGGAATGTAAGTTTCTTAAGAGAAGGGATTATGTCCTTTTTTATCCTTCTATCTCCAATGTCTATCACATGTTTTACCTTACACATAGTTGGCACCGAATAAGTGTCGAATGAATTAAATTTAATCTCCTAAAAAAATCCAAGTTACAGTTGGATAATCATTTAAAATCTTTCCACAGCTTTAGTGAGCTATGATGTTATTCCGCCTAATTTCTAGGTCAAATTATCTCATACTGTTCAATTCAATGAATATTTGAATTTGTCTTTGTATTTGAGTATTTGTCTTTGTACAATAGTTTGTTCATGGCTAGACATTGAAAGAGGTACAAAGATGAACAAGAATTGTCCCTGTCCTTAAGAAATTTGCATCTAGTGGGGAAGATTTTTTAAAAGGACAAAAATATATGTAAAACTGAGGTACACAATGTTACTGTTGTTTGGACTTTGTTTTTGAAAGGACCAATGACATCACAAGGGTGATCTCTTGACTCATGCGTGAATTAGATTTAAGTGACACAGAGTTGTTAAAAGTCATCAGCCTTACTCTTTCCTTCTGAGTCACCAAAGTCCAGTGACAAGACAAAAACCAGGATGACTAGGAATAGCCTGGGATGCAATGGATGATCTCGATGTCTTTGATGTCTGTCAAAGTTCTAAGTGCTGTACAGCACTTGCTTCAGCCACCTTCAGGGCTATTAGAATAAATTGTTCTTATCCATCCATTATACCACTGGGAAGTGTTCACATGCTTAGGCTAGACATCCCCCATAACTCCTCAGTGGGTATGAGATCTGTCAGTTACCCTCAACCTAGTTTTAGCCCATCTACCAAGATGGTTTTACCTGGGCCTGACCACTGTGTATGCTACAGTGGTGCCACAGATGAGAGTTGGGTGAAAGGTAGACACCAAAGGTAGATAAGTAGCCCCAAAGAGAAGTTGCCAAGCTGTCACACCAGGAGTGCTATCACTCTCTTTATACCCCAAAAGAGTTCAGAGAAGGACAAATTACTTACAGGTGAGGGAGTCATAAAAAGTTTCCCTGGAGGAAGTAGAATTTGCTCTGGACCCTGAAGGATGGGTGGAATGATAAGAGTCAGCAAAGGATGACATGCTAGATATGAAGAAAGGATTGAACAAAAGCATAGAAGCAGTATGTGTTTGGAAAATGGAATGCAAAATACTCAAATTGGAAAAGACTCTGGAGTCATGTGAAGATAGAATTAACTCTCCCCTTGCCTATTTTTAACTAATCAAATCAAGAACTTAAAGTACCCCTAATTGACATTAAGTAAGAGAATTTGCAAGTCACTTGCTAGAGTGGGTGATAACTCCAGAGGTTATGCCTATGGACAGTGCTAGGCAAATTGAAAGACTACAATTGGTTCCTGTAAAGTGAGGAAGGGATAGGAAGTGACTTGGAAAAAGGACTATAAAAAGTCTTGAGCTTCCTGTCCAAAGGAGCTTCTCTTTTGAATTTCTCCATTGGAGTTCATCTTTGGACACTATGCCTCTTGAGCTGGGCTGAAGGAGGTGACTCTTTCCCTGGATCCTGCGTCATCTTGCTGGGTGAGTAGCTGGCCTTCCTTTCCTGGCTTTTGGAGAGACTGGTTCTGGAGACCTCTGCCTTGGCTTTGGAGGAGGCTGCATTGGTGGAATCCTGGCTAAAGACACTGTCGTTGGGATTTCTGGCTGAGGATTAAAGGGAAAATCTAGGTGGAGACAGAGTCTTAGGGAACCCCTGCTGGGGCTGAGCCTGGCTTCTCAGGAGAAGAGCAGGTAGGCTTATTAGAATCCATCTCTTTATCTATATTTTTCCACTTTCACTCTTTTCACCTCTGTAAAAAAAAAGCTGCTAAAAGTCATTTTGACTTAAGCTGTAATATTTTTAAATTAGCAACCACAATTACTTTAGAACTTTCATATTAGCATAAAAACCTAAATTTAAATTCTTACAGCCATTTAGTTCAATGTATAGGTAACCAAGATTCCTTGCTATAACATTTCTGACAAATGATCACTGATGAATAGTCCAGCTTATAAATATGAATTATTATAGATGATTAATGTACAAATTGTTTAAAAAGATAGTTGTGCTAATATGCCCTCATTGCTCTAACATTATATCTGAGGAGTCCCTTGAAATGGGGACTATATATTAGATCCCACATGAGTGTGGATTCATGGGCCACACTCGTAATTGTCAGATTTTAGGAATTTTTCCTTTGCATCAAGTATAGACATAGCTTTATTCCTTCTTCTCTGAGTTTGTCTTATTCATCTTTTGTCATAGATTTCTCAATTTCTTGCATCCGAATCTCAAAGAAATCAATAAACTCCACCATTAAAGATGATTTCTCTGGGGTTCCGGGTTAAGATGACAGCAGAGTAAAAAGCAGCTGCTTGACCTCTCCCAACCGAAGTATATAGGACTCCTCAAGGGGACATAAAAACAAATCAAGACGAACAAAGGGACCTCACAACAGGGCACATCATTGAAGGTACATGGAATTGGGGCATTTCCACGCTATAAAGGGGTGAAACAGCTCTCACTAGAGAGGAAGCTGAGCAACCCCCTCCCCCACCCCCCACACCACCTACAGTGCCAAGGCCAGCACACAAGAGTTAAAGCAGGTTTGGGGCCCCCATTAAGTCATTGGCAGCTCCAGGGCCTGTTCTTGAGAGAAGCAAGAATTAGGACCCCAAGAGGCTAAAGAACGCATGGACTTTGAACACAGACCTTGAGTGTAGACGCGGCTGAAGGCATTGACATAGGCGTGGAAAAGGATCTTGAGCACATGCTTGGACCTCTAGTGGGGACCCTGTGCAGACGGGAGCACGGCTGTGGAAGCAGTGCCCTGAGACTGTTGAAGGAGCCTTGGGCAGAGGGGCAGGTGGGGGGACCACCAGGAGGCTTGACACCAAGAACAACAAGACCTGAGACCTCGGGAGCCTAGAGAGTGCAGACAGACCCTCAGTGTGAGGATAAAGCGGAGAAGGCACAGGGCTAACAACAATGGCAAGCCAAAATTGGGAACCCCAGAAGAGAAAGATCATCAAGGAAAAATCTCTAGCACTTGACAACTTTTACACAGAGAAAATCTAGACAACAGAGCAAACAGCAGAGGAGAACAAACAAGTAATCATATCCAAACCTTCCCAAAATAATGAAAACTGGTCACAAGCTATTGAAAAGTTCAAATCTGAGATGATGAGAAAGATGGAAGAGATCTGGCAAGAAAATAACAGTTTAAAAGGCAGAATTTTGCAATTGGAAAGTGAGGCTCAGAAATCAAATGAACTGATAAGCAAATTGAACACCAGAAATGACCATATTGAAAAGGAAAACCAAAAGATTATAGCTGAAAATCAGTCCCTAAAGGCTAGAATTGAGCAATTAGAAGCTAATGATCTCTCAAGACAGCAAGAACAAATAAAACAAAGTCAAAAGACTGATAAAATAGAAGGAAACACGAAATATCTTAATGAGAAAGTGACAGACGAAGAAAACAGGTCTAGAAGAGAAAATCTGAGAATCATTGGTCTTCCTGAAAAAGCAGAAATTAATAGAAATTTGGACTCCATACTAAAAGAAATTATTCAGCAAAATTACCCTGAAGTTCTACAAGAGGGCAATATAGACATTGAAAGGATCCATAGATCACCCTCTACACTAGACCCAGAAAAGACAACCCCCAGGAATATAATAGCCAAATTCAAGAGCTTCCAAGTAAAAGAAAAAATCTTACAAGAAGCCAGAAAGAGACAATTCAAATATCAAGGAGCACCAATCAGGATCACACAGGATCTGGCATCATCCACACTAAGAGACCGCAAGGCTTGGAATATGATATTCAGAAAGGCAAGAGAACTGGGTCTTCAACCACAGATCACCTACCCATCCAAACTAACTATATACTTCCAGGGAAAAGTTTGGGCATTCAATAAGATAGAAGATTTCCAAGTATTTGCACAGAAAAGACCAGGACGAAATAGAAAGTTCGATATCCAACCACAAAAATCAAGAGAAACATAAAAAAGTAAATAAGAAACAGAGGGGAAAGAAAGAAAACTCATATTTTTTAAATTTGCCCCTTTAAGGGCTTCAATAAGATCTAATTATCTGTATTCCTATGTGGAGAAATGCTATGTATAATTCTCTGTAGTGAACTCTATTCACTATGATAGTATTCACTATCATAGTAATCAGAAGAATAATACATAGGGAGAGGTTGGAATACTAAATGATCTTAGATGATATGGGTGGGAGGGAAAGAGGGAGGTAAATAGTAGGGGACACCAAGAGAAACTTGAATGAATAAGAAAAATAGGATATTCTATTACACACAAAGAGGGTATGGGAAGGGGAGGGGATGAATACTATTATAAGAAGGAGAGGAAGAAAGCATTAAGAGGTAATATTTAAACCTTACTCTCAGTGTAATTAATCCTGAGAGGGAAGAGTAGGTATATCCATTGGGATATAAAACTTTACCTAACTCTACTGAGAAAGCCAGAAGGGATAAACCAAGGGGAACAGGGGAGTGGGGAGGTCAAAAAAAGGAGAGGAGAAGAAGGGGGAGGGAATTCATTAGGTCTTTAAAAATAAAAAGAGGGGAATAATAAGGGAGGGAGTAGAAAGGGAAGTAAATGAAGGGAGGGGACAAGGGTTACTGGCTTAAAGCAAACCACTGGTTTAAAAGGAAATAGTGTAAGAAGAAGGGATAGAATTAGGGGAGGACACCAAAATGTCAGCAAATGCACAACTGATAATTATAACTCTGAATGTGAATGGGATGCACTTGCTCATAAAACGGAACCAAATAACAGAGTGGATTAGAAACCAAAATTCTACCATATGTTGTCTACAAGAAACACATATGAGGCGGGTGGTCACACACAAGTTTAAGGTCAAGGGCTTCAGCAAAATCTTTTGGGCGTCAAATGAGAAAAAGAAGGCAGGAGTGGCTATTATGATTTCTGACAAAGCCAAAGTAAAAATAGATATGATTAAAAAAGACAGGGAAGGTCATTACATCCTGATTAACGGCAGTATAGACAATGAGGAAATAACAGTGCTCAATATGTATGCACCAAGTGACATAGCATCCAAATTCATAAAGGAGAAACTGGCAGAGCTCAAGAAGGAAATAGATAGTAAAACCATAATAGTGGGAGATCTAAATATTCCTCTTTCAGATCTAGATAAATCAAACCAAAAAATAAATAAGAAAGAGGTAAAAGAGGTGAATGAAGTCCTAGAAAAATTAGATTTAATTGATATGTGGAGAAAAATAAATAGGAACAAAAAGGAATACACCTTCTTTTCAGCTGCAAGTGGAACATTCACAAAGATTGACCATGTAATAGGGCATAGAAACATTGCAAACAAATGCATAAGAGCAGAAATAATAAATGTAACCTCAGATCATAATGCAATAAAAATAATAATTAGTAAGGGCACCTGGACAGGCAAATCAAAAACTAATTGGAAATTAAATAATATGATTCTCCAAAACCAGTTAGTCAAAGATGAAAACATAGAAACAATAAACAATTTCATTGAAGAAAATGACAATGATGAGACATCCTACCAAACTCTTTGGGATAGGGCCAAGGCAGTACTCAGGGGGAAATTTATATCCTTGAGTGCATATATTAACAAATTAGGAAGGGCAGAGTTTAATGAATTGGGCATGCAACTTAAAAAATTAGAAAGCGAGCAAATAAAAATCCCCAGATGAAAACTAAATTAGAAATACTAAAAATCAAGGGAGAAATTAATAAAATCAAAAGTAAAAGAACTATTAAATTAATAAATAAGACTAGAAGCTGGTATTTTGAAAAAACAGATAAAATAGACAAAGTACTGGTCAATCTAATAAAAAAAGGAAAGACGAAAACCAAATTGACAGTACCAAAGATGAAAAGGGAGATCTCACCTCTAACGAAGGGGAATTTAAGGCAATCATTAAAAACTATTTCACCCAATTATATGACAATAAATATAACAATCTAGGAGGTATGGATGAATATTTACAAAAATATAAATTGCCTGGATTAATAGTAGAAGAAATAGAATACCTAAGTAATCCCATATCAGAAAAGGAAATTGAACGAGTCATCAAAGAACTCTCTAAGAAAAAAATCGCCAGGGCCTGATGGATTCACAAGTGAATTCTATCAGACATTCCAAGAGCAACTAATCCTAATACCATACAAATTATTTGATATAATAAGCAAAGAAGGAGTCCTACCGAACTCCTTTTATGACAAAATATGGTACTGATTCCAAAGAGAGGTAGATCAAAAACAGAGAAAGAAAACTACAGACCAATCTCCCTAATGAACATAGATGCAAAAATCTTAAATAGAATACTAGCAAAGAGACTCCAGCAAGTGATCAAGAGGATCATCCACAATGATCAGGTGGGATTTATACCAGGAATGCAAGGATGGTTCAACATTAGGAAAACCATCCACATAATTGACCATATCAACAATCTAACAAACAAAAATCACATGATTATTTCAATAGATGCTGAAAAATCCTTTGACAAAATACAGCACCCATTCCTATTGAAAACCCAAACCCTGGAAAGTATAGGAATAGAAGGACCTTTCCAAAAAATAATAAGCAATATATACCTAAAACCAGCAGCATGCATTATATTCAATGGGGATAAATTAGAAGCCTTCCCAATAAGATCAGGAGTGAGGATGCCCATTATCACCTCTATTATTCAACATAGCACTAGAAACACTAGCAGTAGCAATTAGAGAAGAAAAAGAAATTGAAGGTATTAAAATAAGCTACGAGGAGACTAAGCTATCACTCTTTGTAGATGATATGATGGTCTACTTAAAAAATCCTAGAGAATCAACTAAGAAGCTTGTAGAAATAATCAACAACTTTAGGAAAGTTGCATGTTACAAAATAGATGTACATAAATCATCAGCATTTCTATATATTTCCAACACATCATAGCAGCAAGAGGTAGAAAGAGAAACACCATTTAAAATCACCCTAGACAACATAAAATACTTAGGAATCTATCTACCAAAACAAACACAGGAATTATATGAAAACAACTACAAAACACTTTCCAAACGATTAAAACTAGATCTAAACAATTGGAAAAACATTGATTGCTCATGGGTAGGATGAGCTAACATAATAAAAATGACCATTCTACCGAAATTAATTTATCTATTTAGCACCATACCTATCAAACTACTTCTTTACTGAATTAGGAAAAACTATAACAAAGTTCATTTGGAATAACAAAAGATCAAGAACATCAAGGGAAATAATGGAAAAAATGTGAAGGAAGGGGGTCTAGCAGTATGAGATATTAAACTATACTATAGAGCAGCAGCCATCAAACTATATGGTACTGGCTAAGAGACAAAAGGGAGGATCAGTGGAATAGACTTGGGATAAATGACATCAGCAAGACAATGTATGATAAACCCAAAGAGCCCAACTTTTGGGACATAAATCCACTATTTGACAAAAACTGCTGGGAAATTTGGAAAACAATATGGGAGAGATTTGGTTTAGATCAACATCTCACACCCTACACCAAGATAAATTAAAAATGGGTGAATGACTTGAATATAAAGAGGGAAACTATAAATAAGTTAAGTGAACATAGAGTAGTTTACTTGTCAGATCTCTGGGAAAGGAAAGATTTTAAAACCAAGCAAGAGTTAGAGAAAATTACAAAATATAAATTAAATGGTTTTGATTATATTAAACTAAAAAGCTTTTGTACAAACAAAAACAATGCAGCCAAAATCAGAAGAGAAACAACAAATTGGGAAAAAATCTTTATAACAAAAAACTCTGACAAATGTCTTATTACTCAAATATACAAGGAGTTAAATCAATTGTATAAAAAATCAACCATTCCCCAATTGATAAATGGGTTAGAGACATGAATAGGTAATTTTCAGGTAAAGAAATCAAAAGTATCAATAAGCACATGAGAAAGTGTTCTAAATCTCTAATAATTACAGAAATGCAAATCAAAACAACTCTGAAGTATCACCTCACACCTAGCAGAATGGCTAAAATGAAAAAAGGGGAGAGTAATGAATGCTGGAGGGGATGTGGCAAAATTGGGACATTAATGCATTGTTGGTGGAGTTGTGAACTGATCCAACCTTTCTGGCTGGCAATTTGGAACTATGCTCAAAGGGGTATAAAAAATGCCTGCCTTTTGATCCAGCCATACCACTGTTGGGTTTGTACTCCAAAGAGATCATAGATAAACAGACTTGTACGAAAATATTTATAGCTGTGCTTTTTGTGGTGGAAAAAAACTGGAAAATGAGGGCATGCCCTTCAATTAGGGAATGGCTGAACAAATTGTGGTATATGCTGGTGATGGAATACTATTGTGCTCAAAGGAATAATAAACTAGAGGAATTCCATGTGAACTGGATAAACCTCCAGGAACTGATGCAGAGCGAAAGGAACAGAGCCAGAAGAATACTGTACACAGAGACTGATATACTGTGGTAAAATCAAATGCAATGGACTTATGTACCAGCAGCAATGCAATGACACAGGACAGTTGTGAGGAACTTATGGTAAAGAACGCTACCCACATTCAGAGGAAGAACTACAGGAGAGGAAACATAGAAGAAAAACTACTGCTTGAATGCATGGGTTGATGAGGACATGATTGGGGATGTAGACTCGAAACTACCACACCAATGCAACTATCAACAATTTGGAAATAGGTCTTGATCAATGACACATGTTAAAACCAGTGGAAAAGTGCATTGGCCATGGGTGGGGGGAGTGCGGGTGGTGAAGGGGAAAGTAGGAGCATGAATCATGTAACCATGTTAAAAATGAATATTAATAAATGTTTTAAAAAACTAAACTAAACTAAAATAAAATAAAAAGGTGATTTGTCTGGAGTGCAGCTCAGACACAAATACTCTCTTATCTCGGGTTTGATGTTGGGTCTAAATGAGACCCTCCAAAGTCAAGCAAATATTTACTTTGCTCTATGAAAAGAAGGTTTTCTTTGCTTCAACACAAAAAGGATACATAACAAGGATCCAGTGGCATTTTAATTCTCTAGATGCAACCCCCACCCTGGGTCTCTATATATAAATGTGTCTGGTCATCAGGACAAGATACAGTGAAAGACATGGTAGCTTATGCAGTCTTCAAAAATCCACTAACTCTGAGGGACTTAGACTCCACATGGCAGGGGCTTTTTGTGCCCTTGGGGTAACCAAGACTAGTCACATTTAATGGAAGGGGCAGGGGACATCTTTTTCTTCTTTTAGATAAAGTCTGCCCATGTTGTGCTTGGGTGGAAAGAAGTTGTGTCAAAAAATTATTGGTCCCATCATAATCTTCATACCTAACTTGAAGCTTTTTGAGTTGTGAAAACTTAAAACAAAAATTGTTCATGATGAACATGTTACGAAAATGCTGTAACTAGACCAAATGGAAACCCCAAAATAATTTTTCAAAAGCTTTTGGCTTCTCTCTAGTATCTTTTACTTTTTCCAGAAGGAAGCATCTTATCTCCTTATATATGTTTTGAGCATTTGGGTTGATTGGTATTCTTTTGCAGCAATAGTTGTACTGGTCTGACTAGATTTGTTATGTGTAACTTGGCTCATGGAATAGCTTTCACATAACCCGAAATAATATTGCATTTAAAAAAATCAAAACCTGGAATGAATAAGAAACAATTCTTGTTTCTGTTATTATAGCTACGGAAATCTTACTTCTGAGTTACAGAGTCCTCTCATGGATATCATAGTGGATTGTAATAATTCAATGAGAATTTACCAGCTACTAAAAAAATGCACACTTTGTTTTCAGGAATAGAAATAGATGCAAGTATATTTGTGGTTAATGAGGCTCTCTGGGATTTGAGGAGCATTGATGAATCAAGGAGAACTCTTGGGATGTGCACTGCAATTCGTAAAATGCCATTAGTCTCCAGTGCAATTACATTTTTTTCTTTATCACTTCAAAGCCCTGCTGCTAGATCTAGCTATTGAGTTTACCATAGTTTATGGAAAGTTAGATGATTAAAATTGTGACGCCATCTAGGATCGGGCATCAGCTAACTAAGAGGACATTTCAGGTCAGTATTCCATTTAGAATAGCTATGAAGCCAAGGCTCAAGTACTCTTTAGCTGGCTACTATGTCAAAGGATCTATGGCAGGGATACAAATACAAAAAAAGCAAAACACCTCAGTCCACAAGGAACTTATTGTATAATGGGAAGTGCAGCATATAAATACCCAAATATCTAGTCAATAGGGACCATCCCTGTTATATTTTGCTATGCCAGTCATCTGACTGAGTGGGCTGGTTTCTGGAAATATAGAATGGTTCATAATGAAGGGGACCTATCCTTGATTCATAACATGCATAGTCATTATGTGACTAATTCCTGACACCTGACTGTGACGATGCTAGCATCACGGTATGACCTGAATGTGCTTACAAAAGGTGCAATAGAAGGAAATATGTACTCCCTCTCTGCAGTGCCTTTCAAATAAAGAAGAAATTCTGTAAGCCTCTGAGTGAGAGAACCTTTTCCCCCATCCCAATACCAAAGGCTATATAGATACAATGCTACTTTTTTTTATCCCTATCTTTGTTGCATTTATTCTCTGATCTTGAGTGAATGAGTATGTGACAATAAATGGACCATAATATGGTCTTTTGAGTTTCAAAAAAAGACCAAAAGAATCATCAGTGGTCCAACAATGGGAGTCCATAGCAGAGTTTACCAATAGGCATGGCAGCCAAGTTAGGTTCAAGGAATGACCTACTTGAGCTAGTCTAGCCTAGTTATTGACCCAGCAGTTGAAACGCCATGTCCTACAAGTAGGGAGGTGACTTATACATTATCCATCTGGTTCCCAGAAATAAACTTGGTGTGAGGAATATTATGGTCACCATTTTAAAGGTGAGTCTACTTTCTATAGGGTCTAAGGTTGTGGAGAAAAGGATGTCTTCCATTTTAGAGCTTTTTATACTTCTGTTCTTTATATACTTTCTCAGTAAATATCCCTTCATAAAAACTGATTGAAATTGATGGGCCAATCAATATTGAGGAATATTAATGGGTTAGCTGGTTTTAGGGGCATAGTAGTTGGTTGACTGACCATGAGAGAGGAATATGTTGAATTTCAACTTGTTGATAGCTTAGCACAATACCTGGCACATATTAGGTGCTTGATAATGTTTTTTGATTAAATGAGAGCATTAAAAGTCTGTCCAACTACTCAGGGTTACCCCTAGAGCTCTAAGGAGAAATGGAGCAGTAGTTTTGCTCTGGGGACCTGACTTGTCAATAATTAGGGTTGGGATAGGAAGACCCAGAGAAAATCTGTGTCACATTTGGGTGCTCTTTGATCTCTTAGGATTTCTCTTATTGCCCTGAGGAAAGAAGCAATAGCCTATGCTGGGGGACAACAATCTTTCAGTGCAAATGGAGATTGAGAGGAAAACTCAGTGTTTTTATATGCTACGTATATACAAAATAATAAATTTAGGTTGGAGAGAGTATTCATTAGAAAGATGAGGGAAACCTTTTGTGGAGAAAGTGATGTCTGAATTAAGCCTTGAAGGAAATTATGGACTGGTATTTCTGGCAAAGATGATGATGCAAAAGAATGAGAAGCCATTGAAAGGAACTTACTATTTCAATGACTTATATGATTATAGGATAATATTATGCAAATATGGAAGCTATAAAGGAAGAAAAAGACATCTTATGACTTTCTTTCTAACCTGAGCCAGGCAAAGGAAGGTTGGAGGAAAAAGAGTCTAATGTTGAAATACAATAAAATGAATAGAGAACTAGCTAGGGATGGGGAAAAAGGAAAGGGGGTTTAAGACAAATAGCACAAATACTTGGCATATTTTTTAATAGGGGGAGGTGAGGAGAGAAAATACATTTTAAGTAATTGAACAAATTTGTTTAAATTAGGCAGAGTTATAGAGCTGTGTTGGCAAACCTATGGCACATGTGTTGGAGTGTGCCAGAGGGGGCTCCTCCCTTCCCCCCTTCCACATGCACCAGAGGACATTTCTCACATCACTCACTCCTCTGCCTGGCAGTTCAATGGGAGCACTTCTTCCCTCCCCTGTATGGGGTAAGGTGGGGGGCTCATGAGTGGCTTGAGATTTGCAGTTTGGGCACTTGATCTTTAAAAGGTTCGCCATCACTGTTGTAAAGGGATAGACCAAAAGCTAAACAAATTTCAATTATAAAACACTAATAAAAAATAGAGAATAAAAGGAGACAGACAGACAGACAGACAGACAGAAATCTGTACTAGGTAAAGAGAGGGAGAAGAGAGGCCTGGAATCAGGTAGTTCTAACTAAAACGTATGAGAATTGATTTCATTAATTAATATCCCCACATTCATTTTTAATGTAGTTATAAGGTTAAGGAAAAAGAGAAAACATCACTATAGAACATAATAGAGGGCGGGAAAACCCAACACTCATAATTATGAATGGAAATGTTATAAACCTGGTCATAAAATAGAAGAGGGTGGCAGAATGAAATAGAAAACAAAATCCAACAATACATTTTTTACAAGAATTGAAAACAAGAGTCAGCATAGTATTTTGAAATAGTATTATGGAAAGCTAGACTAAGAGCCAGAAAGTCCTGGATCTAGGGTTCACCTTTGACTTACACTAGCTATGTGACCCTGGGCAAATCATTTAATCTAAGTGCTCTTCACAACTCTCTAAAACAATAAGTTGCAAAAAAGATAGTGAGATGCCTTAATATAGAGACTTTCCTCATCTGGGTTTTTCAAGAATCTATGAGATCACAGGCCCATCTTAAACCGTACTCCTTAAAAAAACATATTTAAAGTAGAAAAATTCACAGAGAATTAGCATGAGAGTTACAGAATCTAGAATGCTCTGGCTAAATTCAAATAAGCAAAGATGGCAATCCTGATTTCAGATGAGGCAACTCTAAAAATAGCCATTGTAAAAAGATAAGCAGCAAAACTATATCATGCTTTGAAAAACCTCTTACTTCAATCTCAGAATCAAAACTAGGTATTTTTAAGCTAGGCAATCAATAATATGTAAGAGCTAAGAAATGCAATAAAAGATTTTCAAATATCCTTGAAGACCAGAACTGAATGGGAAATTTGATATTCAAGTATAAGAAGAAATATAAGATAACATGAAAGATCCATTATAAAGGAATAAATATGGTCAAAATGTTTATTTCCCATTTGGGAAAATGGTATGTTTAAACCTTAATAATGATATTATTAGGGGCAGCTAGGTGGCTCAGTGGATTGAGAGTCAGGCCCAGAGACTGGGTTCAAATCTGGCCTCAGACACTACTTAGTTGTGTGACCCTGGGCAAGTCACTTTACTTCCATTGCCTAACCCTTCCTGTTCTTCTGCCTTGGAACCAATACAGTATTAATTCTAAGAGGAAATATAAGGATTTGTTTTTAAAAGAATAATATTAATTGGGTGGTTTGAAGGAGCATTTAGAGATAGAGGCTTTAAAGTCAAATTGAATGTAAAAGAATGAGTTAAAAATAAAATAAAATATAATTGGATAGGGAAGGATAAATTGGAAAAATCTCATAAAATGAGTGAATGAAAGAAATATTACAGTGAAAGGAAGGAAAAGATAGAGGAATGGTAATATTAGTATCTTATTCTCATCTGATCTGGGTAAAAGAAGGAATAATTCATACATTATAGAAGGGCAAATTTTTTCTTAACTTAAAAGGAGATAAATAGGTGAGGAATAAAGATTAAAAGAGGGAATCTTAGAAGGGCATATAGGTTAAGAAGTAAACAGGGTAAGGGGATAAGATAAGAGAGGGAATTATAGAAGTCACTTATTTTAACACATAAGAGAGTAAGAGAAGGGTAAGGGAGAGCCTCCTAGAAGGGTAAATAGATTTATAAATAGGAGGTAAATAGATTTATAAATAAGAGGAGGAGAAAAGAGAGCAAACCTTAAAAGGGTCAGGGAAGGAAAATAAAGGTAGGACTAAAGAATAGGTGAGGATTAGAGAAACAGTGGTTAGAATGAAATTAGATGACTTCTAAGGAGGAATAAGATAAAAAGAGAGACAAAGAAGGAAAAAGTGAAAGAAATAGAATGGAGGGAAATACACAACTAACAGTTATAACTTTTAATGGAAATGGGATGGAATGGGATGAAAAAAATAAGAGTCACACATAGGATAAAACTACAGGAATGGAGTAGAATATATTATTCTTCAAATGACAAAACCACCACCACCACAACAAACAGGAGTAGTAATAATGATTTCAGACAAAGTTAAAGCTGAAATAAGTGTAATTAAAAAAATAGGAACACTACATTATGTTAAAAGGTTCTATAGAAAATGAAAGATTAGGAATAATAAATATATATGCACCAAATGTCAAACCTCCACATTTTAAAAAGAAAAGCTAAAAGAATTATAGGTGGAAAAGATAACAAAACTATAATAGTGTATAACATTCCCTTTTCAGAACTGGATGAATCTAACCAAAAATTTAAAAAGGAAGATATTAAGGAGATAAACAAAATGTTAGATAAGCTAGATATGATAGATATCAGGAGAGAATTTTATGGGAATACAAAGAAATTACTTTCTTTTAGTGTATTTTAAGTAAAATATTTTATAATCAAATATGGAAAAGTAGAAAAATAAATACATGCTTTTCAGAGCACAATGCAATAAAAATTATATTTAATAAAGGACCATGGAATCCCAGAGTAAAAATTAACTGGAACCTAACTAACTAATCTTAAAGAATGAGTGGGTTAAAGAACAAATGATAGAAATAATAAATTATTTTATTAAAGAAAATTATAATAATGAGACAGCAAACCAAATGTATAGTATGTAGCAAAAGCAGCAATTAAAGAAAAAATTAAATATTAAAAATATACAAAGAACATACTGATGAATTTGACAAGCAATTTTAAAAATTAAAAAAGAACAAATTAAAAATTCTCAATCACATACTAAATTAGAAGTCTTAAAAATTGAAGGTGAGATTAATAAAATTTTTAAAAAAGCATTCAATTAGGAAAACTTAGAGTTGGTTTATGAAAAACTCAACAAAATTGATAAACTTTTGGTTATTATGAATTATAAAATGAGAGAATAATAACAGTATCATCAAAAATGAAAAAGATGATTTTACCACTAATAAAGATGAAATCAAAACAATTATTAGGAGTTATTTTGCCCAAATATACATTAACAAATATAATAATTCAAGTGAAATGGATGAATACTTACAAAAAATATGAATTGCCTAGACCAACAGAGGAGGAAATATTTAAACAAAAGTATTTTGGAAAAAGAAATTGAACAGACTATAAAAGAACTTTCTAAGAAAACAGTATCGGGACTCGATGGATTTACAAGTGAATTTTACCAGGCATTTAAAGATCATCTAATTCCAATATTAAATAAATTATGTAGAATTGGGGAATAAGAAGTCCTCCCAAACTCCTTTTATGAAACAACTATGGTGCTGATACCTAAACCAGGGAGAGCAAAAACAGAGAAAGAAAATTAAAGGTTAGTTTCATTGATGAATATAGATGCAAAAATTCTAAAAAGAATATTAGTCAGGAGACTACAACAATATTACAAAGACTGTGCATTTTGACCAAACAGGATTAATGCCAGATATACAGGGATGATTTAATATAAGAAAAACTATTAACATAATTGATTGCATCAACAAAAAGCAACAAAATCATATGATTATATTAATAGATGTAGAAAAAAGTTTTTCACAAAATACAACCCTCATACTTATGAAAAACACATGAAAGCATAGATATAAGTGGCTTTTTCCTTAGATTAATGAGAAATATATATTAAAAACCATAAATAAACATTTTTTGTAATGGGAATAAGTTAGAAACTTTACCTATAAGAATAGGAGTAAAACAAGGATGCCCATTATCACCAATATTATTTAATATGGTATGAGTAATGCTAACTATATCAATAATAGAAGAAAGAGAAACTGAAAGTATCAGAATGAGTAAAGACGTAATAAAACTATCTCTTTTCAGATATTTCAGACTTCCAACTAAAAATTAATTCAAACTACTATTAATTTTAGCAAAGTGATAAACAAATCATCAGCATTTCTATATATCACTAATAATGTATATAATATATATATACATAAATAATATACATAATAATGTATAATAATATATCACTAATACTAAGAAGAAATAGTAAGAGATAATCCATTTAAATTAATCATAGAATAAAATAAAATTCATAGGAGTATATCTTCTAAAACATCCAGAATCCAAATGAGCATAATTTAAAAATGCTTTTTATACAAATAAAATGAGATTTAAACAAATGGAGAAATTGTTTTTGGGTGGGCAGAGTCCAATATGATTAAAATGACAATCTTACCTAAACTCGTCTACTTATTTAATGAAATCCCAATTAAATTACCAAGAAATTATGTTATAGAACAAGAAAAGATAATTAAAAATTTAATTTAGAAAAAATTAAAGGTCAAGAAAATCAAAAGAAATAATGAAAAAAAATTAGGGAAGGAAGTTTAGCAGCACCTGTATTATAACTGTATTATAAAGCAGTAATTCTCAAAACTATCTGGTACAGGCTACAAAACAGAAAAGTGGATCAGTGGGGGGAAAAAAGATGTACAAGAACAAGTTATAAAAAAAAAAGTATGGGAACCTTGTTTTTTATAAAGTTAAGGGTCCAAGTTTTTAAAAGAAGAATTTACTATTTGGTAAAAATTGTTGGGAAAACTGGAAAACAGTTTGGCAGAAATTAGTTAGAGACCAACGTCTTATACCATTTACCAATATAGGAAGATATTGTAAACAACTTATAAGAACAAGGAACATATTAAAGATTTATGGGTAGGAGAAGTATTTGTAAATGAAAAAATATAGAAAGCATTGTGAAATGGAAAATGGAAAGTTTTAAATTGAAGAATTTTTGTACAAATAAAACCTAACTCAGCCAAATAAGAAGGAAAGCAATAAATTGAGGGAGGGGGAATTTTGTGGACAGTTTCTCAGATAAAGGTATCTGTCTGATACATATCTTCATGTCTAAAATATGTAGAGAACTTTGTAAAATATATATATGAATGTGAGTCATTCCCCAATTAATAAATGGTCAAAATATCTGAATGGAACTTTTGGATGAAGAAACCAAAGCTATTTATAACTACATGAAAAAGTGCTCTAAATCATTGATGTAGAATAATCAACTACTAAAGACTTAACTATTATCAACAAAGCAAGGATCCAGGACTCCAAATGACTCATGATTAAAAAAGATAGCCGCAGGGGGCAGCTGGGTAGCTCAGTGGACTGAGAGTCAGGCCTAGAGATGGGAGGTCCTAGGTTCAAATCTGGCCTCAGACACTTCCCAGCTGTGTGACCCTGGGCACGTCACTTTGACCCCCATTGCCCACCCTTACCACTCTTCCACCTAGGAGGCAATACACAGAAGTTAAGGGTTTTTAAAAAAAGAATAATTAAAAAAAAAAAAGATAGCCACTGCCATAAAAGAAACAATCGATGCAGATTGAAAAATATTATTTTTCAATTTACTTCCTCCATGTATTTTTCTCTGGTGTAAGCAATATGTCTTATTTTACAATATGACAAACAGGGAAATATGTATTATATTATATGTACAACCTATATAATAATACCTGGCTTCTGGGGGAGCAGGGAAGAATAGGAGGAAGAGGAAAAAGGAATGAGGCATAGATTTTTGGACATAGCTAATATGAGAATTTGTTTCTCTTAGATAAAAGCATATTTAATACAATTTATTACATACTTATAACAAATATGTATATTATTGTTACATTACATATCATATTATGTTATATATAAAAATAAATGCTAATTTAAGAACTTCAAAAAAAGTACAAGCCTACATATATTTCAGTTTTGCTTCATAGCTACAAAAATTACTCATGTGCCAGATTATAAAAATCTCATAAATACAGAAAAGCTGAAATATTAAAGTCATTCTTTATAGACCACAATGCAACAAAAATTATAATCAGTGGAAAGAATTTCAAGAAAAGATTCAGACTTATATGGAGAATAATATAATCCTAAAGAATGAATGAGTCAAAGAACAATTCAGAGAAATGATACCTGTATAAAAAATTATAATGAGAAAACATGCTGAAACTTTTGGATGATAGCAAGGAAATATTTAGGGGGGACAAATCTTTAAAAAATTGTATTCAGAAAAGAGAAAGAAAGAATTGAAGGATTGATTGTACCACAAAAAGAATGGAAAATCAACAAATTTTAAAATCAGAAATAAACACAAAAACAGGTATTCTGAGAATAAAAGAAAAATTAAAAATAACAGAAAAAAATGTAATGTGAATGAACTGACCCAGAGAGGCCATTTCTTAGAGTATTCTCAGATATATTCTGGATGGTTAGAAATCCCTTATGGAGAAACTTAGCAGGATAGGGGAAAAGAGAAAACAATCTACTTCTATCTCTTCATTGCTGAGGGATTTGCATTATGAAATGATGAAGAGTCCCTCAATTCTGTGCTGAGAGGAAGAGTTGATAACTCAAAGGCTTGCAATAAGAGACATTGAGAAACTCCCTAAATAGCTGCTAAAGTAGAAGACAATTGATATACAAAAGGGCAAAGCCTCTCTTTTGCCCCTCTCCTCTCCTCTCCTCTCCTCTCCTCTCCTCTCCTCTCCTCTCCTCTCCTCTCCTCTCCTCTCCTCTCCTCTCCTCTCCTCT
>NC_058131.1:472667300-472747999 GCF_016433145.1 Gracilinanus agilis | reverse complement strand
CCTCAAATCACATAGCTCGTAAATGTCCAAGGCAGAATTTACACTTGGGTCTTCCTGACTGCAAGTCTAATGCTCTATCCTCTGAGGCACCTATCTATTACACATTTTAGCATATGGGTTTACAACACATAAAGATAAATAATTTTATTATTATATATTATATAAAATAACATATATTACATAAAATATATATTATATAAAATAAAGATTACTTATTAGGCTGGATGAGACCACCCACAAACAGAGGTCAAGGTCTTAAAAAGAAAAAAGACCAATTCGTACATAAGTAACCTCTGGCTGAATTCCCGGTTGGCTATAATCCATCCCCATATCCCCAACAAAGGATGTTTTGGTTCCCAAGGATAGTGTGGCAGAATACTAACAACAACATCTACAAATGGGAATTGGTAAAAATGTAAGCAGTGAAAATTTTCATACCTCTGTATCTCCATTCCTGGTGGGGACAGTGAACTGAGGCTCATCATTAGACACATGAGATTCTCCTGCCATGGTCAGAGGAATTTGCTGTGAAAGAAAGAGGAACCTGTTTAAAACAATATTAAACTGAATCTGTCAGGAATAGACCTGACAGTCTTAGAATGACGGAACATAATAAGCATTCTGGGACAAGATTCCTTTGTCTAATATGGCTCTCTTAAATCTAGACAATTAACAAAACAATGTATCGGGTCCTGATTTAGAGCTAATTTCCAAGGCATAAATGCTCACACTGGGAATTTAACAATTGGCTCAAGTAAGCCAGTTTGCAGAGACTTCACAAACCCCGCCTGGACCTGACTGAAACATTAGGAGGTGCCAGACAGTGCAGGCTACTGGCATCTTCCCCTGCATGATGGATTATTGGACTCAGAAGTACAGTAGGATCTTGTGTTTACACAAACTTAAACACATGCAAATTCAGGTATACATGATTGGCAATAAAAAAAGGCAGAAAAAGATGTAAAATTAAAAATTTTAATTATGCACTGAATCCTTGCCATTTCCTCAAGAGGTATAAAGTCTCTCAGTAGTTCACCCAATCACACTTATTCTCACTCTGGGAAGTGTTAGTGTGAGTCATTACATTATTTTGTACCAAATATTAGCTCTTGCATTAGTCTTTGTCTGGAGTTCTTGCTTAGAACAACAAATTGTGTCCTATCTGAGCAGTGAGTACTTTTCCTTGTTTCATTAATGCTATTTAGTTATTAATAATGTCCCTGAAATATAAGATTAGTGATGCTGGTAGCTCTGATAAGCCTAAGAAAAGTTGTAAAGTGCCAAGGTATATGGTCATATAATAATGGGGTTCACTTATTGATCCACTTATGTGAAGGATTTTGGAACATATTGGTCACATAAAATGAGGTCCTACTGTATTAACCTGGATCAAGTTGAGATTCAATCATTTATAGTCTCAAAAAGTTCTTATTACATAGTAGATAAGTCAATGTTTCTATCTTAATGCAGGGTATAGTTGTTTCAGGAATAAACATTAATACCAACAGATTTACAATTGTAATGTAATACCCGAAAATCATATGAGATATTCGTTTTGTACCAATTGAGTTTCTAAGAGTTTTCAGCTCTTTTTCTGTTTCATACATTCCCATCCAAACAATGACTTTATAAATTAGCAATCAGAAAATTTAAAGCAATCATGATTTTTATTTTTATATGAAAATGAATACATGCTAGTCATTAGAAGCTAATAGTTAAAAGTAATTAGGTGGTATAGTGGATAGAGCAAGGAGCTTGGAATCAGAGAGACCTGAGTTCAAATTGTGCTTCAGACACATTTTAGTTGTGTGGCCCTGGACAAGTCACTTACCCCTGTTTGCCTCCATTTTCTCACCCGAAAAATGAGCTAAAGAAGAAAATGGCAAATCACACTAGTTTATCAAGAAAACCCCCAGATTAGCTAACATGACAGCAAAGGAAAGTAATAAATGTTGGAGGGGATGTGGCAAAATTGGGACATTAATTAATTGCTGGTGGAGTTGTGAATTAATTGATCCAAACATTCTGGATGGCAATTTGGAACTATGCCCAAAGAGCACTAAAAGACTGTCTGCCCTTTGATCCAGCCATACCACTGCTGGGTTTGTACCCCAAAGAGATCATAAGGAAAAAGACTTGTACAAAATATTTATAGCTGCGCTCTTTGTGGTGGAAAAAAACTGGAAAATGAAGGGATGGCCTTCAATTGGGGAATGACTGAACAAATTGTGGTATCTGTTGGTGATGGAATACTATTGTGCTAAAAGGAATAATGAACTGTAGGAATTCCATGTGAACTGGAACGATCTCCAGGAATTGATGCAGAGCGAAAGGAGCAGAACTAGGAGAACACACAGAGACTGATACACTGTACAATTGAGCATAACCAACTTTTCTACTAGTAGCAATGCAAGGATCCAGACCAAGGCTGAGGGATTTATGAGAAAGAACATTATCCACATTCAGAGAAAGAACTGTGGGAGTAGAAACACAGAAGAAAAACAACTGATTGGACACATTAGTCAATGGGGATATGATTGGGGATGTAGACCCTAAACAATCACCCTAATGCAGCGATGGGCAAACTACGGCCTTTGGGCCAGATGCACCCCCTAAAATTTTCTATCCAGCAGCGCAATAATATTCCTAATCTGATGCATACAATGAATAGGATACAATACAATGAAACTTCCAAAGAGTTGCCTTAGAAACAGACTGACAGATGAGCATTTCCTTTCCTTTGGCCCCCTCTTTAAAAAGTTTGCCCATCACCGCCCTAATGCAATTATCAATAATATGGAAATAGGTCTTGATCAATGATACATGTAAAACCCAGTGGTTACTGTGGGGGGAGGGGGCTGAAGGGGAGGGAAAGAACATGAATCATGTAACCATGGAAAAATACTTTATAAAGTATTATAAAGTAATTAATTGAATAAAATCTTTCAATCCCCAAAACAAACAAATAAATAAATATGAAGGGGAAAAAAAGAGAAAACTCCATAAGGTATCACAAATAATTGGACATGACTAAAAACAATTAATGCAGCAACAACAAGTAGCATTGTGAATAGAAAAATGATCTTAGGAGGACCTAGATTTGAATCCTCCTTCAGATACTTACTAACCATAATAGTTAATCAACATTCACTTATGAGACTCTTACTATGATCCTGGGCAAATCACTCATCTCCCTCAGTCTCTTAATCTGTATAATGTGAATTAAAAGAATAAGTGACTCCCTCCCAGGCTTGTTAAAATAAAATGAGATGATACATATAAAGCCCTTTGCATATCTTAAAGTGCTATATGACTATTAACTATTATTAATAAGGATCAGCACTTGTGAACATCTCTGAGGTTTCAAAAGCTTCATACTAACTTCTTATGGGCAAATTTCTATTCATTGTAGATCCAAATGTCTATTCATTGAAGATTCCTAATGGTGGTATTGGGTCCCTGGTATATCATCAGTTAGTCAATAAACATTTAACCCCTATTATGTGCTAGGTATTGTGCTAAAATAGAAATCAAAAGTCAGCCTCTACTGTTAAGTAGCTCACAGTCTAATGGGGAAGGCAGAATGGAAATAACTGTACAAATAATATATATGAAATAAAATATTGCAGATAATTAACAGAGGGAAGGCATTAAGAAGTTTGGGAAAGGTTCCTTTTAGAAAGTGAGATTTTAGCTTATACTTGAAGAAAGTCAAAGAAACCAAGAGGTAAAGGAGGGAGAAAATTCCAGGAATGGGGGATATGCAGTGAAAATGCCTAGAGGAAGGAGATGGAGTTTCTAATGGGACAAACATCAAAGAAGTCAGTTTTGTGTTGAATCCATGTGTGGTGATGAGATTACTGAGAGGAAGGAAAGGTTCTAGAAATGAGTTCTGCAGAATTCCCACAATTAGTAGGTATGACCTGGACAAAGATTCAGAAAAAGAAAAAGGAGATCAAGATAGAATGGTCAGACAGGTAGGAGGAAAATTTGAAGAGAGCAGTGTCATGAACACTGAGGGAGAGGAGAATATCAAGAAGAAGTAGCTAATTGTGTAAAAGGCTACAGAAAGGTCAAAAATTTTGAGGACTGTTAAAAGGCTAAAAGATTTGGTGATTAAGAGATCCTTGATAATTTTGAAGATAACAGGTTCAGTTGAATGATCAGGTCAAAAGTCAGACCATAAAAAAGAGAGAAAATGGAGGGTCCCACAGTAGATGGTCTTCTCAGGGAGTTTAGCCAAAAAGGGGAAGAGAGATATAGAATGATAGCTGTTGGGAATGGATGAATCAATGAGTTTTAAGGGAATAGAAGAGACATGGAATATGGAGGAGAAAAATTAACATGTATGTTAAAGTATCCTAGTAGAAGGGTGGGAATTGGGAAGGAGGGAAAAATTGTGAGCCAGGCACTAAACTCACTGAAGAAGGAAGGGTCATAGAGGTCTGTAGATAACAGCTACCAGAATTTTGATTGCGTAGTAGGTATTGTAAGGATGGAATTTCGAGGAGAGGAGGTAGAACCAAAGGAGGAGAAGGAGTTACCACGCAGACCACACTCTCTCTCCCTCTTTCCCACTTCTACCAACTTCCATTCTGGGTCAGTGAGTTTGGAAGTGTAAAGGGATATCAAGGGGTATTCCAACTCTGCCACAGTGAGTGAGTTGAAAGAATGAATGAAAAAAGTACTACCACAGTTGGAAAGGAAGCCAGGGAAGCTGTGTTATCAGCAGAGAGTCAGATATCAGTGAGAACCAGAAGATAAAAGGAATGAGAAAGGAAAAGTTTTAAGATGAAAGCAATTTTGTTACCCATGGTGCAGACTCTTTCTAGCAGACTTCAGAATGGAATGGATATCTAGGTATGAGAGGGAAATTCTTTATACATGGTATCATCATCATAGCAATTGAAAAACTTTATCGATAGCCAGATATACAGATCAATATATGTGCATGTATATGTGTGTATTATGTGTCTACGTTTAAAGAGATATAAAATGTATCTATCTACTATTTCATTTTTTGTCCCATTTCTGATATCATATGATTAAGAAATTAGAAAAGTAAAAAAGTTTGAGTATAATACTCGACTTAAAATAATCATTCAATTATTGCCCACAGAATTCATAATCATAATTAATGGTCACCATCTTCCCATTTATCAGGGTGTTTATGTGGGAGGAGAGGGTTCTGTGAACCTGGGTAAAACTATTACTTCTCCCACTTTCCCCTTAAGTCCTTTATACAAAAATAAGTTGTTCTGCCAGGCTCTTATTTAAATACATTGATTTATAAATTCCATGTAGTCCTTTCAGAAAATAATATAGGCAAATCTTTCAATAATTTAAAAGCCAGTTTCTTTACTATAGTTTATATGCTTTATAAAAACAAAAACAAAAAAATTTTAATAAGGTTAAAAACAAAAATTCAGTTTCAAAGAAACTATTCATAGAATTTCAACAATAGTTTCTATTTCTGCACACACATACCTGCACTATATAATATTTCCCTTCTTTGAGAGTATCAATAAGGTAGTAAAATTTTTCCAAGGCCAAAAATTCTTTTTTTTTTTTTTGATAACTAAAACAATGGTATTGAATGGGAGCTGGAGGTGTGGTAACAATTACAATGTCCAACACAAAACAAGGATACAAAGATGGGCAGGAAAGTTATAAAATAGAGGGATTAACATAGATTTTGGAAGGAAAGGTGGTCCAGAGATGTCTGAATCAGGCTAATATGGTCTCTTCTGTTCCCTCTACCCTGGCCCCCTCAGAATTCCCCATGTTCCTTGCCTCAGTCATAGCCACCTCTGCCACCCCTATGATCATCTCTAAAATTACCTCCTATATGAGAGCCTCCAGGTCCCCCTCTAGGTCCATCAGGCTTAGGTGCCTTACACTGGTTACACTCATTTGTCCAAGAAAAGTTCATGCCCTCCACCACCACTCTCTCCACTGGGGAATGCTCCCCAGCTGCCACCACCACTGCCACCATCTCTAAAGCCTCCACAGCCCATGGGTCTTCCATGTCCACAACCACTACAGCCATTACCACTTTCTCTTCTGAAATCTGCTCTTCTGATGGCAAAGGAGACTTTAATAGGGTTTCCAGAAGATTCTTTCCCAGCAAACCAATCAATGATTGCCAAGACCAAAAATTCTGTGGGGCAAGCTAGTTTTCACAGAACTTCTAACAAGCAGTGAGGCTTCTCAAGGTCTTTTGTATTTTTTCCAAAACCAAGTTAACTCTTAAGATTATAGATCTAGACCTACATCTGTGAGATTTAGTATTTTAAAAGATCATCGGGGGGCGGCTGGGTAGCTCAGTGGATTGAGAGCCAGGCCTAGAGATGGGAGGTCCTCGGTTCAAATCTAACCTCAGACACTTCCCAGCTGTGTGACCCTGGAGCCAATATTGGCTCCAAGAAGGAAGGTAAGGGTTAAAAAAAAAAAAAGATCATCACAAGTCTTCCCAACACTCTGCTAGAGATATGAATCTGTATGTTATTGTTGTTCAGTTGTGTCTGATTCTTCATGATCCCATTTGGGATTTTCTTGGTAAAGATTCTGGAGTAGTCTGCCATTTCCTTCTCCAGCTCATTTTGTAGTTGAGGAAACTTGGGCAAACAGGGTCAAGTGACTTGCTCAGGGGCATGTAGCTAGTAAGTATCTGAGGCTGGATTTGAATTCAGGTCTTCAACCTGATGCTCTATCCACTATGCCACCTAGTTGCCCCATGGATCTATATGTACAGGAGTTTATTTCAATGGAGCATTGTCCTGGATTTAAGGCTATTGGTCATTAAATCATTTCCTAACATTTGTAAGACAATAAAATATGTTACTAGTCTTGTATAGGACTACATCCTTACAATATGACTGCTTTTCTGTCACACAATGCCTTCTTTCATGTGAGTATATGTGCTAGATGGTCCTATGCCAGTGTCTCCTCCTCTATAGATACGGTCAGCAGAGGGTTTAACAAAATTCTCATGTCCCAAATATTTCATCTCTGCTGTAACTGGGTGTTTCTGAGGGATAATGAGAAGAGGGCAAGAAGAAAGTAAGCTCACTTTTAAATCTGGATATATTTATATAAAAATTCTACTCTTTAATACTTTAATATGGGGGGGTGTACAACCAAGGAAACCTTATTAGGATAATTTTATATTATTTAAAGTATTTGTATTTAAAGTATTGTAGTATTTAAAGAAGTCTAAACTCATTTCTATCACAATTAGGAAATCTACATTCAAAAAGATTTTTGAGTTATGAGTTTAGTTTCCCCTCAATTTTTTAAAGTTTACATTGCAATGAATTTAGGGAATTCTTTCCCTTATTCTTTGTTTCCCCTCTCTTTACATTTGTCCAGAGCAAAAAGGAGGGAGAAAATCCTATTCAAGTATCCAATTTTATAGATTCAGAAAAGTCTCCTTAAAAAAAAAAAATCCAAGGGCAGCCAGGTGACTCAGTGGATTGAGAGCCAGGCTCAGAAATGGGAGATCCTGGGTTCAAATCTGTCCTCAGACACTTCCTTGCTGTGTCACTTAACTCCCATTGTCTAGCCCTTACCATTCTTCTACCTTGGAAGCAATCCACAGAATTGATTCTAAGTCTGAAGGTAAAGTTTAAAAAAACAAACAAACAAAAAAACCTTCTTCTTAAAGAGACTTTCCTTTATTTATTTGTTCATTCATTCATTCATTCGTTTGTTTGTTTGTTTGCTTGCTTATTTATTTATTTGTTTGCTTGTCTGCTTGCTTGTTTATTTACTTATTTACTCATTTATTTATTTATTTACTTACTCGTTCATTTATTCATCCATTTATTTATTTATTTATTTGGTTATTCAGCCATTTATTTATTTATTTATTTTTCAAAGAACAAAAATCTACTTTCTTCCCCTTCCACCTCTCTGTACCTATTGAAAATGAAAGAAAAACAAAAGCTTTTTAAAATCAAATGTAAATAGTAAAGAAAAAACATTCCCACATTGCCAATGCCCAGATAATTTATTAAGTGATTTTCAAAATGAAAGAGGCGGTATTTCTCACTAGATAGAGCTGGTACATACCTTCGTGTGCAAAATAAAGTATTTAATAGGCGAATGAAAGTCAAGATTCTGAAAGCAAACCATCCACTCACCTGCGCGGCAAAGAACATGTAAAACCAGGAGCCAAATTTTCAAACTTTTCTCCATTTTGGAGAGACAATGAAGCTGCTGCTACTTCTGTCACAGAGGGTAAGCCCTGGAATGTTTGTTTATTCCTTCCTCCAGGCTCAGCAGGCAGCACTTTCTATCACCTCCCCATGCATTAATTGCTCATCTTTCCCAGCCTCAACGTCTTCTTTCATCCGTGTGCTTGCTTTTAGCCTCTGCTTGAAGCAGATTGTTAATCAGGTAATAAAGCTCCAGAACAAGCACACGTTCTTAACTCTCAACTACCTTCTGCTTTGGATCTCCAACTCTTAAAACTGTGCCAGTTATCTGTAGGATGATTCCATCCTCTCACTAAGGTCAGGCAGCAGAGATGACCAGCTATGCAGGCATACATACCCATGCATACACACACACACACACACACACACACACACACAGAACCCTATGTGTAAAAAAAGCAATTGAGATGATATGTGTAGACACATGTGCATACATGTACATATATATCCACACATAAACATATAAAGGTTTTTGTTTGGACTTAAATACATGTACATGGTGGTGTCCTTCATCCTCAAAGAGGATCAAAATGGCATCATTATATGGGGTCAGTGTACAGTGAGTCTAACCGTAGCTGATCAGATCACTATGAATTCAGAAGACTCTTCCACAGGTTGGGCACAAACAGTCACATGAACACTTGGGCTCTGGAGCTGTTTCTAAATGTTTGCATCTCATGTTTCTTTTGAGCTACTACAATTCTGATTTGGCCAGAGAGCACAGTGCCTTCTTTAATGCAAGTACATCCTGTTGGATGGCCCACTGCCAATGTCTCCCGTTTCTCACAATTGATAGTAAAGCTCTTCAGAGAGACTTTGAGAGTGTCCTTGTCCTGCTTCTTCTGACCTCCATGTGAACATTTGAATTATGAGTTTTTAAAATAGTGTTTTAGGCAAATGTGTGTTTGGCATTTGAAAAGCAAAGCCAACCATCAGTGTTGTGCTCTTTATAGTAGGATCTAAATGCTTGGAGGTTCAACTTGAGAATGGACCTCAATGTCCAGTACCTTCTCCTTCTCTTGGCTGGTGATCCTCAGAATATTCCGGAGATAATTCAAAAAGAAGCAATTCAAATTCCTGGCACAGCATTGATATACTTTTCAGGTTTCATAGGTATGCGATTAAAAGGTCAACACAGTGGCTCTGTAGACCTTCAATTTGGTAGGTAGCCTAATAATACCTCTGCTCTTTCATGCTTTCCTCTGGAGCCTCCCAAACACTGTGTGTGTGTGTGTGTGTGTGTGAGAGACAGACAGACAGACAGACAGACAGACAGACAGACAGACAGACATGCAGACACAGACAGAAAGCAAGAAAGCAAGGAAAGAAGAAAGAAAGAAAGAAAGAAAGAAAGAAAGAAAGAAAGAAAGAAAGGAAAGGAAGGAAAGGAAGGAAAGGAAGGAAAGGAAGAAAGCTAGATCTATCTATATCAGGATTATTGTTTCCTCTCCCTCCTCTCCTCTTTTTGCTTTGACCAATGAGAGAGGGGGTCAATGTCTGGGGATCCATATGACCCAGCTTGTTATGCCAAATATAAATCATATAAAGTCTAAATATGAGATTCACTGGGGAGCACCATGATAACAGGCACCATAATATAGTAGAAAAAACAATTTTATTAAAGCAGTAGAATAGAAAGATGAGGAGGAATTTTTTATTTCTAATAGCAGGCTGGCTGCCTAGAGAGCTTTGAGCATTATGGGTTTGATTTGGGTAGAATCTTCATTAAGCTAAGTCAGAGCAGTACTTTTAAAATAAAATGAGTTTATTTGTCAACCAGTTCAAGTACTTGACTTCTGTTTAACATATGACAACCAGTGATTTAGCATTTGGATGTTATATAACACACGAGGATAAATACGATGTTCCAGGTGCCCAGGTTCAAACAGAAGTCACTACATATCTTAAAACAGAGAGAGGCCCTGTATTTGACATTTTTTCTTTATGTAAAGAAACTCTTTAACAGAATTCTCTGTTGCTTACACTGAGTAGGACCTTCCACCTTTTTAATGAGCAAAATGAGATGCCTGAGAAAACAAAGGATCTATCTTTTGAGAATATTGATTTATTAATCAATGCATGTCAATTGCCTGACAAATCAAGGCCAAGCTCCTTCCTCAGCTTAGGGCTGGACCCTGAATACAGGGGGAGACAGACTTTTATACATTAAAAACAACTAATCAAATAAGGCTAATTAAAAAAGAAATGACAGAGCAATAAGTTATCTAATTTCTAATTGGAGGAAAGATTAGAGACTTTCCAGATTGGGAAGGATATATTGAACTGGTGCAATTTCCTGAATTCAAGAAAAAGAGGTGTCTTACTCCTCCCCCAGTGTCTGTAAACAATCAAAGGAATATGGAAATGATAATTGATTGATCAGTATGGGGCCAATTCTCAGAAAAGACATATGGGTTGCTTGAGATGTACAGTTATGAGAAAACTCATATCAGTCTTAGTATCTGACTCCATTTTTTATCAGCTTAACCTAGGTCCTTGGTTAAAGGTCTCTAAATAGTAGGCACAGGTGGTCTAATTTCCCAGCCACTTAGGGTTGGTCTCAAACAATGCAATAAGGTTTTCTCCCAATTCCCTCAGTTAAATAAACTTTTCTTACCAGACAGAATTGGAACTAGACTCAGAATTGAATAGAAAAGAAACAAACTAGCTCCAGAATTGAGTCACAAGATGGATTTAATGTGTGGTTCACTCAATTTCCATAATTAGCCATTTACTGTCCTAATCTCCTTAATTCCCTTCACCACAAATGCCACCAGGTTACTTAGCAGCTAGATGGCATAGTGGATGAGAACACTGAGACTGGAGTCAGGAAGACCTGTTCAGACTTATTTTGTAGTTGTATAATTCTGGGCTGGTTGCTTAACCTTTCTCTGCCTCAGTTTTTTCAGATATTAGTACTTACCTCTTATAATTGTGAGGATCAAATGAAATAATCTTTGTAAAGAGCTTAACACAGTGCCTGGCACATAGTAGGCACCTGATAAATGTTTCTTTCTTTCCTTTTTTTCTTTCCTTCCTTCTTCCATGTCTAAGTCCTTTCACATTGCCTTCAATAATTTCACATATCACTCCCCTAATTTGAAACCACAAAACTAGCTTTCCTCATGGGTGAATTCCCAGAATACCAAATAGCCTTCAACAAACCCCAAAAGAATTGGGCACCTTCTCATAATTAAGAAACCAATCACTTTTTTTCATTTTTTTCATTTAATTCATTTTTAATTCATTTTAATTTTAATTCATTTTTTAAAATTCATTTAATTCATTATACTTAAATGCATTCCATAATGTCAGTTATATGTTGCTCATGAAAACCACTGTTATACTGTACAAACTGTTAACATGATTTCAACACTGGAAATTTTCCAGAGGAGCAAAATTCATTATTACTGTTTCTGCAGAATATATTTCATTACAGCTCTAAATAACAAAACCAGGAGCAGAGCTGCTGGCAACAACAACAGAGGTTATTCAATTGTTTCAAACCTTTTGGAATTTTTAAAGCTAAAAATCATTAATTATGATGAAAAATAATACTCTTGAGATTATTATTATTGGTCATATAGTCCGATCACTGATAAATTAGATAAGTTACATACCCAGTAGATTTTATAATCTCTTTCCATAAATTTTAGGAGAAAAAAATAAGAATATTTTGGGGGTAAGTAAGATTATCTGGACTTGAATGATGTAGTAGAAAAAGCATGAAATTATTTTAAATGCTTTGGTGTGATTAGTGAACTTATCTTGTAAAAAAAAGAATGAAGTGGAGGAGGATCTAGGTGCCTCAGTGGATAGAGAGCCAGGTCTAGAGATTGGAGGTCCTGAATTCAAATCTGATCATGGACACTTCTTAGCTGTGTGACCCTGGGCAAGTTGCTTAACCCTTATTTCTTAGACCTTTTACCTCTCTTCTGTCTTAGAACCAATACTTAGCATTGATTCAAAGATGGAAGGTAAGAGTTAAAAAAAAAAAAGAAATTGAATATAAGGTATGTCTTCCATGTTGAATGAGTCCAATGTTGCCAATATATAACATGTGAACACACACACATATATATGTACATATACATATATATATGGAATTCTGAATTTATAACAAAACCTACTGATGTTTGAAGGGAAGATGAACCTATTCATGTATTCAAATCCAGGTTGGTTTAAAAGATCTGGAATGTGGCTACCACTCAGTGACAGTGAATTGGACTTTCTACAGTTTTGTGGGTTGGTGGGTTCTCAGGTTATGTTGCCTAGCAACTTGAAAGATGTTTCCTAATGTTCCCCATCCTGGCTTCAGCAAATATTGACAAGGGCAAAAAAAAGTGTGGACATGGGACTTTTCTTTCAATCTATGTAGCTGACACTTTTTAATTAAGGTTGGAACTCCCTTTTCAAGATTAAAGAGAAGGAAATGGTAGCAAGGAATTTTCTGAAGATATATCACACAGAATTTCTGGGGGAATGTGAGACTTAGAGATATTTTAGACCTCCATGTCATGATAAATGCATCTGGCCCCTGTAATTATCTGAGTCTTTATCTTCCCTGGGAGAGCTTGGTTTTTGTTCAGGAGGGGTCAGCTCCCTTATGGTCTCTGTTGGTTACCTCCTCCCCAGCAGAACCAGCAATTGAATAGTATTTGCATTTTTAGAGAGTTCAAATTAAATCCTTTATGCCTTCTTGCTACCTATCTTTCCCCTGCAGGTTAAATAACCAGTGAGAGAAATTATAGGGGTTTAAGCTGTTGATTAACTCAATTTCTGGGATTGCAGTCCCTTGTTGCAATATCAACCCAAATTACTTGCTCTCCCTATTCTATACCCATACCCAGAAAAGTAACAGAACTGTAGCTTGATGGGTTGCCATGACAACTCCTATAGGTCCTCTTTCCACTGCTCTGAATGGAAAAAAACCTAATCTAATCATAAGATTTTTAAATGGCTCCTAAGTTCGGTATGAAAACACATTCTACAATGAAATAGATCATCAATCAAAAAGAGGGAATTTTAGACCTTCAAACTCCATCTCTTTTAAACACATTTGCTCAAAAACATCATTCCTACTCATGTTTCTCAAGCACCTGAGTATTAGGGGAATGGGAGTCTTTATTGAAGAGCCAGCATATAGCACTACGTAATACATCTTATTGTGGAAATTAGTGATGCAATCAAACCCTCAGAAAAATCAATTACAGTTGACCTTGGAATTAGTTGTTGTTATTCACTCATTTTAGTCATATTTGATTCTTTGTCACTTCATTAGAGGTTTTCTTGGCAGAGATACTGGAGTGGTCTGCCATTTTCTTTTGCAACTTATTTTACAGATGAGAAGACTGAGGCAAACAGGGTTAAGAGCCTTGCCCAGGGTCACACAGCTAGTTAAGTGTCTGAGACTGAATTTGGACTCACAAAGATAAGTCTTCCTGACTCAAAACTTGGCGCTCTATTCACTGCACCACCTAGCTACCCTATACTTTATATTGACTCTCTATTTTCTCTAGGTTCTGTCATGATATATCTCAGTGAATAAGATAATGAATGGTTACAAGATGTCCTCATCCTTCTTCTTTCCACTCCTCTAGGCAAGGGAAATACTAGAGGCAATTGATGAAAGGTATAGTGTAGTGAAAAGAGCAGATTTGGGGAAATGAGAAGATGTGGGTTCTAGTCCTGGCTCTGACACTGTTAGTGCCATTGTGAACTAATTATGTAACTTTTCTGAGCCTGTTTCCTAATTGGTAAAATGAGGATAATTATACTTCAAGTATCTACTTCACAAAGGTTATTGTGAAATTGAAATGATATAACGTATAGGATATACTTTGTAAACCTCAAAATTATGACATAAATGTCAGTTGTTATTGGGAAACAGTCTTGCTTGCATTTGATTTGATCAAGCATTTGGTGATTCTCTGCTCCCTAGGTTTCAGACCCTGTTTCTCAAGTGTTTTGAAGCTTATCTGAAATGACCAAAACCCTACATTGTTGATTACCTCCTGATGGGGTCTTTTAACACAAGTGTTTCACGTACTATAAGTCTTAACCTCTGGTGCAATGATTTTGAAGATATAAATGCTTTATTTTAAAGTAGGATTGAAAGTGCAAACTATTCTATTATGCTAGATTCTGTACATATTCTATTTGATGCCTAATGAGAAGAAGGAGAGAAATGCACCTATTAATCTTGTTTTGAAATGATAAAGAAATAACTGGTTTTGTTAAATGGTAAATGAGTAGGTATAGGGACTTGAGCATAGTAGGTGCTCAGTAAATACTACTTATCTTCTTAAGAAAGATGGATGCTGTTGGATGTTTCAATTATAAATATTACTTCCAGAAAGAAGTTGAATGAGGAAAAAATAAGAAATTAGGATCTTGTAATGACTTCATTTAGGTTACAAATTTCAACTTATTATATATGGGGTGTTCAGAGAGGACTAGTACCTCTGGTATGAAGGCTTGACAAACCCTTTTCAGGGCTGCTCATCCACCTTAGATTTCTACTTTTCATGCTGCTCTCACCTGTGGTTCTAAGAAGCTGTAGCATGAATGGTGGCCACATTCTGGCAAAAACATCTTAGACTGTAAATGATCACCGTAGTGCAAATATCAATAATATGGAAATAGGTCTTCATCGATGACACATGTAAAACCCAGTGGGATTGTGCATTGGCTATGGGAGGGGGGTGGAAAGGGGAGGGAAAGAATATGAATCATGTAACCATGGAAAAATTTTCTCAATCAATAAAATAAAATTAAATTTAAAAAGAATTTCCAAAAAAAATAAACAAACCCAAAACATCTTAGCAAGTGAGCTAAACTAGTTTGAAGGTAACCAATAGGTTTCCAACCTGTCAGTGAACTAGAGAGATGTCTACCCCAAGCATGGAAGACTTCTCCATGGTGGAATGGGCATATAAGAATAATGTGTTCCAACAGTCACAAAGGCAGCTGAAGTAGGTGCTATGGACCACTTAGAGTTTGATCAAGACATGGAAGATGCCAAGATCATTCACTACATCCCAGGTCATCACTAGTTATCTGGGCATTGGAATTTAAAGACTCTGGAAGAGAGAGTGATGCTGAGTTTGTGTAACTCTGCTCCACTTAAACATAATTGATGCTTGAGTCAAGACATAACCCTGTGATGTCATTGGCCCTCTTCAAAATGAAAGACAAACAACAACCATCAAAACAAACATTTAGAAAATGCTTGAAAATAAATTACTATATCATACTACATTTTTAAAGGCTTTGACTTATTAAAGCTTAAAACTATTCTAAGACTTTTGGGCCATCTGTATTCTAGCTTCAGTTTTTCCCTTCATTCTTCAATGGGATTCAGTAAACAATAATGTGCTCAAAAAAGTCACAGATTCATAGAATTTAAGAATTTAAGAATTAGATGGGACTTCAGAGGTCACATAATACAATCCATATGTGAAATGAATCACCATTTTAACATACCTGACAAATGGTCATCCAGCCTCTATTGGAAGATTTCTAAACCCATTCTATTTTTAGACAGCTCTCATTATTAGGAAGTTTTCCCCGAGATCATGCTTTAATATGCTTTTTTTTTGTAATTTCTACCCATTACTACTGGTTGTACCTCTAGGGCCCAAAGAGAACAAGTCTAATTCCCTATCCACATCACAGTTCTTCAAATACTTGAAGACAGCTGTCATGTCCCATCCTTCTGCCTCATATTACATGGACTCAATGCCCTTTACTGCTCTAGTTGCCCTCTGGATACTCTCTTGTTTTTCAATGTCCTTTTAAAACCCAGAACTGAATGTAGTACTACTCCCCATGAGGGCTGATGGCAGTAGAGTACAGAGGATCACCACCTCCCTGTTTTTGGAAGCTATCTACTCTTAACAAAACCTCAAATTACCTTTTTCAGCTGCCACATCACACTGGTGCTTCATATTGAGCTTGCAGTTCCCAAATATTCCTAAATCTTTTTCAGAACAATTGCTATCTATCCATGCCTTCCTCCCATCTCACATTAGTAAATTTGATTTCTTAAACAGCCAAGTATAAGTTTTGTTACTTTTACTGTTCAGTGATTTCACTCATGTCCAATATTTTATGACCCCATTTGAGGTTTTCTTGGCAAAAATATTGGTGTGATTATTTCTGTAGATGATTTTATATATGAGGAAACTGAGGCAAATGGGATTAAGTGACTTGCCAAAAGGTCACATAGTAGTAAATATCTGAGGCCAGATCCAAACTCAGGTCTTCCTGACTCCAAACCTGGCTCTCACCAAGCTATCTAGCTTACCTGGTAAATATTACTCTATTTAACCTATTGGAATTTCATCTTAGTTTCAGCCCAATACTCTAGCCTTTTAAGATTTTTTTGTATCTTAACTCTTTAATCTGATATGTTAGCTATTCTCAGATTTGTATTGTCTGAAAATTTCATTGCGCATACTTTCTGCCCCGCTTATTTAAGACACTGATAAAAATGTTAAGCAGAAAAGGATACAAATTTCCTCACCTTAAATGTTCCAGTGGAGACCTCCTGACATATTGACATTAAACCATTAAAAATAAATCTTTGAGTTTGGATAGTAATCCAGTTGTGAATTTATCTAATTTTATTATCATCTAGTTCACATGTCTCTACCTTCTTTACACAAATAGGACAATATATTTTATCAACAGCTTTGCTAAAATCTAGGTAAACTAGAATTCATCATATCTAATTTAGTAAAGAAAAGATGAAATAGTCTCTAATCCTAAAGGGCTTCAAAACTGATTTTTCTACTATTACATTTTTGTTTTTATCCTTTCTTCATCTCTGCCTTAATTAGATGGGCAAAAGGATTGTAGCAGACAGTGGACAATGAAAATATTTCCAGAAGAAAATATTTGACAATTTGAGCTTAAATAATATTTATCCTTGTGGTCTTTAAATGATTAAAAATGATTATGAAAATATTTATTAATTACCTATTGTGTATTATGCCAAGGACATTAAAGAATGTTACAACCATAAGAACAATGAAAAAGACAGCAAAAATCATCATAATGATTTTTTTCCCATCACACTGCCCTGGGACATCTAAATCATTGTTCCACATATGTTCATAGAGAAGACAGATATGGCACTACAGAGAACAAATTCAAGAGAAATAGTTGGATTACATCAAGTATATACAGAAGAGATTCATACTGGAGATGACAGTTTTGAAGGTGTTTGGTGACCAATATACATGGCATCTGAAGGGAAAGAAGATGTCAAAGACATAGGAAAAATCCCATGCTCTATTCACATTTAAAAAGGTGATCAAAACAACAATAACTAATGATCTATATGGCTATTATCTCCTCTGTACAAAATCCGTATATAAGAATAACATCTATACTTGAATTGAGGACATCCTTCATAGGAATACATCTCTGAGAACGTTCTAGTTGTGGTTCTATTTTAGAGCAAAGGATCACTCAGGGCCTGAGGAGTAATTCCTTTAATAAAAACCTAGTCAGAAACCCCCATGTAAAATTAGATGCCAAGGCAGTAAAAAGCAGCCCATAGGAGGGTAAACACAGAGATAAAAAACACTGACAAAGAAATAAAAATTAATCTTCAAGCAAGTTCTTGGGAGTCTCAAGAGTTCCCATTCCAAGTTCATTTTTTTTCTTATATCCTCCTTGCCAAAAAGGACCACAGCAAGGTCTCAGGTCAATCTATCTAGAGACTAATTTTACACAAACTGTTCCAGGTCTGTTCCACAGTCTTCCTTTGGAAATGTTGGGATTATCTCAAACTACCCCAGTTCCACAAATGACCTAGCCCACAGCAAAGAAGTTTCCTCATATTATTATGTTACTACCTACAAGCAACTTAAGATCACTGGGCTCAGGAGGTTTGAGGAATGCTCTGGGCTTGCCTATACTAGCTTAAGGGTCTCACTTCTCAAAAGAGGGGTTCCCAGAGCTTCTTCTTATATCTGACTTTATGTCCTCACATTAGAGCTCTGGGGAAAATTAATTAAAGCTTATGTTTGGCTCAAGTCTAAGGTGTCCTCAAAAGAGAATAGAAAATTTCTATGTAGATCAGGTATAAGGTAGCTATCTATTTCCTCCACCACAAAAGATATGTTGAAAACACAGAAGACTTATAATCATAAATTTCCAGACTTCACACATGATATAATAGCCTGTAACTCCTATTATTTTCTCCTGGGAGGTTAAAACATGAGACACTTAGTGGAATGCTGCGTAGTCATTTCCCCTTTATTTCTGCTCTGTTCTGTTTCAGACAGCTCCCTCAGGGTCCATATCTCTTTGCAAACTGGGGTATGGCTCGCACTCTTCCTGTTTATGTTCATCTTTTCAAGATGGGTACATCTGTAAAAGTCTCCAACTGCCAGTCAGCTTCAACCCTGGCCATCCCAAAAGTCCTAGGGGAGTCACTCCCCAAATCCATTTCCTATAATTGCTATTAGTCACCTATGCTCAAGGAAGAAACACAAGAAGCAATCAGGACCCCAAGGTCTAGTCTCAAGCTCACCTAGGTAGCAATATGCCTACAATACCCATTAAGCATTTGGGTATCCTGTCCCACTTCCAGTTGTAATGCAAAAGTTGCAAGAGGGTTTTGCTCTTGTAGGAGGCCAACTGAAAATTTCTGGCAGTTAGAAGCCTTAGAATTCTGAGAGAAAGTTCAGTTGGTACCTGTTGCTTGAGAGTTCCAGGTTAAGATGGTGGCAGAGTAAAAAGCAGCTGCTTGACTTCTCCTAACCCACGCATATAGGACTCCTCAAGAAGACATAAAAACAAAACCAGAGGAAAGAAGGGAGCCCACAACAGGGCGCAGCATCGGAGGTACATGGAAACAGGGCATTTCCATGCTATAAAGGGGTGAAACAGCTCCCACGAAAACACGAGCGGAGCAACCCCCTCCCCCACCCCACACCACCTACCGCGCCAAAGCCAGCGCATGGGAGTCGGGGCAGGTTTGGGGCACCCATTGGGTCATTGGCAGCTCACCAGGGCTTGTTCCTGGGAGCAGCAAGACTTGGGACCACCCTGGAAGGCTGAGGAACTCGCGGACTCTGAGCGCAGACCCTGAGCCCAGACCCTGAGCCTAGGTGCAGGCAAAGGGGCTGACACAGGCTCCGGCTGGGGCACGAATTAAAGCGCAGACTGGGGTGTGGATGAAGGGGCTGATCTTGACTGCAGGAGCAGACTTTGAGTGGGGGCCCAGTGCAGAGAGGTGCTTGACTGTGGAAGCAGCTCCCTGATACTGTTAAAGGAGCTTCAGGCAAAAGAACAAGCAAGGAGACCACCGGAGGCTTGTCCCAAAACAACTATACCTGAGACCTCAGGAATCTCTAAAGAGCCACAAACAGATCCTGGGCATGAGCATAAAACTGAGAGGGAACTCAGCTTAATATGGCAAGCCAGAATCATCAGGAAAACCAGAAGAGAAAGATGAAGAAGAAAAAACCTTTAACACTTGACAACTTTTACACAGAAAAAATCCAGACAACAGAGGAAACAGTAGAGGAGAACAAACAATCCAAACCTTCCCAAAAAAATGAAAACGGGTCACAAGGCCTTGAAGAGTTCAGATCTGAGATCATGAGAAAGATGGAAGAGATCTGGCAAGAAAATAACAGTTTAAAAGGCAGAATTTCACAATTGGAAAGTGAGGCAAGTAAATCAAAGACCAGAAATGACCAGATTGAAAAGGAAAACCAAAAGATTGTAGCCGAAAACCAGTCTCTAAAGGCTAGAATTGAGCAATTAGAAAAAGATGCCCCCAAATCAAAAGAATTAATAAGCAAATTGGAGACCAAAATCAAACAGCTGGAAAACAGGTCAGACCAAACTGAAAAGGAAAATCAAAAGCTTATAGCAGAAAACCAGTCTCTAAAGACAAGAATTGGGCAAGTAGAAGCCAATGATCTATCAGGACAGCAAGATCAAATAAAACAAAGTCAAAAGACAGATGAAATAGAAGGAAACATGAAATATCTCAATGAGAAACTGATAGATCAAGAAAACCGGTCTAGAAGAGACAACCTGAAAATCATTGGTCTTCCTGAAAAACCAGAAATTAATAGAAATTTGGACTCCATACTAAAAGAAATTATTCAGCAAAATTGCTCTTAAGTTCTACAACAAGAGGGCAATATAGACATTGAAAGGATCCATAGATCACCTTCTACACTAGACAATGAGAAGACAACCCCCAGGAATATAATAGCTAAATTTAAGAGCTTCCAACTAAAAATAAAAAATATTACAAGAAGCCAGAAAGAGACAATTCAGATATCAAGGAGCACCAATCAGGATCACACAGGATCTGGCAGCCTCCACACTAAAAGACCGCAAGGCTTGGAATATGATATTCAGAAAGGCAAGAGAACTGGGTTTACAACCAAGGATCACGTACCCATCAAAACTGACTATATTCTTCCAGGGTAAAGTTTGGGCATTCAACAAGATAGAAAATTTCCAAGCATTTGCACAGAAAAGACCAGGACTAAATGGAAAGTTCGATATCCAACCACAAAAATCAAGAGAAACATGAAAAGATAAATAAGAAACAGAAGGGAAAGTAAGAAAACTCATATTTTTTAAATTTGCCTCTTTAAGGGCTTCAATAAGATCTAATTATTGGTACTCCTATGTGGGGAAATGTTATGTATAATTCTCTGTAGTGAACTCTGTTCACCATTATAGCATTCACTATTATAATAATTAGAAGAATTATTCATAGGGAGAGCTTGGAATACCAAATGGTACCTGTCGCTTGAGCAGAGCGGAAGGATCAACCAGAGCTATATTTTGGCTTTCAGTTTGCTTTGGCCTGTGCCTTGTCTTTGGATAATTTAAACCTAGCTAACTTCTCTGGACCTTTCCCTGACCTTCTCCATATTATTTCCCTGTTTTTCCTGCCTGTTTTTCTGGGGCTTTGGGAGGCAGGATGGCTTTTGGGTTTTTAGTGAAAAGACTTTGTGGGTTTAGTTTTCCCCAATAGGCAAGTAGGACATCCTTGAATTCAAACTATCCCTTTAGTATACCCTCTACCTTAAAAGCAGCCAAATCTTCCTCAGCTGAGAGAGTTCTCTCTCAGTCTAACCCATTCCTGAGACCCTCCCCATATTGAGTTTCTCCCTAGCGGCTGTCAGAAACCCCAAGCCCCTCTCTCCTTCCAGGTCACCCTGAAACATTAATAAACCCTTGGTTACCTAATTAGACCCTCTGGAGAATCTTTGTGTTGAAGAAACCAGGCAAAGGTGAAGGGGAAGAATAATTCTCTCATTTTCTGAGGGAAACTGGAGGCATCCATCTTGGGAGGAAGTAGTTGCCCATCACTTCCTCCTGAATTCCTTCAGTTTCACTGACAGGGTGGAGCCTTGTGATTCCTCCTTTGAGGACTTGAGAAACTGACAAGAAAGCCCTCAAGTCAGATTCAAACCACTTCTGACTGGCTCTATTCCTTGTGTCTAAAAGTACCTTTTCTGCCTGGAAGGGTTCAGCCTATCACCCCAGTGTCCTCTGTCTCTAGCCTGTGTGTCTAATCTGTGTCAGTTGCCTCTCCTGAATACCTCACCTATATCCTTACCATCCAAATACCGTCTTGTCCATTCCTCCCTAGACTTAGCCTTCCCTTCCATTCCTATCCTATTACCCGTCTTTTACCCTTCCATCACTCAGCAAGGGAAGGAGATCATCCCCCAAACTTTAGTGTACCCCCCTCTTTTATCCATATCACAGTTCAAGAAAGAATCTTTAAGATTTTGCATATGTTCAACAGATAAGAAAAGAAAGAACACAATAGGAAAACTGGGTCAATAAGATGCCTTCATAAGATTATCCTTTCCATCTTGCACCAAATTTACACCCACCTAGAATTAACTATAGCATCTGAAGGTGCTAGCTATCACTTATTGTGGATAACTGTTGGAATTTTGGATTATTCATTCAATAATACAAATGCTTTTACCGGGATTCAAGTGGAGATCAAATTAAAATATAGTCCCAAAGGATTCCTGCTCACATAATAAATTTCACTCTTTAAATTGGAGGGGGGAATTAGTTGTTGTAGTGTTAATAATGGGAGACTTTGGAATTATTTTATAGGTATAAAAAGGATACATAATGAAAATATCTTTTGTATCCTCTTGGTTTATAAGTTTAAAAACATTTTTACCCCCTTTCTCTGTTTTGTTACTAGAACAACATTTCATTCACATTACATAAGACATTCTATTCATAATGCACTTCAAAATAATCAGTAATAATACTTAGCATCCACAAAAGTAAAACAATGAATTTGGGAGATTTTGTACAGTAAGAGAATATGTGGGAGTTTACAAGAGAATTGTTATTTAGTCATTTCAGACTCTTTATCACCTCATTTGGGTTTTTCTTGGCAGAGTGGTTTGCCATTTCCTTCCACAGTTCATTTTACAGATGAGAAAACAGAGGCAAATGGGATTAAGTGATTTACCCAGGGTCACACAGCCCCAGAGTTATATGACTTATAAATGACAATCAGGAAGATTGCTTTATCCATCATGCCCCCTAGCTACCTACTGCCTTTACAGAAAAATTATAAACACCTACAGTCACAATTAAGGATAACCAATGTGACTTAATAATATATATATATATTTTGTGCTAACCTTCTAAGTTAATTTGAACTGAAAAATTACTTCACCCTGTCTTTTTAGGGTTATGCTGCTCCAGAATTTGCTTTGATGAGTTATATCATAGCTGTTTGGAGGGTAATTTGGTAGAGATCAGGGGTGTCTTTGTACCTTCTCCACCATTTTGGCTCTGCTATACATTTGGGGTTTTCTTGACATAGATACTGGAGTTGTTTGCCATTTCCTTCTCCACCTCATTTTACAGATGAGGAAACTGAGGCAAACAGAGTTAAGTGACTTATCCTTAGTCACACAGCTTATAAGTGTTTGAGACTGAATTTTAACTCAAGTTTTCTCGACTCCAGGTCCAGTTGCACTCTCCTCTGTGCCATTTAGCTACCCTGGAACATAATAGGCACTTAATAAGTTCCTTCCTTGGGAAGAACACTATTTGCTTCAGTTCCTCATCTATAAAATATATTGGAGAAGGAAATGGCAAACCATTCCAGTATCTTTGCCTAGCCAATACCAAAATAAGGTCACAAAGAGTTGGACAAGACTAAGACTCAACAACAAAGTCTGTCTTTCCTTACAAAAAGCCTTTTTTCCCACCAACTTCATAAAACTAGGTTATCCTTTTTTCCTTTTCTCATACGCTTTGCCAAATTATGGATACTTCCAGATCGATTAGAGATAGATGAAAAATGTCCAATATGGGCATATATTCTATATATAATTATATCATGTAACATAAGTAAACCAAACAGTATTTTTTATTATATATAATTTTTACCAATTACACATAATAAAAAAATTGACCACATAATTTTTCCTAAGTTATATGATTGAATTTATCTCCCTTCCTCCCTTCCTTCCCCCTTCCTGGTGCTGGCATGCTATTCAATCTGGGTTATACATATATTATTATGCAAAACATATTTCCATATTGTTGTTTTTGTAAGTAAGTAATCTTATAAAACCAAACCTCTCAAACATAAATCCAATAAATAAGTGAAAAATTATATGCTTTCACCTACATTCTGACTCTAACAGTTCTTTCTCTGGAGGTGGATAGCATTCTTTCTAAGTCCCTCAAAATTGTCTTGGTTATTATGGTCCTGATAGTAGCTAAGTTTATCACATTTGACCATTCCACAATATTGCTGTTACTATGTACATTATTTTCCTGGTTCTGCTTATTTCATTCTGCATCAATTCATGAAGGTCTTTCCAGCTCTTTCTGAAATTATCCTGTTCATCATTCCCTACAGCACAATAGTATTGCATCACCATTATATAAAACAATTTGTCCAGTCATTCCCCAGTTGATAGACTTCCCTTTAAGTTCCAATTCTTTACCACCACAAAAAGAGCGGCTATCAACCAAACAGTATTTGTTGAAAAAAAAATAGGAAAATTAAAAAAAACTTGCAAATATAGCATAGGCCTTGATACTTATTAAATTCTTATATTTGAATATTTAGGGTATCAGAGCTTGATGTTTTACAAGTCTGATTTGAAGACAAACCAAAGTTAAATTTCAAGGCAGATTATTAAACAAATTGAATTTTAAAATAGTCGCAAATGCTATTCAGTAGGTTCACCATTTCAATGAAAAATCTTTTGGTTTTATTTCACAGATTATGCTCAATTGCCTAAGACAATCTGGTCTTGCAGTATAATTCCCTTGCTAAGATGCCACATAATTGAACTAACATTTCAATAATCAAATTCTATGCTAATTTGACGTAATTATGTTTTTTCACATTACAATTCAATATGTAAGTTTCAAACTCAGTGATAACTCAATGATTATGTAACTAGGACTTTATTTTTACAACTTCTGAAAGCCAGGTTCACCATGTCTGCTGCTAAAGGGAACCAGGAGAAAGGGAGACAGAACAACTGTCAAGGACTAGGGAAAGAGTCTATATTTTCGCTACCTGAAGATTTTTTGCTGCTGATTATTTTAAAGACAAAGGTCCTAATGAATGAAATTGCCTTTTAGACCATAATGAAGAAACAAAGTATTGTACTGTTGATATGATAGCATTTTACTATATAAATAATGTATATTATATATAAGATATAATATTACTACTATGTCTTAGAAGTTGTAATAATAATAGTTAACATTTATATGCTCTTTAAAATTGCAAAGAATATATGTTATCTTAGCACTCTGTTCATTGTGCCAAGAGCTGGAGGCATCTAGAATAGGTATAATTTTAAGAGATTAAATTCTAGACAAAACTAGTGATTTTTTTCTTTTGTAGTTTGATTACAAATTCAAAAGTGTTTTTAAGGTTCACGTTAAGAATAAAATTCTTTGGAGACTATAACTTAATTTATAATTATTTATTAAATAATAAAAAGCAGGTCAGAGAAAGAAAAGACTGGCTGATCTCTTAGTAAGAATCCTTTAAGAGTTGGGCAATAACTGTTGGGAAAATTGGATAACAATATGGGAGAGATTAGGTTTAGATCAACATCTCACACCCTACACCAGGGGTTGGCAACCTTTTTGACCGTGAGAGACATAAACGCCACATTTTTTAAAATGTAATTTTGTGAGAGCCATACAGTGCTCACAGTGTGTGCTCCTGTAAACAGCGCCTGAAAAAAAATTGACTTTATAGCTCCTGCCGAAAGAGCCATATGTTGCCGACCCCTGCCCTACACCAAGATAAATTCAGAATGGGTGAATGACTTAAATATAAATAAGGAAACTATAAGTAAATTAGGTGAACACATAATAGTATACTTGTCAGATCTCTGGGAAAGGAAAGATTTTAAAACCAAGCAAGAGTTAGAGAAAATTACAAAATGTAAATTAAATGGTTTTGATTATATTAAGCTAAAAAGCTTTTGTACAAACAAAAACCAATGTAGTCAAAATCAGAAGGGAAATAACAAATTGGGAAAAAAATCTTTATAACAAAAAACTCTAGCAGGGGTCTAATTACTCAAATATACAAGGAGTTAAACCAATTGTATAAAAAAATCAAGCCATTCTCCAATTGATAAATGGGCAAGAGACATGAATAGGCAATTTTCAGGTAAAGAAATTAAAAGTATCAATAAGCACATGAGAAAGTGTTCTAAATCTTTAATACTTAGAGAAATGCAAATCAAAACGACTCTGAGGTATCATCTCACACCTAGCAGATTGGCTAAAATGAAAGAAGGGGAGAGTAATGAATGCTGGAGGGGATGTAGCAAAATTGGGACATTAATGCATTGCTGGTGGAGTTGTGAACTGATCCAACCATTCTGGATGGCAATTTGGAGCTATGCTCAAAGGGCTATAAAAGAATGCCTGCCCTTTGATCCAGCCATACCATTGTTGGGCTTGTACCCCAAAGAGATCATAGATAAACAGACTTGTACAAAAATATTTATAGCCACACTTTTTGTGGTGGCAAAGAACTGGAAATTGGGGAATAGCTGAACAAATTGTGGTATATGCGGGTGATGGAATACTATTGTGCTCAAAGGAATAATAAATTGGAAGAATTCCATGTTAACTAAAAAGACCTCCAGGAATTGATGCAGAGTGAAAGGAGCAGAGCCAGAAGAACATTGTACATAGAGACTGATACACTGTGGTAAAATAGAATATAATGGACTTCTGTATTAGTAGCAATGCTATGATCCAGGACAATTCTGAGGGATTTATGGAAAAGACGCTACCTACATTCAGAGGAAGAACTGCAGGAGTGAAAATACAGAAGAAAAACAACTGCTTGAACACATGGGTTGATGCGGACATGATTGGGGATGTAGTCTTGAAATGACTACACCAAAGCAACTATCAAATATTATGTAAATAAGTCTTGATTGATGAAACATGTTAAAACCAGTTGAAATGCGCATTGGCTTTTGGGGGGGAAACAAAGGGGGGTGTGAAGGGGAAAGTAAAAACATGAATCATGCAAAAAATAAATAAATGAATAGATAGATAGATAGACAGATAGATAGATAGATAGATAGATAGATAGATAGATAGATAGATAGATAGATAGATAGATAGATAGATAGATAAATGAAAGATTTGGGCAAAAAAGTTGAAAGCCCAAGAGCTGGTCTCTGCACACTTTCTCACTCTGGATTCCCAGCCAAAAAGCCTCCTTTTCCTCTTGGGACTCCAAGTCTCTTACTGCTCATAGTGACATCCCTTCCCAAAGACTCTCTTTTTGGAGGACTCTGACCTCACTCTGAGCAAGAGGCAGGTCTTATGGATGCCAGGGAGTCACAAGATCTTTAGGATGGCAGCAGAGGGCACATGCCCACCAATTATTTTTTCCTTTATCTCAGTTTCTTAAGAAGTTTGTTTTCAGATTAGCCACAGGCTTTGTCTGTTCTTAATTTAATCAGAGGGTGAAGTAAATTGCAACTTAATTCAATCAGAGGGCGAATTAAGTTATAATTTCAAATTTAATATCAAAATTCTCCTTTTTTAAATCCAAAGTTAATTTGGGGGTACCAAAAAAGGGATACATCTTAGTGTTAATTTTCATAATCCCAGATTTCTAAGTTCTCTCGAGCCTTGTTGGATTTAAGAATTACATTTCCAAATATTATCAATGACTCGGATCAATATGCCATTAATTTTTTAGATATTTTGGCAAGCACCTATTATATGTCAGACATTGTGCTAAGTGTTTAATGAATATTATCTCATTTGATCCTCACAACCCCGAAAAGTAGGTCCTATTCATATCCCCATTTTACACATGAGGAAACTAAGGCAGAGGTTAACTCAACCTCTCGAGATCACACAACTAGTAAACATCTGAGAACAGATTTGAACTCAGGTTTTCCTGACACTAAACCTAAAGCTCTGTCCATTGTGTTACCTATTTGCTCTTACAGGGAAGCATTAAAACTTCATCCTTTCCTTTTGAAATTGTATAAGCATTTTTCCTTCATAGCATTCAAAATTCAACATAGTCATAACATATATTCTTTCTAAAGCACATATGCAGTTTTACATTTTTATAGGAAAACTCTTTCTAAACACATTTACAAACATATTTGTAATGTCACATATTTGGGGAAAATTTTTAATAAAATTTTTGGTACAGCAATAAAATACAGCAGTGTGTCAGAAAAATGTTAATTCAAAGGAAAACATACAAATGTTGCTTAAGAAATATGAGAGGGAACAAAGGGAGCTAATTAGCTTTTAATAACCACTTGAACACAGAAAGTAATCAGAGATTATTGCTTTCTGTTTTAAGAACTCTTAGCACCATTAAAAACACTGCACAGTTCTACTCTGAATAAAAATACTTTCCCCATCCTGGGATCTGGTGGAGTGGGAGATGGGAGAATATATGTCTATTACTTTTGATAAAAAGATAAAAGTTTGAGGTATATGAATATAATACACTTATTGATTATTAATGTTATTCCTTCATCTCTGGTGCTTTTTAGTATAATGTATTTTTCTTGCCTATCTTTTAACCCTTCTATTTATTATGTTGTTTTTAAATATGATGTCATGGATTTTTGACTGGTCATTGTTTTCCTGGAGTCTGATGATTCTCAAATTATCTTTTCTCTACATGTTTACAAGATCAATTGTTTTTGCTGACAGAGACGCTATATTTTCTTCTATTTTCTTTATCTTTCGACTTTGTTCTAGTATTTCTTCGGCTTGTTTTGGGAGCCAAATCAACACGTGCCTGTGGGGCAATAGGATCCTCTAATAAAGGGGATATGAGTCAAATACAAAATGTGGGAACCATATTGTTTCTTTATGCTTCTGACTTCTGAGCGTGGTTGGTATCATGAAGTCACTGATTGTTCTCATAATTGTATTTTTTCCAGGGAGTCCACTACTTGATAAGATTTTTTACTTCTTCTTGTTATTTATTGAGCAGCTAGGGGACACAGTGGATAGAATGCCAGATCTGGAGTCAGGAAGACTGATCTTCTAGAGTTCAAATCTAACTTTAGACACTTACTAACTGTGTGATCCCGGGCAAGTAAATTTCATCATCTATAAAATGAGCAGGCAAAGAAAATGACAAACAGTATCTTTGCCAAGAAAACTTCCCAAAGAATCAGACATAAAAGCAAGTAATTTATCCTACTTTTCCTTTTTTTTCTTCTTGAACTCTAATTTCAGTTGTTATCTTTTATTTGCACTTTTGTTCTAGTAGATCTTAAAGATTTTTATGATTTCTTGTAAATAAAATAAAGCTTTTTTGTTGGTGGTGGTCATGATCTTCAGAGAACCCAATGATTCTAAAGTTATTTCTCATTTACCTGTTTATTTTCAGATCACTTCTTTCTAATTATAGATACTTCTTATATTTTATTTATTCTTTTTAATGTTTTGTCTTTGTTCTGACCTATCTGCCAAAAACACTTGTTGAGTGTTTTTTCTAGTCTTTTTTTTTCAAGGAGTCACTCATTATGATGTCATTGGTCTTCAAAAACTCAAAAAATTCAAAAATGTTTTCCATCTTTATTCTAAGCTATTCTTGTGAGTTTTTTCCCTTAAGAGCTCTAATTTCATTTTTTATCTCTTACTTTATTTTTTTAATCCATTATTGGAGGCCTTGCGGCCTATTTTCTTTTTTTTTTAACCTTAAGCTTCATTGGTTTTTATTAGGAGTTATTCTCTTCTGGATTTTTTCTCTTAACCTATAGTATTTTATTCACTGTAGTCATAATTTTCTTGAGTTTACTCAAAGTTCAGTCTCTATTACTATATTGAGACTTTAAGTTGGGACCATGTTTTGTCCTTTCCTAAACTCTTGGAAAAGGGACACACACCTAGACCTGGCACAGGATGCACTTGGGTCTGAGAGAGAAGTGATTTAATTTCATCTAGTCAAGAGGAGAGAAGGCTACCACTATGCCTCAGACATATTCAGTCTTGTCTACTGAGAAAAAGAAGAAATTATCAGACAATTGCCCTTTGGATTGTTGCTCCAGGCAAGGGAATCTTGGCAGCTGATGAGTCCATAGACGATATGGCCAAGTGACTGAGCCAAATTGGAGCAGAGAATATAGAGGAGAACTGCAGGCAATACTGGCAGATCCTGTTTAGTGCTGATGGAAGGATCAAAAAATGTACTGGGGGTGTCATCTTCCTCCATGAGACCCTCTACCAGAAGGATGATGATGAGATGCCCTTCATCTGACCTCCAGGTCTGTGACAGCTTATTGGAGTGACCCAGTGGAGGTAGTGGACCATGCCAACATTCTGGACCCTGGGACAGCAGAGAACATCTTTGTAGCAAGCTGTGAGATCCCCCAAACCCTGTCAAGCTTGTATTTAGTCTAGCATAGCATAGTATAAGTTTTATCTCCCCTGCCCTGATTTCCTGAACCACCTAAACCCCTGTGTCTTCCCTCCTATAGCAGTTAAGAGTTGTTTGCCCCATTTCCCACCTGCCCTACCTTATTTTATTATTAAAATCCTCTTACGTTGCTTCCTATTGTCTCATTATAACCCTAAAGGAATCACAAAATATTTAATTAGTTTTCCCTGGCTAAGTTGAGTGTGTAACTGTTATACCAAGTATTCCTGTCTCCTCTATTCCTCTATTTCAAGACTGAGGGACAATGAGAGTGCTACCACTGAGGGTACCCTTGGGCTGAAGTGAATGATCTTGCTGTTCAGGGCAACGACGAAGGAGGTGGAGAAGATGCACGTACAGCTGGGCAATCACTCTAAATTGCTAACCATGCCTACTGAGGCCATGGGACAGCCTGGTTCTTTCTGCTCTGCAGTTTGGACGCCATTGCTGCTGCCACTCAGGTAATTAGTTCCATGTGGGGTGGTTGTTACTAGATTTTGTACTCTGCTGTCTCTGCCCTCTGCCCCTGTATCCTGGTAGCCCATGGCACGTAGGTGCTACTCTTAGCCCTATGCAAGTGTTCTTCTCCTTAACAAAACTGTGAATTGGCTCTCTCCCCTGACTGGCTCCAACCCAACAGTAGAGATCACATTGATCTCGGCCTTAAGCCAGCCTTTTATGGATTGCTCAGAGGCTGTGCTGTCTCCCTCTTAATAGACCAGGAACTATTGGGACCTATCCCAGGCTCTTGTGGCACCAAGGTAAACTATGGCTTCAGGCCCATTGGTAGATTCTTAGGAGCACACATGCTGTCTGAAACTGATATCCTACACAGTGACATACTGGGAACTGGTTCCATCCTTTATACCTCTCCTAGTGGAGAACTAAAATCCCACTGATTTCAGCTCCCTCCCATCTTCCTCTCTAATATTCCAACTTAGAATACCTGCAGGCTCCTGACTGACTACTTGTGCTGTCCTGGTCTGGATGGATAAGATGACTAGTGTGAGCCTCTCTTTTCTCTTATTAATCATTGTTTCATCTGATACCCTTTTTAATTCTTTCTGGGCTATTTGTTAGAGGAATTCACATCACTGTGAACTTTCACGTGAATATCTTCACCACAAATGTTTAGGATAATTGAAAAAAATTTAAACATAATTGTGACTTTAAACAAGTATGTATATTTAGGGACAACCAATCAGGATGGAAATACAAATTCTCAACTATTTCCTTTCACATTGTAGCTTTCTGTGATAAAATAGTCATCTTCTACTAGTACATAATATTTCTACTGTCAGAAGATGCCAAAACTTAATCTTTCATGCCTCTGAAGACAATTAGAATACAAGAAGACTGGACCACATTAAGTTATAGCAGCAACCTGCCACAAAAGTGGTTGTTGCCTATAAAGGACTTTATTTTATTTTAATTTTATATTTTATTTGCATATTATATTAATATATTTAAAATTATATTAATATATTATAAATATTAATAAAATAAAATAACTTTATTTTAAATTTTTAATTAATTAATTCAGAATATTTTTCCATGGTTATATGATTCATGTTCTTTCCCTTCCCTCCTCCCAAACCCCTCCCGTAGCCAGCACACAATTCCACTGGGTTTTACATGTATCATTGATCAAGATCTATTTCCATATTACTAATATTTGTACTAGGATTATCATTTAGAGTCTATGTCCCCATTGAACCATGTAATCAAGCAATTGTTTTTCTTCTGTGTTTCTACTCCCACAGTTCTTATAAAGGACTTTAGTGATTGATGTATCGAGAAGTTCAATGGTTCTTTGTTTGAAAACAAACCTCTAAAAATATCAGGATATGTGCAGATGCCCCATTCCTCTGATCAGTTCCTCAAACACTTTCAAGCACTGAAAATTTTCAAGTTTCCTAATCTCACAGCAATGAACTCAAACATATAAATATGTTTGGTGAGTGTGAGACGCCAATAAGAGAAACAGTTTCAAATAGATAAAAATCTGAGACTCCTCTTTTGACTTCTTTTCTGATCCACACCTTTCCTTATTGAAAAGCTTTAAGTTCCTAGCAAACCAACAGTTAAGAGGTTAACAATTTCTCTCCCAAGACTAAAGACAGAAATTAAGTAAAAGGCTGCCTGCACTCTGAATCTGTTTCTAGACACATCAAGGTCAATAATGGACAAAATTTAGACAAAACCTCCTCCAGTGGGGGCTAGTTGTCCCTGAGAAAGTATTCCCAGACTTAGATTTCGATAATGGGCCAGCCAAAATTCAGCCTTGGCCTTGTTCTATTCTGAAGCCAATGAGACCTTTTGTGTTTTGATATGACATAATCTGTATTTCTATGCAATTGCGAAGTTTTGGGGGGTGCTTTTGGGTGAAAGGGAGTTTGAAGTTTCATATATAATAAACTTGAGACTCAATAGCACTTCGGAGAAGCAGCTATGAGTTAACAGTCAAGATCATCTCCCTTGTCCTGTTATTTCCTTATCAACTAAGCTGTTCTTATCAGATTATCAGAGATGATAAATAGATCTCGACAGGTGAGATTGAATTCATATCTTTAGCCCATGTCTTCCAACCATCAGCAAACGAGAGACAACAATTAAGACTGTGGACATGGATTTCCCAGAGGTGATCAGCTTGTGTTCTCATAATGCCAGCCAGCATCCTGGATGTAGCTATGTAAACCTAAATGCTTTTCAGATCCTGAGATGTCTGATAATCTATGAGGCACATGGAGGACCACACTAGCCAAGGATGAATATTCTCTGCTCTTGGATAGACATTTATTCTACCAGAAGTAACAATAGCTACATAACTAAAGCCAACTGGATCTAGAGATATGTTAAGAAGGAGGAAGGAGAGAAGACATGGGCAGTGAGAGAGAAGCAAACCTAAATAGGACTGAGCTGAGCTGAAGTGACTGCTTTTTGGAATGCTCTTTTAGAAACCATCCTAAAATTTCTGTGACCTATAACTGAAGGGGATCCTGCATCCTCCTCCTTGCCAAGGACTTTTGCAGAGCCTTGTTATAACTTATGGCATGGCAATAAGGTTGGGAGTAGTAAAATGATTAATGAGCAAAAGTTTTTTGGGCATAGCAATTTTCAGACAGGTGCTGCAAGAGAATATATTCTTGAATACCTGTGTTGGTATTTAACTCGGAGACTGTACATAATGTAAATCACAGAAGCTGGTATTATGCTACATAGGAGAATGTTTTATGTGTAGTCCTAGCAATGTACAAGCCTTGCATAGGAGGAAGGGGTGGAATTTATATTTCAGACTGTAAATATGCATGATACCGGCAGCTAATATGCAGCATTGCACTCACCAGTTCCTGGTTCATCATAAGGTGAAGGAAGAATATGAGGCAAACAGTAAAGGTTTTTGACATAAGAGATATGAACTGGTGTATTTATGCTTTCTTGAGGCTACTTTCCAGTGACTACAGAGGCTAAATTCCGAGAGACTAATCACCAGAAGCTTGGTCACCAGGTGACAAGTTTTGTTTGTTTGTATTTTTCTGCACAGTGTAATAGGCTTGTCTGGTAACTCAGGCTTGAAATGTGGAATAAAATGAGAATATTTGAGAATTAATTTAGCCATAACAAGGAAAAATATTCAAAGCAGGGAAAGGATATTCAGCAAAGACATAGTTGGGCATGGCTTTCTTGCCTCTATGTTGCCCCTGATGCTCTACCAGTCAGAAGACTGAAGGAAGAGATTTGACTATTATTATCTTTATTTTGCATTCTTCCCAGGTCATTAGGAAGCCACATCAATGGCCAGAGCCTTTAGTCTCTTGGGCCTATTGAGTCCTGTGGATGATTTAAAATTTTTTTAAAGAAAAACTAGCCTAGCCTGAATAGAATTAAGGCCTTTGCTTATTGATCCTACCACATCTCACCCCTTGGTGGTATAAAAAGGAATTCTTTAATTTCTTTAATTTAACAGGAGACCTGGAGGTGCAAGATCCTAAAGGTTTTCTAGTGGAGGAGGACATCTGAGTTCTGTACTGCAGTTCTTTACCCAATCTACTCTGGAAAAGAGAGAGAGAGAGAGAGAGAGAGAGAGAGAGAGAGAGAGAGAGAGAGAGAGAGAGAGAGAGAGAGAGACAGGAGAGGAACATACATTTTTGGAGTGAGAACAGACTTAGCTCTCCTCTTTTAAACTTTTTTCTTTGTATTAAATTGCATTTTTCTTTTTCCCCCTCATTTATATATAAGCAAAAATTTTAGCATTCTTTCTTTAAAATGTTGAGTTCCATATTCTCTCCTACCTTATCTCCCCTCCCCACTACTTGAGAAAACAATTTAGTATATATGACAAAAAAACCCCAAGAATAATGAAGCTTAAAAAGTATGCTTTAATCTTCATTCAGATGCTATTAGTTCTTCCTCTGGAGGTAGATATCATTTTTCATAAGTCCTTTGGATATACTTTTAAATTGTAAAAGAACCCCCACTCCTACTCACTCTACATTTTGTCCTAATTACATTGACTAGATTGTATTTGGCTCATTTGTCCCCAATTCTGGTAAGGTCACTGGGATTCTGGACAGCCAAGAATTGTCTTTTTGAGTATACCAAAAGTCACAATAAAATCCACGTGGCAGTTTCCCAAGTGCCATATGTGCAAGGTATGGTTCCTAAAGACACAGAGCATATTTGCATCTGTCCCTTCTTGTTGAATGCCCACAAACAATTTACTCTCTAATCCTCCCAAAGATACTTCATGTTAAGTGATCAGTCCCCCCAAAACCCTAGTACAAAAATGGTGGTCATCCAGCACCCACTTTCCTCTGTATTCCCCTTTTCCCACTTTAATGAGATTTTTTTAAGTTAACTCTAGTCTTTGGCCTTAATTCTTGGTTTCTGTATTGAGGTGCAATGGACCTACTGATGTATATTACAAATAATATAGAAGCCCTTTTATATTGAGTTATTGAATGATAAGTGGTAATAAAAAATGTGACCAAATAAAACAAGATCTCTGTACTTAAGAGGAGCAAAGATTTCCATCACCTGTATTATGTTTTGAAGTTCTCTCTAATCATCTGAGAGCAACATTACCTAGCAGATAGATGGCCTTGAAGCCAGAAAGACTTGTGTTCTAATTCCACATCTGGTACATATTGACTGTGTGATCTTGAACAAGTCACTTAAAATTTTCAGTGTTCCAGGCAACTCTCTAGGACTCTTATCTAGTTGCTGATAAGGTGCCAATCCACTTGAAAGAATTCTAATCATTTACCATGGTGATTCAGACGGATAGGAAGCCAGATTTAGAAAATTATAACAAATTTTTCTTTGTGTGAAAAAAAAGAAAGATAAACAATCTCAGAAATGGCTCATGCTTTGAATTGTTTCGCTGCTAGTGTTTGTGCCAGATGAATCATACTGTCTTGACTAGTCCTACTTGAGATCGTGGCTACTTCATGAGATAATTCTGTACTGATCTTGCAGCTACTATGCTAAATATAATAGGTCAGACGTAGCTGATTATATATAGTAACTCAATAAGATCATATACTAAGATGTGGTCTGTTGAGAAGCTAAATTGGTGGAAGGCACACAAGCATCAATGGAATCACAGAGGCTAAATTTGAACTCAAATCTTCTTGACTCCAATTCTTTTTTTGGCTTAAGAGCAATTCCTATTTTTCCTGGAGACTTTTTTTAAAAAATAAAAACCCTTGCCTTCTGTCTTGGAATCAATGCTGTGTATTGGCTCCAAGGCAGAAGAGTGGTAAGGGCTAGGCAATGGGGGTTAAGTGACTTGCCCGGGGTCACACAGCTGGGAAGTGTCTGAGGTCAAATTTGATCCCAGGACCTCTCAATCCACTGAGCTACCCAACTGCCCCCTAAGTATAGATATTTCTAAAGTGATTTTTTTTCTCAGTATTAAGACTACAGAACAAGAGTGAACTAGGACATGTTGAAATTAAAGGCTGTTATCTCATCATTCTAATCATCATCAAATTCTTATTGAATGTCTGTAATAAGTCTGGTATTATTGTTATGTAAATAGAGTAAGTACATATTGTGGTAGTAAAAATTATATCCTGACATATCACTTCCCCAAAAGGTTCCTGATTTAACCATCTGCCACCTACCCCCGAAAGATACTCAATAAGCAAAGTAGCTGGTGATATAGCTGGAATATGGACTATTCCTCAAATTGGAAAGGGGCAGGAGAGGGGTTACAAATTGTCCTAGGAGTACTGCCAGGCAGAATGCTGCTAAAGATAACCAATAGATCCAGGGATGAGACCATTATAGAGATTTTTCCTTGTTATTATGCAGTATAAAGATGGATGGAGGAGAGTAAAAGGCAGCCAAAATGGTAATGGGAAGACCACTGGACTTAAGGTTAGAGGAACTTGATTCCAGTTCTGTTTCTCCTACTTACTGGTTTTATGAACTTGAGAAGTCACCTAACCTTTTCTGGGTCTCAGATTCCTCAGCTATAAAATGTGATAGTTGTCTTATATGACCTCAATTCTAAGGCTTTAAGAGTGCAAGGAGCAGAATAAAAATATGTCAGGCATGAGATCATGCTTGGGCCAAAGCCAGGTGTGAATGGGCCATTACTATGTGCTTAGAGAGTTCCTGGGGGGAAAGAACACGAGGGAAAATTGGATGTAGGCTGTGGAAGATCCTCTGCAAATTGTGGGACATAGAAGTCTGGCAGCATAACTCCTTTATATATGATGGTAGGCTACCACGACCTTAGCTACACTGGACCATTGTCTTAATTCAAGACCTCTTAGCCTTTTCGCTGTTAGATGGATAAAAGTCCTGCTTCTCCTAAATGACAACAGTTCAACTTTCTCCTCCCTTCTCCACAAACAACTTTCATTAAGTAATAAAAAGAAAAATTATACCAAAAGGTTAAAAAAAGACCTTAAAATCATTAGAGTTGCATAGATATAAAGGTTTTCTTTTTTTCCCTATCAATGCTGTCAGACCCTGGAAGTGAGTAGTATAGCTCTTGACCCTGGAGTTTTTCCTTATAGATATTTTTTAGGGTAAAATTCACTTAGATTGTCAAGGACTTGCAATAACTTTGAAGCCACATGTGGCATTGCCAGTGAGGTAGACAGAGCTTGGAAAGGGCATAGGTTTCAAGTCCTGTCATCTGCCTCTTACACACCAAAGCTTCGGCACATAAAGCTTGAGTCATAGGTGTCCAGCCTCCCACAGCTACAATGTGTGGGTGGGCAGTGAAGCATCAGGCACATTCACAGTTGCAGATTAGGGAGAGCTAAAACAGCAGGATTAGAACTGATCAGGGCAGTAGATCGGGGCTTTTTCCTCTTGGCTCATTTAACATCCCTCTGCCATTATTCTGCCTGTTGGAATACAGGTGTGCTCACCTGACAGAATGGAATGAGGACATGCACAAAGAGAAGGAGGTTAGGCTAAATCCCATGGTCTAGGGATTCTCCACTTTTTTCATATTATATTCTAACAAAGCCTTTCAAAGCCTAACCCCATCGTGTCTTTCCAGTCTTGTTACACCTTATACCCTCAATCCCTCTATCATGCACTCTTGGATCCAGTAACACTGGCCTCCTTGTTGTTTCATGAACAGGATACTCCATTTCTCAGCTCAGGGCAGTTTCTCTGGCTGTCGCCATGCCTGGAATGCATTCCTTTCAAATCTCCACCTCCTGGCTTCCATGGCTTCCTTTAAGTCCCAACTTAAATGCCACCTTCTTCATTTAACCTTTCTGAAATCTTCTTAATTCTAGTGCCTTCCCTTTTAATTATTTCCTAGTTATCTTATATATAGTTTGTTTGTATATAGTTGTTTATTTGCTGTTTCCCCATTAGACTGTGAGCTCCTTGAGGGCAGGACTATCTTTTGCCTTGCTCTGGATTTCCAGTACTTAGCAGAGAGGATGGCACATAAGAAAGGTCTAATAAAATACTTATTGACGGAATCCTTAATGCCTGGGGAAGCCTTTGGATCTCTTCTCAGAATGTTTTTAAATGCATAAAATAAAAATACAAAGAAAATAAATTCTACTGAAATATAGTTATCAAATTATTTAAAAAATAATCTCACAGATTCCCAAGGTTAAGAACCACTACTTAGTCCTTGGAGTGGGGTAGGATATATCCTGTTTTTCTAGCTTTATGGGGGTTTTCAGGCTTGTCTTTGGTATTATACTTTAATGAATCCTCTCCATCACATTGCAAGGAACAGGGTCATATGTTCCCTGAGAGATAGTTCCATTTTCAGATACTTAAGCCTCAACTAAAACTCTTCTTTTTGCTTCTTCCTCTCCCAGCTCTTTCTGAGATGACAAGGGAGTTCCTAAGCAGCAGTTTGAGAATTCAGTAGTATCTGTAGTCGTTAAAATGTTTGCAAGTGCAGTGGCCCATACTTTGCCATCTTTTTTTCCTTATGTTTAATTAACCAAGGAAAGAGAGATTAAGAAGAGGAGGGGAAAAGTGGAAGACAACATCCTACTGTCCTTCAATGTATCTATCATATCTGCCATCAATTGGGAGACTGTTAGTCAGCAATAAGGCCAGTCCCTGTATATAACAGTAAAAAGGTTGTTTGCTGTTCTCATGTTGATTAATAGCTATCCAAGAATAAAGTTGGTAAAAAGAGTAAACAAACATGCCTTCTTTTCTTCTATGTATTTTTTGTATAGAGAAGTATATTTTATTTTTTGAGATTATTTTTTATTTTATTTTATTTTTTATTTTTATTTGGAATGTTTTCCCTTAGTTACATGTTTCATGTTCTTTCCCTCTCCCCCAAACCTCCCTAACCTCCCTTAGCCGATGCACAATTCCACTGGTTTTTACATGTATCATTGATTAAGACCTAATTCCATATTATTGATAGTTGGACTAGAGTTATTGTTTAGTGTCTACTTCTCCAATAATATCCCCATCAGCCCATGTGTTCAAGGAGTTGTTTTTCTTCTATGTTTCTACTTCCACAGTTCTTCCTCTGAATGTGGCTAGTTTTCTTAGAGAAGTATATTTTAACTTTGGAAACCCATGGATAAATAGTGCTAGGTAACCTCAGGGAGGGAGGAATGCTTCCAGATTTCCTGCAGATGCATATCCTCCAGATATGAGGGAGAAAGCAGCGGCAGGAGAGAGGATTAGATCCTCCCTGGAAAAGCTTCTCAGTCTAGAAAGAAGAGAGACTGGCTTTGTGTTTTACTATTAAAATTGTTCTCAGTCTGCTTAATAGGAGAATACTTCCCCATTCACTGAACTTTCCAAGTCACTCCTCATTTCTAAGCCAAGTGATGGGATATGATTGAAAACTCAAAATCCTAGAAATCTATCTGGATAGGTTCAGATCTCTCCTCCCACTCGTGGAAGATGCAGACAGAATCTATAGTCCTCCCCATTGCCACTTAAGAAAGATGTTGTTGTTTAGTTCAGTGATGGGCAAACTTTTTAAAGAGGGGGCCAAAGGAAAGGAAATGCTCATCTGTCCATCTGTTTCTAAGGCAACTCTTTTGAAGTTTCATTGTACTGTATCCTACTCATTGTATTTGTCAGATTAGTAATAATGTTGCGTGGCCAGATAGAACATTTCAGAGGGCTACATTTGGCCCGTGGGCTGTAGTTTGCCCATCACTGGTTTAGTTCATTCAGTTGCATCCTACTCTTTGTGATCTTGTGGACCATACCATCTATGGATTTTTCCTGGAAAAGATATTGGAGTGGTTTGCCATTTTTCTCTCCAGTGCATCAAGATAAACAGAGGTTAAATGATTTATCCAAAGTCACACAACTAATAAGTATCTGAGGTCATATTTGAACTCAGGTCTTCCTGACTCCAGTCCCAATGTTCTATCTATTGAGCCATCTAGTTGTCTCAAGAAGGATGTTACATCTAACTAAAACTTCAAGAAGCCCATATCCACACTAAGATAGTTAGGGAAAGGAGAAACATATGGAGTGAACAAGGGCAATCCGGGAGGATGATTTATCTCTGGAAGTCCTCTATGTTTACACAGTAGATCACCCAGGTTCTCTTCCCATCTACCCAGCTCTTACTGTCACTGTTGCCTGATCTCCCCCACCCCCATCTGGACCAGCATTCTATAAATGAGGCATTCAGAATCCATGTCCCTGATCCTTTTTTTTTTCATTTTCTTATTGTCATGGAAAACACACTTCCATATTGGTCATTGTTGAAAGAGCAAAGTCATATATAGCCAAAACTCCTGAATAAAACCAAAAATACACGTATATAAAAGGCAACTCCAATAATCCTTTCTCTGGAGGTAGATGGCATTCCCCATCATGTCTTTCAGGATTGTCCCAGATGATCATTTTTGTCACAAAAAATCATCATCCAATATTGCTGTTATTGTGTACAGTGTTTTCCTGGTTGTTTATTTCACTCTGTATCAGTTGCTGCAGATCTTTCCAACTTTTTCTGAAATTATCTCACTTATCATTTCTTATAGCACAATAGTATTCCATTGTCAACATGCACCACAATTTGTTCAGCTACTCTCCATTTGATGGATGTCCCCTCAATGTTCAATTTCTTTAGGATACAGACCCAGTAGTGGTATTACTGGATCAAAAGGTATGTACAATTTTATAGCCCTTCGGGTATAGTTCCAAATTGCCCTCCAGAATGGTTAGATCCATTCAAAAATGTAAGGGTTAACTTTAATAGTTGGACACTAATTTTATGAAATTATGCAGTCGTCAATATTTATTATATCTCAAGTCATAAATTTATTTACAAATGTTTACAAAAAGAGAGGAAATGATAAAGAAGAGAAATGTGAGGGGGATAGCAACCTAAAAGCTCTCAACCAGGAAGGCTGGTGGTGAGTAACCACATGGCCTCCTCCAAGATGGAAGCTAGTCTCATAGAAAACTAGGAAAGTAGCCTTTCACTCACCCAACAAAGTAGTCCAGGAGTCAGAGTCTAAGTTGAAGCCAAGCTATAAGCCCATGACCCAAGCTGCGGTTTCCAGCAAGCTCCCTTGAAGACTCTCCCCAGTTAGAAGGCTATCTCCAGAAGACAATCTCTTCAGATAATCTTCTCCAAGACCATCTCCTCAGACTGAATTCAGGGCTTGCTTTTATGGTGACTCCTTGTCCCTGCCCCTCTCCACAGGAGCCAGTCACAATTTCCAAAATTGTTTAGCACTGGCCAAAGGGCTTACAATTTCTGAGGGTGTGAACTCTCTTGTGAATTCTTAAAACAAGTTTCTGACTGATTAAATTTAAAAAAGGGGTGGAGATCTTCCAAGTATCTTGCTGGTTTCTCACCTAGCACTAAGTAGGATATGAATTCACTAAGTGGTCTGAGAGCTCCTCCACTTAGTTCAAACTTGTGTTGATTCAGTCAAAAGGTAGACAAAGGAGAATTAATCCTGTCTTCACAATCTAGTGAGGTACTTCAGTTATTTTTAACCAAAGTGTTAGCTCTAACTAGGCAAAGAGAATAAAGGTTTTCCTTACAGAAGTGTAAACTCAAAGAGAACCAAGACTTCCTTTTTACACAACTCTAGCAATAATGCATTAGCATCCATGTCCTTGATTCACTACTCCTAAACTTTGATGGCTGAGTATAACTTTCCCAAGCCTACCACATCTAGTCATTTCATACCACTGATAATAATATGATATAGTATCAGGAAACTTTAATATTCCTCTTTGTTAAATATTTCCCAAATGCATTTTTTTCTAATTTTTAACACTTTTCTTTTAAAAATTTGAGCTCTAAATTCTATCCTGTTCCTCCATCACTGATTGAGAAGGGAAGCAAGATTATATCAATTATACATGTGAAATTATTCAAAACATATTTCTCTGTTAATCATGTTGCAAAATTCACAAATCACATACATGCTGCCACCACAAAAATGCAAGAAAAATAAAGCAAGTAAAAAAAGAGTATACTGCAATCTGCAATGAGCTCATCAGTTTTTTCTCTGGAGGTGGATAGCACTTTTTATCATGGATCCTTTGGAATTGTCTTAAATCATTGTCTTGATCTGAGTAGTGAAGTCTTACAGAGCTGATCATCATTATAATATTGCTATTACTGTTACGATGTTCTCCTTGTTCTGCTCAACTGCACTTCACATAAATTCATAAAAGTCTTCTCAGGTTTTTCTAAAACCATCTTTCTCATAATTTCATTTGGCAAAATAATATTCCTTTTTTAAAGAAGTACAAATCCAAAAAGAAGACAAGAAGGAAAATAAAAAGCTGAACAGAATGTTGAAAAAAGTATATTTCAATGACCTATGACAGCTTCTAGAGGGGAATATATATGTTTCTCAATATCTCATGGTAAATTTACTCATGTTGATCATGTTGTAGGGCATAATGAAACTACAAATAAATGTAAAGAAAACAGAATAATAAGCATTTTATAGACTGTAACATAATGAAAATAATTTAAAAAGTTATATGAACAAAAGATGAAGAACTAAATGGTGACTAAGTGATGACAAGCTGAATAATGAATATATCAAAGAACAAATTATAAAAGTAACAATTATGTTAAGGATAATAAAATTGAGATAATATACTAATGTTTATGGGATATTAAGTTATTCCTTAGGTGAGAATTTATATAGCTGAAAACTTATATTGCTATAGAAAAAGTATCAACAAAAATCTGAACATAAAATTAAAATGACTAGAAAATAAACAGAGAAGCAATTTAAAAAGTGATTAAAAAAGGAATCAATAATTAGAGAAATAGAAAAACTCAAAAATAGAGACTTAAAATAGTGAAAAAAAACAAGCTTTTAAATTTTTTTAATTGATGAACCATAAGGTAAGCTAATTTTAAAAAGTGAGAGGAATATCAAGTTGCAAAAATAAAAATAATTCATCAAGTGAATTCACAAAAACCATATGAAATAAAAAAAATTATTAGCAACTACTATACATAATCATATACTTGAAAACTAAAAATCCAAAGTAGTCACTTAAGTCCTTTATATTTTTTATTTATATTTTTATTTATTATATGTATACAATTATATATATTTTAGTCACATAAGCCCTTTATATATATACATATATATACATCCATTATATATCCAAAATATAATAATCTCAAATAAGCAAAATAAGAAATAGAATTTTTGGGACTTCCAGCCAATTTAATTTCCAAAATGTAAAGCAGAGGACCTAATTCCCATGTACCTACTACAGCAAAACCTCAAGAAATTCAATGAGAAACTACAATAAATGATTTTTTTCCATCCCAAAACAGCATACAATTTCATCTAGAAGCCCTTAGGCAACAACAAAGGCTATTCTTGCCAGCAAAGCCAGTGTCAGCGCCTGGTAGTCTCCCAATTCACTACGGATAATCACAAATAACATGGGAAGTTCTTTGTCCAACAGTGAAGGAAGACTTCCCTGAGAAAACCTCAGGGTGGTCAGAAAACATTGAAGTAGGGACCTTAGGATGCCCAGGCTGCAACTCTTCTCTGTGTCTGTGCTCATACCTATACTCCAGGGTTAGCCCAGCCCCCATTTCCACCCCTGATCCATGAGAATCTGAAAATTAAAATTTTAGGGCCCCTTTTGTTGTCTCAGAATAGTGCTTAAGGGACCTCAGATTCCTTGGGTACCTGGGCTGTCCCAGTCTGAGCACTGTGGCAGAGAATGCGATTGAACAATCAAAGGTTCTTCCCTTTGGGATCAGAACCAATAGAAGAATTTTATTCATTTCTTCCACCACATACAGTTATTTATGGAGCATATCAACAAACATAAGAAATCTCAGTGAACTTTTGCATAAATAAACAACCATGTGGATGCTGTTTCAAGTACAGAAGGAGTTATGGAGTGGTATCATATGATCTTACTAACAGGATGAGGTAGCACATTTGTCCAAAGGGATTCCTCATGCCAATAAGACAATCCACATATCCTACATGGTCCACAACCTACCTCCGAATGGCAAACTGGCTTTCTTACCCCATATCAAGGTAATATGTTTGCCCTTATTAAACAACAAAAAACAGAAGCCAGGTCCATGATAAACTGATGCCACGCTAGTAAGGAAGAGGACTTCCCCATCCTGAGGTTTCTTGAATCCAATCTCTTGGGCAGAAAGATGGACTGCTTTTGGACTTAGTTCCATTTGACCCTCTCTGACCTTTCTTTATTCTGTCCTCAGGGTAAAATTTCTGGGTCCTTGATGTCCTAGTTCCCTTGGGAAATGTCTTTTAAGACTTTCATTTGGCAAATATTCTTTCCCCTAAGGAGGTTCAGAGAGTGATTGTCACTATACAATATTTTGTACATTCAATGTTGCTTCTTCCAAGAATTAATATTGCTAAGAGTGAGGTAGAGTAAAAAAAAGCATAAAAGGCAAAATGTACAAATGTAATAACAAAGAAATAAAAGAAGTTCACATTTGAACTCTGGAAACTGTACTCTCAGGTGAAGAGAGAGAGAGAGAGAGAGAGAGAGAGAGAGAGAGAGAGAGAGAGAGAGANAAAGGTTTTCCTTACAGAAGTGTAAACTCAAAGAGAACCAAGACTTCCTTTTTACACAACTCTAGCAATAATGCATTAGCATCCATGTCCTTGATTCACTACTCCTAAACTTTGATGGCTGAGTATAACTTTCCCAAGCCTACCACATCTAGTCATTTCATACCACTGATAATAATATGATATAGTATCAGGAAACTTTAATATTCCTCTTTGTTAAATATTTCCCAAATGCATTTTTTTCTAATTTTTAACACTTTTCTTTTAAAAATTTGAGCTCTAAATTCTATCCTGTTCCTCCATCACTGATTGAGAAGGGAAGCAAGATTATATCAATTATACATGTGAAATTATTCAAAACATATTTCTCTGTTAATCATGTTGCAAAATTCACAAATCACATACATGCTGCCACCACAAAAATGCAAGAAAAATAAAGCAAGTAAAAAAAGAGTATACTGCAATCTGCAATGAGCTCATCAGTTTTTTCTCTGGAGGTGGATAGCACTTTTTATCATGGATCCTTTGGAATTGTCTTAAATCATTGTCTTGATCTGAGTAGTGAAGTCTTACAGAGCTGATCATCATTATAATATTGCTATTACTGTTACGATGTTCTCCTTGTTCTGCTCAACTGCACTTCACATAAATTCATAAAAGTCTTCTCAGGTTTTTCTAAAACCATCTTTCTCATAATTTCATTTGGCAAAATAATATTCCTTTTTTAAAGAAGTACAAATCCAAAAAGAAGACAAGAAGGAAAATAAAAAGCTGAACAGAATGTTGAAAAAAGTATATTTCAATGACCTATGACAGCTTCTAGAGGGGAATATATATGTTTCTCAATATCTCATGGTAAATTTACTCATGTTGATCATGTTGTAGGGCATAATGAAACTACAAATAAATGTAAAGAAAACAGAATAATAAGCATTTTATAGACTGTAACATAATGAAAATAATTTAAAAAGTTATATGAACAAAAGATGAAGAACTAAATGGTGACTAAGTGATGACAAGCTGAATAATGAATATATCAAAGAACAAATTATAAAAGTAACAATTATGTTAAGGATAATAAAATTGAGATAATATACTAATGTTTATGGGATATTAAGTTATTCCTTAGGTGAGAATTTATATAGCTGAAAACTTATATTGCTATAGAAAAAGTATCAACAAAAATCTGAACATAAAATTAAAATGACTAGAAAATAAACAGAGAAGCAATTTAAAAAGTGATTAAAAAAGGAATCAATAATTAGAGAAATAGAAAAACTCAAAAATAGAGACTTAAAATAGTGAAAAAAAACAAGCTTTTAAATTTTTTTAATTGATGAACCATAAGGTAAGCTAATTTTAAAAAGTGAGAGGAATATCAAGTTGCAAAAATAAAAATAATTCATCAAGTGAATTCACAAAAACCATATGAAATAAAAAAAATTATTAGCAACTACTATACATAATCATATACTTGAAAACTAAAAATCCAAAGTAGTCACTTAAGTCCTTTATATTTTTTATTTATATTTTTATTTATTATATGTATACAATTATATATATTTTAGTCACATAAGCCCTTTATATATATATACATATATATATACATCCATTATATATCCAAAATATAATAATCTCAAATAATCAAAATAAGAAATAGAATTTTTGGGACTTCCAGCCAATTTAATTTCCAAAATGTAAAGCAGAGGACCTAATTCCCATGTACCTACTACAGCAAAACCTCAAGAAATTCAATGAGAAACTACAATAAATGATTTTTTTCCATCCCAAAACAGCATACAATTTCATCTAGAAGCCCTTAGGCAACAACAAAGGCTATTCTTGCCAGCAAAGCCAGTGTCAGCGCCTGGTAGTCTCCCAATTCACTACGGATAATCACAAATAACATGGGAAGTTCTTTGTCCAACAGTGAAGGAAGACTTCCCTGAGAAAACCTCAGGGTGGTCAGAAAACATTGAAGTAGGGACCTTAGGATGCCCAGGCTGCAACTCTTCTCTGTGTCTGTGCTCATACCTATACTCCAGGGTTAGCCCAGCCCCCATTTCCACCCCTGATCCATGAGAATCTGAAAATTAAAATTTTAGGGCCCCTTTTGTTGTCTCAGAATAGTGCTTAAGGGACCTCAGATTCCTTGGGTACCTGGGCTGTCCCAGTCTGAGCACTGTGGCAGAGAATGCGATTGAACAATCAAAGGTTCTTCCCTTTGGGATCAGAACCAATAGAAGAATTTTATTCATTTCTTCCACCACATACAGTTATTTATGGAGCATATCAACAAACATAAGAAATCTCAGTGAACTTTTGCATAAATAAACAACCATGTGGATGCTGTTTCAAGTACAGAAGGAGTTATGGAGTGGTATCATATGATCTTACTAACAGGATGAGGTAGCACATTTGTCCAAAGGGATTCCTCATGCCAATAAGACAATCCACATATCCTACATGGTCCACAACCTACCTCCGAATGGCAAACTGGCTTTCTTACCCCATATCAAGGTAATATGTTTGCCCTTATTAAACAACAAAAAACAGAAGCCAGGTCCATGATAAACTGATGCCACGCTAGTAAGGAAGAGGACTTCCCCATCCTGAGGTTTCTTGAATCCAATCTCTTGGGCAGAAAGATGGACTGCTTTTGGACTTAGTTCCATTTGACCCTCTCTGACCTTTCTTTATTCTGTCCTCAGGGTAAAATTTCTGGGTCCTTGATGTCCTAGTTCCCTTGGGAAATGTCTTTTAAGACTTTCATTTGGCAAATATTCTTTCCCCTAAGGAGGTTCAGAGAGTGATTGTCACTATACAATATTTTGTACATTCAATGTTGCTTCTTCCAAGAATTAATATTGCTAAGAGTGAGGTAGAGTAAAAAAAAGCATAAAAGGCAAAATGTACAAATGTAATAACAAAGAAATAAAAGAAGTTCACATTTGAACTCTGGAAACTGTACTCTCAGGTGAAGAGAGAGAGAGAGAGAGAGAGAGAGAGAGAGAGAGAGAGAGAGAGAGAGAAAGAGAGAGACAGAGACAGACAGAGACAGAAAGAGAGAGACAGAGAGAGAGATTGATTTGCAAAATAAAATTCATAATAGACTAGAAAGGGGGGCAGCTGGGTAGCTCAATGAATTGAGAGTCAGGCCTAGAGAGGGGAGGTCCTAGGTTCAAATCTGGCCTCAGACACTTCTCAGCTGTGTGATCCTGGACAAGTCACTTGACCCCCATTGCCTACTTACCGCTCTTCCACCTATAAGCCAATGCACAGAAGTTAAGGGTTTAAAAAAATAATAGACTAGAAAGAAGAGAAATAAAATAGATAAAGGCAAACTTCATAAAATCAAAACAATGATGAAGTTTCACTCCTCACATGGGAAATTGGTAAATGTGAGAAAGAAGGGAAGATAGAGAGGGAAACAAGCATTTATTAAGCACCTACCATGTGCCAGGCACTGTCCTAAGTGCCTTTAAAATATTAATTCTTTTGACCCTTACAGTAACTGTAGGAGATAGGTGCTACTATTATTTCCATTTTACACTTGGGGAAACTGAGGTAGATATAAATGACTTCCATCAGTATTACACAGATAATGAATATTAAAGATTAGTCAATGTTAATAGCTAGTAGTTAAATATTAATGTTAATAGTCAACGTTAGAAAGGCATAGGAAGACAGGTACATTAATTCCCAGTTGGTGGAGTTATGGATTGACAGATTCATTTTGGTAAACAATTTTTTAATCATGTTAACAAGATGGAAAAATCTAAAGCATCTGACACAGAGATCCTATTGTTAAATACATACCCCAATGAGGTCAATGATAAAAAGATCCCCATATGCTAAAATATTCACATTATCAATTTTTGTAGTATCCAAAAACTGGAGGGGGGAGTGCATTAATTGGGTATTGGTTAAAGAAATTTTGGTCTGTATAAATGTAGTGGATTATTACTACACAGTAAGAAATGACAAAAAGTTTAAAATAAATATATGGAGACTGACATAAACTAAAACAGAGAGAAGAAAACAAGTGGGGAAGCAATATACACAATTATAACAGCAATTTAAATGGAAACACAAAACAAAAAATGAAGCTGAACTCTTTAATTATAATGGCCAAACTTGGAATTGTTGAAGAGTTTGGGAAATTCACCTCTTTCCCTTTACTGCCTAAGTTAGTTCTATGAATGTAGATTCAATTAATGTATTGGATTTATTGAGCTGCTTTTTATTCTTTCTCTCTGAAATCTTTGTTGCAAGGAATCACTTGCTACTCAGGAGAAGAGAGAGACATTCAGAAATGAATATTTCGTAAAAATAAAAGCCTTCCATTTAAAAAGAACGTAAGGAAGTACGTAACAGATTTGTGAAAGATTTCTATCTGAAAGGGTTAAATGTTTTGGTACTTAAAGGTATAGATATAGATATATACATGTTAATAATTGTGTATGAGAGAAATTCACAAACCTTTTTTTTTGAATGTGTATAGAGCTGGCTTTCTTCTCAAAGAATACTGAAGGATCCCACTGCCAGGTGTAGGTTATCCTGGGTTCTCCAAGGTTATGGCAGCAGAACGCATTCACTGGCAGGTCCTACTATGCTGCATAGACTTGAAATAAAGGCCTGGCAAAGGCATCTTAGGGACAAGTCTTGTGAAATTTGGAAAGACTCATCACCAGAGGATTTTGGCCATTGTTTAATTAATTTTTTTTTACCACAGCAACTCATTAAGAAATGCCTTTTTAAGATGTGAAAGGGTTATAATCTCTGTTGGTGAAAGTAAGACCAGCACTGATAAGATCATGATTCTTTTGAAGAAGTATAGTAAGTATAAAGAAAATTGATTTGAAGATGCATGCCCTATATGTCTCAACAGTAGAACAAGTTTTGAAAAAACAGATAGTGTTTAAGGAAAGATTATCAAGGAAAAATAGCTAGAGAGGTCAAGGAATGATTGCTCTTATTTAGAGAGAAAATTATTCAGAGTCCTTTTGGAAGACTCTTAAAGACCATTATAAGAATTAACAGAGTCACCATTACCCCATTGGTTTATTTCTTCTTTTTGTATACACTATAGGCAAAATAGAGATTAAATAAAGAAAAACTTCCTTTATCTTTACAGAGATAGATCTCAACAGAATTCAAAAGAACTACAGAAAATCAGTGAGAGTTTGTTCCTGAATTAAGTCTAGGATTTGGGGCATTGAGTGTAATCTATGGTGAAGAGTAGAAAAACAGGGAAGAAGCTATATTTTAGAGACTTAGTGTCCTAGATGATGGAGTTAGCAGACTGATGGTACTCTATGAGACTCTACCATGACTATCATGTTCAGTTTTGTGAACTACATTTTAGCTAGACGTGTTGATGCTTGTTCAGGATTATGACCAGAATAGTGAGTGTCACATTCTCCATGGCAACAGTTGAGGAGTAGGAATAGAGGGGGTTGGATGATAAATCCTGTGATTAGGACAATTAATAAGGCAAATGGAATTAGGTTGATTTACAACTGAATAGCCTATGTGGAGGCAAAACCTCTGCTTTGTATGTGCTAAATACATATCAACAGTCCTGGCAATGGGGAAGAATTTCTTACTTAAAGGTCCACCTGGGGTCTATGGCTATAGGCAGAATACCTTACTTACATAGGCAATGTGTCTGACAGTACTAAAAACAGAATTAGATCTTTCCTAAATTTTATCTAATGGCTGAATTAAGCAGAGTTCTCAATGGATTCTCAGTACTAATAGGAAGAGAGTGAAGTATATTATATTCAGGGTGAATGCATTGCAATGTTTTTCTATTCATATCATAGTGGCTTGATCTCTTGGGACATTGGTCTGGACCACAGTTGTCCTGGAGCCAGGTTTTACTGCTTTCAGAGAACCAATGATTAAATTTTCAGTGTGAGCATTTATACCTCACAAATCAGGGTTTGATTTACTGTTTTGTTGAGAGTGATAGGGAAAATATTAATAATATAGATTAAGCTTCAACATGTGTCCTGTTTGAAGAGCTGGTTATTAAACATTTATCAGTATATCCCTGTCCTGTACCAAAGTCACAGGACCCCTGACAAATTATTTTAGCTACCACTGGGGCAACATATACATTTTGGAAAACTTACTATCTTTGGACCAAAACCAAGCACATACATTATGTGGAGGTCCCCAGATTGATCATCTCTGGGACCCACAATAAATGGGAGCCTGGTAGTTTTGCACTAAAGCTAAAAAATGAGATGCTTTTGGTTGGGATGTGAGTATAAATAAATCTAGATTTAGTGGTGGGAAATGGAGGTGGGTGTGGAAGAGCTCTTGTTCTCCCTTTCTCAAGGTGGAAGACAGGTCTATCTGTATTTTGTTTCCCATCTTGGTGATTCTCTATGCCATGGATTTGGGGAAGTGAAGCATTAGAATGCTGGAGGAAGCAATGAAAAAGCGTTGAGTATGAGCCTAGGTAGGTAGGTCACCAAGCCCTCTAAAAACTGATCTACTAAGAAAGAGGAATTCCATACCTAGACCCCATTTAAGGTAAAGAAAAACCTGGCAATATACTACCTTATACTATAGTCTTTTCTCCATGCTAAAGCTATTAAATCTGCTCATTAACAATCTTGTGTCCAAAGAAAGAATTCAAGTATCTTTGAGCCCCTGATTAGACCACATCAGGAGAATTATTTTGAGTTCTGGCATTTTGGAAAGAGCATTGACAAATAGGTGAAATCTGATAAATGAGAGCAATGCAACTCTAGTAATATGAACATCAGTTGAAAGAATGGCAGCTGTTTATGTAACTTGGTGCTGCTTCATATGTGTGATTCAAGATTAGTGGAGAGAATAATTACTTACTACATGTCTGTGTGAAGGGCAGAAGAGTTGGTGTGAGAGCCTGAGGGAAGACGAGCATTGTTTTTGCTTTCTGCTTTGAAAGAAAATACAGTGGGCAGCTAGGTGGCTTAGTGGATAGAGTGTCAGACCTAGGGATGGGAAGTCCTGGTTTCAAAAGTGACCTAGCTGTGGAACAAATTAAGCAAGTCTTATGGCAGAACTGATTGATTTATGTTTACCATCTGCTTGTTTTACTTGGCCACCAAAAGCAGAACTAGGGAGTAAAGGGGTAGAAGTTACAGAATGGAAAATTTAGTCCCAAATTAAGGCGGGAAAGTCCAAAATTTTTAAACAATTGGACCTATCCCATAGTGGAATGGACTGCCTTAGAATGCAATGGATCCTAAATCATTGTAGGTCTTAAGGAAAAGGCTGGTACTTTTACATGGGTTCCTGTTTAGGTTGGTGTAAGACCAGTTAACCTCAGATCTCTTTCACCTCAGAGATTCTCTCATTCTGTGGTACTATGAAGCATGAATGCAAGGGGACAGGGAAGGGCTACCTTGCTCAGAGAATAAATTTTGAGATCAAATTAAGTCCTGGTGGAATTGTACAGGTACTGTAAGGATTAAATTTTATGGTTGGACTAAATATATAAGAATTCTAAGATAATACTGTGGTCACCAATTATAAAATTAATACAGCCCAATTCAAAATGACTTTCAGTAGCTTTATTTACAAAGAGGTGGAATGAGTGAAAGTAGAGAAATGTGAAAGAGGATAGAGTAAGAAATCTAGCTTATCACCCTAAATGTTGCTCTGGTTGCCGGTTCAACTCTTACAGTGCTTCTTAACACCTCAGCCAGAGGACTTGGTAGTGAATTAAGCAAAGGTTCAAACCATGCAGCCTCCTCCAAGAAGGGGGAGCTTCTCTGGAACTAATCTCTCCAGAAGCCAGGAAAGGAAAGTCAGATTTTTTTCACTTTCCCAGGTGAAGCTCTGAAGGAGAAGATCCAGAAGCAGTGTTACCAGAAGCAGTCCAAGAGCCACAGTCCCAGTCCAAGCTACTTCAACCCAAAAATTCAGGATGAAGACCCTCTTACACAGGAAGTTCATCATCTTTTATAGTCCTTTTTTATGTTACTTCCTGTCTCTTCCTCCACTTTACAGGGACTAATTGCAGTCTTTAAATTTGCTTAGCACTGACCAGAGGGGCAACATTTGTAAGTTCCACCTTTCATCCAATGAGGGTATAAACTTTATCAAAGGATTTATAAGTTTCCAATTGATTGAGTTGAAAGGGTAGAGCTTTCTAAGTGGCTTGTAAACTCCCCCTCCTAGTGCCAAATAGGGGTGTTCAAGCTTTTGGTTGATTAAATTTAAAAGTAGGTGAGGGGAAAGTCAATCCCATCTTCAAAGTACCATCTGCTCTTAATGCAAAACTGAGAATGATACTCAATGACAGACATGAATTTGTATGACTGACCAAAGGAGCAAGCTACCTCATTATGAGATCATGATTGCCTTGGATGACTTGGCATTACTCCACTCCAGATGGATTCTATTTGAAATATTTCTTTTTTTTTCCTCAGAACTTCTAAATAATGTTTTATTTTTTCCCAATTCCATGTAAAAACAATTTTAAATATTCAATTTTTAAATGTGGAGCTCTAAATTCTCTCCTTCCTCTCCCTTCCCCAGCTCTTAAACAGTAAGCAATTTGATATACATGATATATAAGTGCATTTGTGCAGAACAAAAAAAATACTCTTTCTCAAATAGATACAGATTGTGGAATAAATAAGAAATCTTTATTTCCAACAAAAATTGGTTAAAGAGAATAGAATTATATGAACTTCGTAAGCCCAAATACTTAGTTTAGACAGTATGGCCACTTGGTAGTGAGTCACTATTTCTCCCCATCCTTACCCCTTCAAGAATTAAGCCAGTATTGAAATAGTTTGAGAATGGTATTCTTAGAATAAGAAAAAACTGTAAAAAGCAATAGGAATAAAAACTGGAAGTCTGATGCCACCTCTGTCCATCTTCTCACATCAGGACTTTTTCTTCCTCATAGAGACTTCAGGAACACAAGACTTTTTTCTGTTTCTAGGAATCTGCAGTTAAAATTTAACTATTATAACAAAAGAAGAACAAAAATATTCTATGTGCTGTATTACTCATACACAAGAGACACGAGGATTATTTTTAGACCTTGGAGCTTGCCACACAATTTGTAACAGATTTACTTAGATTAACACTTGCTGGGTTTGAGGCCACATGTAATCACGTGCTTTTTTACATGTTTAGCTCTTGTTGTAAAAATAGCCCTGCAATCTGGTTTGATGCATCTCGGCTGCTGTAGCTCTGTTTTACCTATTTCCAATCCTAAAAAAAAAATCACCATATTTCTTTCTGTGGACTTATTAATTAGGCAACAAAACAGGGAGAGGAAATATGCTTTTCTACTATGCAATATATACAATGAGGCCTTTAGTAAATAAGGAGTGAAATCTTCCCACAAAATCAATAAATTCAGAATTTTTTTAATATGGTCAGTTTTATAACTAAGAGACTGCAATGTGTTCATTTTTAAAAATATATTTTCAATAAAAAACATCCCATTCATACAAATACAATGCAATGATCATCATTGAGGATATCCTTATCATTTCATAAGAAATCTGTCTTTCCTGCATCAAGAGAGAAAAATTCTGTAAGGAAACAGATCTTGTTCTTTCACATAAAACTGCAATTGTTTTGATGTGCCAATGTGGAGCCTTTCTTTTATTCTTGAAAATAAATGGCATTATAACCTATTCACATGTTACCACACTTCATATCATGAAGATTACATTCTGACTTTTAGAAATCACTAGACTATATCTAGGCTTTTATGTTCTTAATGTAGATCCTCAGTACTTGAAGAAGGCACATAGTTATAGTTATCTCTAGAATGGTGTTGTGAATGTTTTGAACTGTCTTCCAGCCCTCTGAATTAGTGTTGTTACCTCTAGACTATCAGAATTCTTCTAAAAAGTCTTAAACTTGGAAGAGATTTTAGAAATGTTCTGGTCCATCCAAGACCTGTACACAGTAACTCTCTCCAACATTCCTGGTAAGTGGCCACCCTGCTTCAGACTAAAAACAGTTGTAATTTTTATTAGGCTAAATTGTATTTAATTGACTGCCTTGAGTTTAGATAACACTACCTATATCATACCTGTTATCTGCTGACTATCATGAGAAGAGAGCTACTAGACCATTTATATTCAATTTAATTTAATTTTTTCAATTGAGCATATATTTTATTAAGGAGCTACTACATGTAAAGTGCTATGCTAAAGTAAAAGGGGTTTGGGGCTAACCACATTCATATTTATTCTACATTGGATGGTAAGCACAGCCTGCTACTTGACTTATTTTTAAATTTAAAATTCTTTATTTCATTAATTAATTTAGAACATTTTTTCATGGTTATAGGATTCATGTTCTATCCCTCTCCTCCTCTCACCCCCTCCACAGCCAACACAAAATTCCTTCGGTTTTACATGTGTAAAATCAATCAATACCTATTTCCATATTATTGATATTTGCACAAGGGTGCTCATTTTGACTCAATATCCCTAATTATATCCCCATCCACCCATGTGATCAGGCAGTTGTTTTCTTCTGTGTTTTTACTCCCACAGTTATTCCTCTGAATGTGGATAGCATTCTTTCTCATAGGTCCCTCATGGTTGTCATTGTATTGTTGCTAGTAGAGAAGTCCATTATATTCAATTTTACCACAGTGTATCCATCCCTGTATATAATGTAATCCTGGTTCTGCTCCTTTCACTCTGCATCAATTCCTGGAGGTCATTCCAGTTCACATGGAATTCCTCCAGTTCATTATGCCTTTGCACACAATAGTATTCCAATACCAACAGATACCACAGTTCGTTCAGCCATTCCCCAAATGAAGGGCACATCCTCGTTTTCCTGTCATTTTAGCCAATCTTCTAGGTGTAAGGTGGTACTTCAAAGTTGTTTTGATTTGCATTTCTCTAATTATTAGAGATTTAGAGCACTTTTTCATGTGCTTATTGATAGTTTTAATTTCTTTATCTGAAAATTGCCTATTTATATCCCTTTCCCATTTATCAATTGAGGAATGGTTTGATTTTTTGTACAATTGATTTAACTCCTCATAAATTTGAGTAATTAGACCTTTGTCAGAAGTTTTCTTTATAAAGATTTTTTCCCCAATTTGTTGCTTCCCTTCTAATTTGGGTTGCATTGCTTTTGTTTGTACAAACCCTTTTTAATTTAATGTAATCAAAATTATTTATTGTACATTATGTAATTTTTTCTAACTCTTGTTTGGTTTTAAAATCTTTCCTTTCCCAAAAGTCTGACAAATATACTATTCTTTGTTCACCTAATTTGCTTATAGTTTCCTTCTTCTGATCCTCCCTTCTCTCTCTTAGCCAGTACCATATTGTTTTGATGGCTGTTGCTTTATAGAACAGTTTAAGATCTGGTACTGCTAGGCCACCTTCCTTCACATTTTTTTTTCATTATTTCCCTTGACATTCCTGATCTTTTGTTCTTCCAAATGAACTTTGTTATTGTTTTTTCTTATTGAGTAAAAAAGTTTTTTGGAAGTTTGATAGGTATGGCACTAAATAAATAGATTAATTTGGGCAGGATAGTCATTTTTATTATGTTAGCTCATCCTACCCATGAGCAATTAATGTTTTTCCAATTGTTGAGATCTAGTTTTAATTGTATGGAAAGTGTTTCGTAGTTGTGTTTGTATAATCCCTGTGTATGTCCTGGCAGATAGATTCCTAAGGGTTTTATTTTGTCTAGGGTGATTTTAAATGGCATTTCTTTCTAATTCTTGCTGCCAGGATGTGTTGGAAATATATAGAAATGCTGATGATTTACGTGCATTTATTTTGTATCCTGCAACTTTGCTAAAGTTGTTGATTATTTCCACTAGCTTTTTAACTCATTCTCTGGGATTCTTTAAGTAGCCCATCATATCATCTGCAAAGAGTGATAACTTGGTCTCCTCATTGCCTATTTTAATACCTTCAGTTTCTTTTTCTTTTCTAATTGCTACTGCTAGTGTTTCTGGTACAATGTTAAATAATAGAGGTGATAATGAGCATCCTTATTTCACTCCTGATCTTATTGTGAAGGCTTCTAATTTATCCCCATTGCAGATGATGCTTGCTGATGGTTTTAGATATATATTGTTTATTATTTTTAGGAAATGTCCTTTGTGTTGTATTTTGTCAAAGGCTTTTTCAGCATCTATTAATATAATAATGTGATTTTTGTTGGTTTGCTTGTTGATATGGTCAATTATGTGGATGGTTTTCCTAATATTGAACCATTCTTGCATTCCTGGTATAAAACTCACCTGATTATAATGAATAACCCTTGTGATCACTTGCTGGAGTCTTTTTGCTAGTGTTGTATTTAAGATTTTTGCATCCATGTTCATTAAGGAGATTGGTCTGTAGTTTTCTTTCTCTGTTTTTGGCCTGCCTGGCTTTGGAATCAGTGCCATATTAGTGTCATATGTAAGAAATAAAATGGATATTGTTATATTCATAATCTGGGAAGTGATGGATGCCACCTTGAATGGCAGGGATGGCAGTTGGAAGACTTGGAATGTTCCCAGGTTCTGTGAGCCAGGGGCAAACGTTGGTTGGCCCCACGGTATAAATTCCCTTGACAGCCAGTTTGAGAAAGGTTCTCTGGAGGTCTCTGGACAGGAGTCTCTGGACATGGAATCTCAGAGTGGGTGGTGAAGGATGAAAGGGAGGTCTATGAAGTAGAGGGTTGGAATATCTCTAAAGCTATTTCCTGAGAGATTGTGAGAGCTAGTGCATCACCAACACTGATAGTGAGAAAGCTGAGAGAATAAGACCATCAGTACAGCTGCATCAATAGCTTCCCAATTCTCTGGCTTGGCTGTGGCCAGGCCTGGCCAGGGAGTGGGAGTGAGCAAATCTCCAGCTTTCACTTGATCAATAGCCTCCAGTCCTGATTGTTAACTAGTTTATAGATAATAGATCAATAGGGTCTCCAATCCCCAATCCTTGTCCTTGTTATCCTTTCCCTGAGTATAGATGAAGAATGTTCAACAAGTACCTTCCTGAGTGGTTTATATCATGGCCCTTGGGAAGGGAGTCAAACACAGTCAGATCCCAAATGTTACCCAAGGGAAATTGATAGCCCTAATACAGGTTGGACCTGGAAAGGTTAACCATCTATCTAATCTCTCGAGGGTCCTCCCTGGGCAACTGTTAGAGAGAAAGGGAAAATTACAGCAACTGTCAAGGGCGATCAGGGTTGATATTCCTCCATCATCTGCAGCTGAGGAGAAAACAGATAGATACATCAATATCATTGTACATCTATACATCTCTCCCTTGGACCCCTTTTTGTTTATAACAAAATAAAAAGATAGATTTTAAAATATTTTGGTTTTAAAAGATTTATTGGTAGCCATTAGAAAAATGAAGCCATGTGCCATGTTAAGAGTCAGTTTCAAAGACACGCCCTGTTACCTATCCTGGCTCTGCTCCAAATCACGAAAAAAAAAAGTGCCAATCCAGTCCTCAGTCTTTATCCTTCTCTCTATGTTATTACACTTACTGCTTATGTGATTATGTAAGCCAGGAATCATGGGAAATGTAGTTTGAAAAACCCCTAAACTTCCTAGAAGTTTAGATCAGAGACCTCAAAATTAGTTCAAGGACTCCCAAATTTCCAATACCACACATAAAAAGAATTTGGTAGAACTCTTTCTTTGCTTATTAGGTCAAATAGTTTGTATCATATTGGGATTAGTTGTTCTTTGAATGTTTGATAGAATTCACTTATGAATCCATCAGGCCCTGAGGATTTTTTCTTAGGGAGTTTTTTAATGACTTGTTCATTTTCTTTTTCTGATATGGGATTATTTATATATTTTATTTCTTCTGTTAATCTAGGCAATTTATATTTTTGTAGATATTCCACCATATCTTCTAGATTGCTGTATTTATTGCCATATTGGGCAATTGGGCAAAATAGTTTTTTAATGATTGCCTTAATTGAGGTCTCCCTTTTCATCTTTGATACTGTTAATTTGGTTTTCTTCTTTCCTTTTTTATTAGATTGACCAGTACTTTGTCTATTTTATTTGTTTTTTCAAAGTACCAGCTTCTAGTCTTATTTATTAATTCAATAGTTCTTTTACTTTCAATCCCACCATGCAATTCTTTATGAAATATAACTTTACCCCCTTTTGCCTCTTTTCCCATTTCTCTTAATATTATCCTTTTTTGCCTCTAGTTTTATATATATTTATACATACATGTATGTATCTTGACATCTTATCCTATACAGTTTGTCACTGTTCCTTCTAAGTATATTTCTTCTAGCTATCCTGATGATGATAACAATTTTTAAGAGTTACCAATATCATCTTTTCTTATAGGAATACAAATCATTTGAACTTACTGGGTCCTGTGATAATTAGATTAAGTCTACACTGCCCATCTTTAGATTTAATCACCAAAGGTGAGAGCACCTCCAATTCTGGGAGGTCCGTAACCCACATTTGCTAGAGTGGATGACGAATCAGAATCAACTGACTGCCCCCTAGGCAGTTCTATGAGAAGTGTCTGTTGTGATTGGACATGCAAACTAGGGGGAAGGCACAGGAAGTGATGCATTAAGTGACCCCTTTAAAAGGAAAAGGTTTTCTGCTGGAGGGGAGCTGCTGGTGAAGAGGGTGGCTGATGAAGGAACTCTTCTGGTCCATGGAGGAGTGCTGGCTGGAATGCTGAGACCTTGGTGAAACTGCTTTCAATATCTTCTTTAGAAGTCCACGTGGTGAGTTTAAAGACTGAATTCCTGAACTTCTCTTAAGGAACTTCCCTTTAATAGACTCTCAGCTGAGGGTTAATTAGATCTACCTGGATTAATTAGATGATCATAGTAATTTACCTACTGTGTTAAATTCTTATTTCCTTATTTCCTCTCTCTCTTCTCAATTGTAAATAAACTTTCATAAAGTCAATTTTGACTTGAGATTATTCTTAATTGAGGATTGATAATTGTTCAATCTTCTGGTGACCATCTTTAAATATATTTGATGAAAAAGCCCCCTTTTCCACCTTACAGTCCCTTAAAGAAAAGGTTATGGTTTTTGTTTTTGTTTTTTCCCCCTCTCTTAATTACCTTTTGGTGATTCTCTTGAGTTTTGTGTTAGGGCAGCAAATTCTCTGTTTAAGTCTGTTTTTTTCTTTATGAATACTTAGAAGTCATCTATTTTATTAAATGACCATACTTTCCCTGCAAGAATATAGTCAGTTTTGCTGAGTAGTTGATTCTTGGTTGTAGGCCTAGCTCCCTTACTTTCTGGAATATCATATTCCATGCCTTCTGGTCCTTCAGTGTAGATGCAGACAGATCCTGTATTATCCTAACTGTGGTTCCATAGTATCTGAATGACTTCTTCTTAGCAGCTTGTAATATTTTTTCCTTGGTCTGGTAGTTCTTGAATTTAGCTATAACATTCCTGGGCATTGTCAGTTGGGTATTAAATATAGGAGGTGATCTGTGGATTCTTTCAATCTCTACTTTTCCCATTTGTTCAAGAATGTCAGGGCAGTTTTCTTGGATAATTTCCTGTAGAATGATGTCCAGGCTTTTCCTTTTGTCATGATCTTCTGGTCATCCAATAATTCTCAAATTGTCTCTCTTGGATCTGTTTTCCAGATCTGAGGTTTTGTCAATGAGGTGTTTCATATTTTCCTCAAATTTTTCATTCTTTTGATTTTGATTTATAGATTCTTGCTGCCTTGTGAAGTCATTTGCTTCCAGTTGTTGGATTCTAATTTTAAAGACTGAATTTCATCCCTGACATTTTGGTCATCCTTCTTCTGGTCTGATTTTCTTTGTAGGCTGTCTTTCACTTTCTTTGCCTCATTTTCCAGCTGGTCAGTTTTGGCTTTCAAGACACTATTTTCTTTTTTAAGTTCATATGTTTTCTTTTCCCAATTATCCTCAGCCTTTCTTGATTGTTTTTTGAGTTCTTGAGTTAATTGAATTTTGAGTTCTTCCAATGCCTGTGTCCATTTCACTGAAGTTTCTTTGTTTTTTTTCTTGGTGTTCCTTGGTCCTCCTCTGATCCATTTGCTTTTTGTTCATTTCCTGGATAGAAGCTGCCAATTACAATTTCTTTTGTCTTTTTCTGTTGTTTACTCATATTATTTCCTTCTTCCCACCCCCCTCCCGTAATTGGCTTTAATCTTGCTCTTTTGATTATTTATTGGATATTTGGGTTTGGGCCATTCAGTCCTGGAAGGGCTTCTTCTCTGCTCTGTTGACTCGTGAGATTAGTGAGCCCTGGGGCCAGATCTTCCCCAGCTGGTAGTAAAAGCTAAAGATATTATTTTGGCTACTTTCACTGCAGTTTATAGGGGAGGGGTTTTGGAGCTTCCCTGCTCTTATCTGCTGTATTGATAAGATTAAGCCAGTTGATCTATAGAGCTTGATGTGCCCTGAGGCCAAAACCTTGAGGGGTGGGGGCAGCACAAAATGGAGTGTTTGGTTGCCTTCTCTGCACATCTCTTCCAACTACCTCCCAGCTGTCTATGATCAAAGCCTTGAGTCTAGCACAGCTGTGCCAGTGAGGCACTCCCTCCAGACTAGTGCCCTTATCTGCCCAGAGATTCCAGGATCTGCTGGAGACTCAGTACATGTTGGAGGGGACATGGGATCTACTTTTTTCCTTTCCCCCTTGAACCCAACAGTTCAAGAATTAGGTTTTTTCCGTATATCTTTTAAGTTAGGGTTACCAGGAGGATCCCCCAGCTCTGTTCTGTTGTCAGATTTGGTTTTCTGTACCCTTGAAGCCCTTTGTCCTTGATTGGTGTTGAGGGGTTTACAGAAATTTGGAGCCTTGCTGCTTCTAAGCCTCCACCTTCCTAGAATTCCCTCTAGAAAGGACCTGCTACTTGAATTATTACTGTATTCATTTTCAATATCCCAAGTTCTAAAATAATCCTGGGATATGTTTGAATATTTCCTTATTAATTACTAAAATTGGAGTATCTTTCTCATTAATTAAAAAATTAACTCTGTAGCCCCATGGGTCATTAAATATTGTTTATTTAATAAATTGGAGCTTTTGTTCATTTCTCTCTAACAAAATCTTTAATCTTTAAGTCTTAAATAAACTTCAAAGTTAATGACTGCTCAGAGTAGTTATTAACTATAACAAATAAAAACACAAAGAAAAAAGACAATTAATAAAAATATTTTAGCTGAGAGAAAGATTACACCAAGAGTCACCTTTAACCATTATTGCTTTAAATGACCTCTCTTCACTTCTGGAATACATTTTCACCAGTGAGAATCCAAGTCTTCCAAGAATCATCTTGTTTATTTTTAGTATGATTGTTAAACTCCATTCTCTCAGAGAATAAATTTCTTCTTTCTTCTTTATTCTCACAATCTCTAAACCATAATAGGTAATTGCTTATAATGAGTTAAAATTCTTCAGTCTCCTCAAGATTCCTCAAGGAATTCTAATTAGGCTTTTTCACCAAATAAGGGTTCAAATAATTCCCTTAGGAAAGAAGCTTTTTTTTCATTCTTTTTAAAAATCTATCTTTTTCATAGTTTTTCACCTCATTTACTCAGGCCTGGTAGACTATTGCAATACCTTTTCTTTAAAAAAAAAGATTTTATTTTCCCATTATTTGCAATAACAATTTTCAGCACACCTTTTCTGATATTATAAGATCCCAATTTAGTCTTAAATTGGGGGTTTTAATTTGTTCTTTTCCTACTTTTTTAGTTGTATGCCCAACTCACTAATCTGCTTTTTCTTCATTTTATTGATGTAAGCATTTTGTGATATAAATGTTTCCCTAAGTATTGCTTTGGGCGTATCCCATAAATTATGATATATTGTCTCCACATTATCTTTCTTTTTTTTACATTTTTTATCTTATTTTTATTTTTCATTATAAATATATTTTACTTTACCAATTATATGTAATAAAATATCTCTACATAAATTTTCTGAAGTTATATGATTCAAATCTTTCTTCCCTACCCCTTTCCAGAAATGCTAAGCAATTTGATCTGGGGTATGCATGTATTATCATGAAAAACATATTTCAATATTCTTCTGGTTCAGCTTATTTCACTTTGCATCAGTTCCTGTATGTCTTCCAGCTCTTTCTGAAATCATTCTGTTCATCATTTCTTATAGCACAATAGTATTCCATCACCATCATATACCACAATTTGTTCAGCTCTTCCTCAGTTGATGGAAATCCCTTCAATTTTCATTTCTTTGCCACCACAAAAAAAAAGCTGCTAAAAATATTTTTGTATAAGTAGTTCCTCCCTGCAACACCATCTTTTTTCTTTATCTTTAGGATACAGACCAGTAGTGGAATTACTGTTTCTTGTAAATAACATATCACAGGGTTCTAGATTTTAATCTCTCTGTTAACCACTTCCATTTTATGGGTGAATTCATGCCATTCACATTCACAGTTATGAATACCATGTATTCTCCTCAATCTTATTTCCTCTTTTGATATTACTCTTTCTCTTTCTTTTAACTCTGCCCCTGCTTATAAGTATTTTGTTTTTAATCACCCCTACCCACTTCCGTCTTCCTACTATTACCCCCCCCTTTAGTTTTCTTCTCCTTCTCCTTCTTTATAGAGTGAGATAGGATTCTATACCCCATTATTGTTATTCCTTTTCTGAGCTAATTGTGATGATAGTAAGGTTTAAGAATTGCACATTATCATCCATTTGTTCATCCTTCCCTCTACTCTAATAGTTTTCTTGTTCCTCTTTAGGTAAGATGATTTGTCCCATTCTATCTCTCCCATTACATTTCTCTTGTTACAATCCTCTTTTTTTACCCATTGGTTGTTTTTTTTTTTAACATACCACATCATCATATTCAGCTTTCTCCCATACACTGTCTATATATACTCCTTCTAACTGCTTTAGTACTAATAAAATTTTTAAGTTACAAATATCATCTTTCCATGGAGAAATATAAAGTTTGACTTTATTGAATCCTTTAAATTTCGTTTTTCTTATTTACCTTTTTATGCTTCTCTTTAGTCATGTTTGAACATCAAATTTTCTGTTTAGTTCTGGTCTTTTATGCTTGGAAATCTTCTATTTTATTAAATGACCATTTCTCCCTAAAAGAATATGCTCAGTTTTGCTTGGTAGGTGATTCTGGGTTGTAAACCTGGTTCCTTTGCCTTCTGGAATATTATGTTCCAAACCTCTCAGTCATTTAATGTGAAAGCTGCTAACCCCTGTGTAATCCTGACTGTGGCTCCATGATATTTGAACTGTTTCTTTCTGGTCCCTTACAATATTTTCTCTTTGGCCTGGGAGCTCTTGCATTTGCCTATAATATTCCTGGAAGTTGTCATTTGGGGATTTATTTCAGGAGGTGATTGGTGGATTATTTCAATTTCCATTTTACCCTCTCATTGGAGAAAATCAGGGCAGTTTTCTTTGATACTTTCTTATAATATGATGTCAAGGCTTTTTTTTAACATGATTTTTAGGTAGTTCAATAATTCTTAGAGTGTCTCTCCCAGATCTATTTGCCAGGTCAATTGTCTTTTCAACGAGAGATTTCATGTTTTCTTCTATTTTCTCATTGTCTCATTTTGTTTTTATTATTTCTTGATGTCTCATGAAGTCACTAGCTTCTACTTGCCCAATCTAATTTTTAAGAAATTACCTTCTTCTGTGAGCTTTTGAATCTCCTTTTCCATTTGGTCAAATCTCCTTTTTAAAGAAATTATTCTTTTCATTGGATTTTTGTACTCTTTTTCTATTTGGCCAATTTTGCTTTACATTGCTTTAATTTCTCTTCCCTATTTTTCCTCTGCTTCTATTAATTGATTTTTGAAACATTTTTTGAGTTCTTCTAGACCCTGAGACCAATTCATGTTTTTCTTTAAAGTCTAGCAGGTAGCTGTTTTGATTAACTGTCCCCTTCTGATTCAGTGCCTTGCTCTTTTTTGTCTCCATAATAGCTTTCTGTGGTTGGGTATTTGTTGTTGTTATTAGCTCATTTTCCCAGCCTTTTTCTTGACTTTTAGTTTTATCTTGAAAGTGGGTCCTGTTCTCAGTGTAGAGGGGACACTCTCTTAAACTTCAGTTTTTCCCTGATGCTATTTTCGGCTCTTGTTTTGGGTGTCTACAAGTTTCACTTCTTACAAGATGGTATGATGGCTTGGTGGCTGGGATTTCTGAAAGCCACCACTTCCCACTGCTGATTCAGGTCCTACCACATCCCACTCCCAGCTGCTGATAGTTTGTAGTGTTCAAACACTGTACTTGGGCAAGAGTTTTAGGCCTTGGTCTGGGCCTATATCAGCCAGATACACTGTGGCCTGCCTTGGGCTGATGCTCAGAGCTTTGCCTTGGGCTTGAGCAGGGGCTCTTGGGCCTTACTCTGGCCTTACACCATTTAGGCACACTGGGACTACTTTGCTCTGAGTTTCAAGCCCTTGCTGCAGGCTCAGGTAAGTGCTGTGAGTCTCCCTTTGGGCTCATACTAGCTAGGGACACTGCTGAATGCCTTGAAGTGGAGCTTGGGGCATGAGCTAGGGGGTGGCCAATGGCTCAGAGCCTCACTCTGGGCCTACGCCAGGTAGGAGCACCACAGAATGCCTTATGCTAGGGCTTGAGTCCTCACTGTAGACTTTCACTAGAGTTAGGAGAGAGTTTTCTGTTTTTGACTTAGGGAGGGTCTTGGGCTCTCAAATTTGGCTTGGTCCCAGGTTCAGAACCTAAAAAAGTAAATGAAGGGTAGGAAGTTTTACTCTTTGCTTGTGTTGGTACTCCTTGGTATAGTCTTGCTATGGGCTAAATGTCTTTGCTGTAGACTATGCTCCCCTCTTCCCACAGTGAATTAAATCCTTTTTGCCTACCTTTCAAGTTGTTTTTGTCAGGAAAATTACTTCATTCCATACTCTTGTTGGTTCTGTTACTCCAATATTTGTTTTGAAGCATTATTTTAAGGTTGATTAGAGAGGATTCTCAAATTGTTTTGAGATTTTCTTGCCTCTACTCTGCCATCTTGCCTCTCACAATAACCTTTCATTTGAAAATCCTACCTTCCCTTTCCCCTGAAACTAGTCTCTCTTTCATTTATGTCAGGTTGACCTTCCTAAAGTTCAGATCTAATTAAATATTCCCTTCTCCCATTCAATAAATTCTAGTGATTCCCTATTACCTCCAGTATCAAATGTAAAAATCCTCTATTTGACTTTTAAAGCTATTCATAACCTGCCCTCTTTTTACTTTTTCTAGTCCTCTTAGAATTTACTCTTTCAATATTTTTTATTCAGGTTTACTTGCCTTCTTATAATTCGTACAATAAGACTCTCCTAACCTTGTGCATTTTTGCTGACTATTTCCCATGCCTGGAAGTCTCTTCTTACTCATTTCTCTCTCTAGCTAAAATCCCACAAGAAGCCCTAGTCCTCTTAAATCTTACTATCTTTCCTTTGAGACTATCCTCATTTTATCCTGTATCTATCTTATTTGTGTATAATTGTTTGCATATTGTCTTGGTGATTGGATGATTGTGCCATTGATGATTATAAGAAAATTTGGAAAAAGCATGGGATTTTTGGGAAAAAACATTAATTTTATTTTGAACATGTTGAATTAGAAATACATATGTGACATACATTTTGAAATGTTTTATAGACAGTTTGAGATATGAGACTAGAACATGGAAGACAGATTAGTGATAGATATATTGATTTGGTAGTACTGGTAAATGAACCCATGGATGCTAATAAATTCACAAAATAAGAGAAGTGTACTCCAAGTAAAGAGAGAAAAAAGAGTTCCCAGGACAGACAGAGCATTTGGGGTATAACCACTGTTAGAAGATTTGATGTGTCATGAAAATGCAGAAATGAAAGCATGTTCAGGAGGAGAGAATGTTCGACTTTGTGAAATTCTGTAGAGAGAAGGAAGGGGATTGGGAAGCAGCCATTAGATTTTATGGCAAAGAGATCCCTAGGAACTTTGGAGAAAGCAGTTTTACTTGAATTATGAAGTAGTAAACCAGATTGCAGATGGTCAAGGTGAAAGGAGAAGAACTGGAGTCATTGAGTGTAGGCTGATTTTTCGAGAAATTTGGCTGAGAAAGAGAACATATAGAATTGTAGGATATAGTAAGAGTTTTTAAGGATGAAGGAATCTGACTTATATCTCATCTCTCTGAGCTATTGTAATTGCCTCTTAATTGGTCTCCCTGTTACTACTCTTTCCCTTCTCTAATCCATCTACAATGCTGCCAAAATAATTTCCCTAAGGCACAAATCTGACAATGTCACTTCTCTGTTCAAAAACTGCTAGGGGCTTCCTCTTGCCTCTAGGATAAAATACAAAATACTATTCATTATGTTTAAGGCTTTTCACTGACTGGTTTCAACTTTTTTTTTTTTGGTTTTATCTCACATTACTCCCTGTCATGAATTCTTTATTCTAGCCAAAACATAAATCTTTCTATCCCCTTTACTCAGCATTTTATCCTGCTTCCATAAGCTATCCCTATTTCCTAAAATTAACTATCTCTTCATTTCTGCCCTAGTTCTATTGGAATTCCTGGGGGGGGGGGGATGAAGGAAGAATTTTTAAAATGATATTATAAATTAAACTCTGGAGGAAAGAATTAGGAGAATGACTAGTTTAGCAGAGAAGGGATGAACCTTTACTCAAGTCACTCTGAAAACTGGAGTGGAGGAAACAGAACTCAGTGATATCATGAGACAACAATAATGCAACAAAATCAAAAGTTTGAAAAGAGAAGAAATATATGTATTTCCTATTTTTAAAAAAACTGGCTCAGAAAATAGGTCGAAGAGAAATAATTTAAGAATTATCAGACCTGAAAACCTTCACCATTAATATAAAGCATTTGTTATTGCTATTTGTGAACCCATTCAGGATTTTCTTGGCAAAGACATTTCAGTAGTTTGCTATTTCCTTCTTCAGCTACTTTATAGATGAGGAAACTAAGGTTAAACAGGATTAAGTGATTTTTCATATTTTAAGAACTTACGAATGAAAACTACCTAGACCTATTAGAATCATAGGACAAAGTAACAATAGAAAAAAAACCATTAGTTATCTCCTGAAATAAACCTCAAAATGAAAATTCTCAGCAATATCATAGTCAAAATCCAGAGCTTTCAGATCAATATAAGAAAGGCTATAAGCTTCGCAGAGAGAAACAGCTCAAGTACCAAGCCTCTTCATTCAAGATCACACAAAACCTGAATCTGGCAGCCACCACTTCAAAGGAAAAGGGAACAGTTATTCCAGAAAGCAAAAGACAAAAGCTTATAAGCATGAATATCTTCCCCACCCCAAATTGAGCATAACTTTATTGGGGTGGGGTGGAGGAAAGGGGAGGACCTTTAAAGAAAGATATTTTAAACTTTTTCGTGATGAAGAAAACAAAGCTAAGTAGATGTTTTGAAATGCAAACAGAGAAGTCAAGAGAAACCTAGAAAGGAAAATTCATTTCAGCAGTTGGAAGAAACTATATGATGATGAAATATTTCTATTCTAATTGAAGGAGATAAGAATACTGTAATAGTATTTCTATAACTCTGCTGGCACTGTGGTAAGTGCTTTACAATTATTATCTCATTGATCCTCACAGCAATCCTGGAAGGTAGGTGCTATTAATTATTCTTATTTTACAGTTGAGGAAATTGAGGTAACCAAAGTTAAGTGACCTAAAGACACACATACTAAGTTTCTGAGGCTAGATTTGAATTTCAGTCATCTTGACTCTGGTCTAGCACAGTGGCACCTAATTGCCTGTCACAGAAGGAACAAATAACTTCCTTGGAAGCTTAATGCCTTCAAGTGTCAGAGAATAAAGCTGCAAGGTCTTCTGAGAGTGGAGAAACAAGTGAATGGAAGAAAATTACTAATATAATGAAGAAATGCTAGGATAAGAGAATCTCAAGAGAAAATTAAATACCTGCAATGATTACAAGTAGAATGATAGAATTAAGGAATGGATTGATAACCAAGACTACAAGAGTAAGTGGAAGAATTGAAGGAAGAAAAAAAATGAGACAAAAGATGAAATTAGAATACTAGGAAAAAATAATTCAAATCTTAGAAAAAGGTGGAAAATGTCACCAATATCATAGAAACTCTGAAAAAAAGAATGTAGCAAAGAAAATGAAATCATTCAAGAAAAAAATATTAGAACAGAATCAAAAACTAAAAATTTAGAAGGTCAAGTGAGGTGTCTACTATCTAAAACAAAGGACCTGCAGATCAGGACAAAATAACTTAGGAATCATTGAACTCCCTAAAAATAGAGACCAAACCAAAGATGTGCATACCATATTTCAAGATTTTATAAAATACAATTGCTTAGTGTTAGAAACTGAGGTCAAGACAAAAATAAAAAGAATCCAAGTCATTTTCCTGAAAGAAGCCATAAATTATACCTTGAAATGCCATTATGACAATAAAGATCTGTCAAGTAAAAAGAAATTACTGTAACCATCCAGGAAGAAAGCTATCAAGTAACAAAGAACCTTAGAATCATATAAGTTGATGAAACAACTGATGAAAGTTTGTGATATGAGATACCAAAAGTCAAAAAAGAAAGACCTACAACCAATTTATCTTGAAAGATTGCATCTTATTCTGAAAAACTGAGTAAAATAATTCAGGGAAGGAAATGAACTTTTTCAGTTTTCCTGTTAATAAATCAGAAGTGAATAGAATATTTGAAATGCAAGCACCTGAGAAAAAATAAATCTAAAATGGTAAATATATTTGAGCAGTTTGGAGGTTTTAAATTATGTTCAAGTGCTTATATGTTAGTAGGGAGAGAAAAGACTGTTTATCCCTTTAGATTCTCACTACCTTCAAGGATCATATGAGTTATGAAAGAAAAAAACACATGGCCTGGGTATAATTTTTCTGTTTTGTTTGTTTTAATTAAATAGAAAAAAGGAAGAAAAAGGGAATTACAATGGAGGAAATGGAAAGGAATATGCAATTTCTATTCATTGCTAAGCATCAGAAGAATTTACAATTCATGAGCCTTGCTGTATAGGAATCAGGAAAACACAAACACACACAAAAAATCCCACTAAAGAGTTTGATAGAGAAATTGAAAAAAAATTAAAAATTAAAATCATCTGAGAAATAGGAAATGGCAAGAAAGGGGAGGAAGGTGCAGTTTAAGAGGTAAAGAACAGCTGAAAAAGAAATATTCATGAGTAAGATAAACTTCAATACAAAAGGATGACCATGAATGGGGGAAAAAAGAATTAGACACTGAGTTGAAGATCACTATTGTCAGTTATATTCCTTTTGTTTCCTTGACTTCTTTTTTGTAAAAGAGTACTGAGAAAGAACTGAGATTGGAAACAATATAATTGGGTATGATGGAAGAAAAGCATACAACTAACAATTTTAACTTTTAGCTTAGGTTGTATTTTGCTCCTTCAAAAATGGCAGAGAACCCTACCCTGGGACTGCCAGAAATCTTTCCAATTATGCTTTCCTGGTTGGGCTTTGCTCCTCCTTCCTTTCCCCCATTTTTCAAGCAGCAAATTACAGTTAAGAAATGTTTTAAGTTCTCTAGTTCTTTTTCAGAACACTCCTCCCAAATACATCACTCAGATTTGTGGTGGCCGTACAGAACATTTCCCAAATCTTTAGTATTTGTTTGTTATATCTATTTGGTCAATAGATGTCAAACAACTCAGAGATTCAAAGTTCCAAGGTTTTTTAAATCCAAGCATTTCCCGAAGTTATTGTTTTTCAGTCATTTCAATCATTTCTGACTCTACATGACCTCATTTGGGGTTTTCACAGCAAAGATACTAGAACAGTTTGTCATTTTCTTCTCCAGCTCATTTTACAGATGAGGAAAATGAGGCAAACAGGATAAAGTAACTTGCCCAGGGTCACCAAGTATCTGAAGCTAGATTTGAATTCAGGTCTTCCTAACTCCAAGCCTACTGCTCTATCTACTGTGCCACCTAGATGCCAAACTTGCCCAATTGAGCAAATGAGCATCTGGAAAAAAAATGGCACTAAAGGTAGTCTCTATCCTGAGGACAAATCCATTATGCAAATGAACTACTTCATGCTTCACAATGTCTTTTTTTTTGGCCCTAACTTAAAGTCTGAAAAGAACCCACTTTTATTTTACTCTTAATTAAATTCTTTTGCTATTACATTGGTGTTGTATGATCTATAAATAGAGACTATTGCATTGCTCAGAGCTTGGGCTATGATTTGTGAATATAATTACCTGCCTTTCCAGTCTTCTGACTCATTACTTCCCTCCATACACTCTATGACTAGCAATATCAACAAACTTGCTGTTCTTTGCCCAGGATACTTTTTCTCCTGCTGCCATGTTTTTGTACAGGTGCTGCCTCATGTGCGAAATATTGTCTATCCTCATTTTTCCCTCTTAGTTTTCCTGGCTTCCTTCAAGACTCATTTTAAACCCCAGGAGATCTTTCCTGTTCTTTGCAGAGGCTAATGCCTTACCCACTGAGATTCCATTCCATGCACTTAGTATATTTCTTTTATACACCTAATTTTTATTATTCTTATCTCCTATGCTTAGTACATATTTGGGAACTGGCTGACTTTTCTAGATTTTAGTGACATGTATTTATGTAATTCTTCCTGAGGTGAAAGTATCCAAAAAGTCACTGTTGTAACAATTTACATCATGAAGAATTGAGGGAATACTTACTCAATTCAGATCCTAATTGCAGGTACTAGCCATCTCTTCTGTTTCCAGGTCTTTTTTGACTAGCTCACTTTCAGAATTACTTCATCGATGCTGAAAGGTTAAGTGTGACAATGCCACAAGAGACCTTTTTAGTTAGTCAGGAAACTCTTATTAACCGTCTTCTCTCATGAGTCCAGTCTCTGGCCTTTTGCCCTTGGGTTTAAAGGGAATAAGGGACACCTCAGAATTCAGGTTGAAAGGTAGAAAGATGGACTTAGTATAGGAAGTAAAAAAGAAACAAACAAACACTAGATTTGGAGTTAAAGAATCTAGGTTGAATCTCTGATGGGCTGTTTCTGGCTTATGTGACTTTGGCCAAGTCATTCGCCAATCAGAGTCTCTTTCAGAGGTGGGTTTTGAACTTGGGTTCTTCACTTCCTAATTCTATACTCTTTCAGCTGTGAGTCATGTGGAAAAAGGAAAGAGACCCAAATGAGTAGCACTAATGTTTGGTGTGCCCCTCATGCTGTGGGCTTGAAGCTTCAGAGCTTGTGTATAACAATTTATTTCTCTATTTAAATTACATAAAGTCCTCTCAGTATTTATCTATTTTAATAGATGTTGTTGTTACTAATTACATTATTATATACCATATATTACATTATGTTATAATATACTAATTATATTATAATGTGTATCATTGCCACTAATTATATTTTGTCTGTATAAGGCTGAAAAAAAGTTCTAGATTTAAGAATTTTGCATTATTGGGGTTATGTGTTGTTCAACTAGAAGAATCAGCTTTAAAATACCACACAATTAAGTCTGATGGGATGATTTCTCTATGGAAGTATTACCCTTTCGTTCATATGAGCAGGGATAGATTCAATGGTAGGGCTAGGATTATATATTTGATATGTTGGGCTCAATAAAAACAAGCCCTGAGATATTAACTGAAGGCTAGAATAATGGTTGTTTTTTTTTTGGTTTTTTTTTTTACCCTTGTACTTTTTGGTGTATTGTCTCATAGGCGGAAGATTGGTAAGGGCAATGGGGGTCAAGTGACTTGCCCAGGGTCACACAGCTGGGAAATGGCTGAGGCCGGGTTTGAACCTAGGACCTCCTGTCTCTAGGCCTGACTCTCACTCCACTGAGCTACCCAGCTGCCCCCTAGAATAATGTTTTAAAGGCAAATAAGCTTAAAATAACTTTGTTTCAGAAATTTTCTCTGTAAAGAAATCTGATTTGTAATATTAATGGACTTTAAGTAATAGGATACTATACTCACTATTTTTGTGTGATTATTTTATTATTATGTTTTACACATAAACAGGAAAGTCACTGATGAAAGGTAAGGGAAACTAGGAATAGTATGACCTATTCATTATTATAGATTGGGTCATTTTCAGTGCCAAAGTGATAATATACAACTTAGGATAAAGTCCTAATGGGCTATTATCATTGTCTACTTAGAGATGTTAAGTATAGCACCTATCTATACTTAGATAAGTGACTAAAGATCTGTCTTTAGTCAATGTACCCAAAGCAGTTTCTATTACTGATATGATTTAGCAGAATCAGTCCTGCTACAACAAACAACAAAAACTAGAGTGATAACTTTTAAATCTAGGAGGTTTGGCTGATTATCAACTAGATAAGATTAAAATCCAAATTCTTAAGAAGCATTTGAGGCATGGAAGATTTTCTTGGGGAACTGGTCTTAGCTGTGTAGGTCAAAAATACAGCTCTACAAAAGCATGATCTTGTGTACTGAAGAATAACCTGGGACAAATATTCAGGTTGAAAAAAGGCAGTAGAGAACTTTGGTTGGATTTAGGAATAGATCTTTGTCAGATGAGTCATTTTTAATACTTCAATAACCTTTTTTCTAGTCTTACCAATCTTTATTCCTTGATCAAGGGTAAGCATGTTGAATACAAGACTTGGAGTTAGGAGACTTGAGTGAATTCTTGCCTTCTTTCCCTGAGTCTGTTCAGAAGTGGGCTTTGAACTTAAGATCTCCACCTCCAGAAGCAATGCTCTTTCAGATGTGGGTCTTGTGGCGAAAGCAAAGGAAATGAAGTGAACCCTGCTAGTGTTTTACTGGTACCAACAGAGTATTAAAAGATCAAGAGGAAGTCTACTAGTATGTTGAATAGATATTCTTTAGAGCAACTAAGTGTCAGACACAATCAAACAACAACAACAGAGTAATTATGGGAGAATATAAACAAGATTTCCACAAGATGAGAAGGTATGAGAAAGGAACTATCCATATCAGTGAGATTAATATATTTTAAAGTATTTATATACAAAACAAAAGGTGAAAATGCAAGACAACTGTTATGAATGCATTTTAAAATGCATCCTTTATTTGCAAATTAATACTAACATTTAGTGATTAATCATATATTAAGACTAGAATGAACAAAAGGCTTTAGGTATGCATGGTAGAGGGGGAGGTAGAATGACAACAGATTGTGATCAGGTAGGGGAATTTTAGAGTTCATGAAACACATGTAGTATACCTTAGTGATGACAAGATCAAAAAGTATGGTCACCTTTGTGTGTACAAGAGGTGAGATCAAGGAGTAGGTCTGTTGGAAATGGGAGTAAGTTGAAGTACTGGGAGGCGTGAGTGTTTGAGGGAGTAGCAATATTTATGCTAAAGTCCCCTAGTATGAAGGCAGGAGTTGAGAAAGAAAGACTGTGAGACAGATACTAAACTCATTAAAAGTATGAGTGTTCTGGAGATATTAACTACCTGAATCTGGCTTAGGAGGATTCTCAGAGCAGTTTTAGTTTTCACTGAATCTTGTTAGAGTGGTAAATATGGATTGAGTGAATCTCAAAGGAGAACGGGCTCCTGAGTGATGTAGGTAGAGGAAGAGTCGGGAAATGGCAAGAGGGAAAAAGAATTATTCCAACTTCCTGATCCTGACCAATGAATTTGAGGCATAAATGAAAGTGTAACTAGTGCCTAAAAAGGTAACCAAGGAAGCTCCATCTTCAGGAGGGAACTAGGTTTTATTCAGAGAACACACATTGCAACCCTTGATTATTAAAAATTTTTTCCTTTTTTTGTAGAGCCTTTCTGAAGTCCCTCTCAGATGTAATTCTCTGCTAATCTCCCACAGTTGTTGCCTTTAGAGAGACCATGGATGGCATCCTTTCTGCCTCAAGGAGGGTCACACTCCTTGAAGCTGCCCTACCCTGGGTAATTATCACTTCTCATTCTTTGTGTTGTCTCCCACTGGTCCAGTCTTTTTGATCCCAGCTGGGTTCACTGTTCATGGATGACATGATCAATTAGGTAAAAGACAGAAAGAAGTTCTTCCTCTACTTCATTTCTCCCCCTCTACCCATGAGCTATTCTTTCTCAGGGATGTATTTCTAGTCTTATAAACTGGAACTCTACTATTAGATTGCCTCATTGCTAGGCTGGACTCATCAATGAACTTTCTGCTATTTTCATACATAGATCCAATAGACATATCTAATTCTCTCAAACAGTCATGTTGCTTCCTGGCTCAACTCAACCAACTAGGTTTACATTTTGTAAAGAAATCATAGGTGGTAAACAATCTTGTTTACACATTTAGAATTTTATCACAGTTCATTTATTGATTGAGTTGAAGAGTCTGGACATTCAGCTATTACATTAATCCTGTGATGATAATTTTAATGTATCACCTTTGATACATTAATTAGCTCAATATGTGGCACACTGGAGATGCCAAATAAATATCTGTTTAATTGACTGTACTAGAATGTAATAGAATTGATTAGCCCATAGACTCATATAATGGGAGAACTAGAGGGAACCTGAAAGTAAGTCTAGTCCATCTCCCTAATTTTATAACTTGCTTAGAGTTAACAACAATTTAATGATAAAAGCTTTGTCAAAAATCCAAGTCTCTTGATTCTGGTGCTCCTCTTGAATGATGGCACAGAAAACCATGTGAAGGCACTATATCCTATAAAAAACTTCCTTTCATTAGCTTTATTCTAACCAAAGAGGAAGAAACCCTAGTTCATCTCATGACTGAAGTATTTTCTCCACTGTGGTCCCTGGACACATAGATGACAATTTTTTTTTAAATTTTGTTTTGGTGGAGGACAGACTAATGCTAGCACATTTTGGTCTTCAGATCAAATAAATTTCAAAGAAATTTACTCTCAATTAGAAAAATTTTTGACTATTAAAACATCTAGAGTCTAATCCAATAGATATCAGCCCTTCCTATCATATAGATCAGTAATTCAAAGATGACAAAGGTTTCAGGAAGTCAAGTTTGAAGGGAAGAACCAGGTAGGTCACCTGAGAAAGACAAGAAGTCTACCAGTAAGAAGGGACAAAATTTCTTGATATGAAAGAAAGGCTATAACAAAGGAATTGCAAGTAACTTGTTCCAGGGAGAAAATTCCATTTTCAGATATATTCCTATGTTTGGAGACTTAGCTCTTTCAATTTTAAACCTCAGAGTATATCTTCTATTCAGGATCATTGAATCATTTAGCCACTTCTGTGTTCTAACTTAAGAAAAGCAGAATTAAATTACTCAGATGGACTAGGGACTGTATTGATTCTGGTTTTGAAATACTGTAAGCCAATAGTTTTGAATCTTAGCCTTGAAGCAATAGACCTTAATTTATCATCAGAAAAAGGAAAATATGAAGTGATTCACTTTTCTTGAAGCATTAGTCATTACATATTGAGTCATCAGTAATAATGATCCAATAAATAGAATAGAAAATGGCCTAGATTTAATAGGAAGTTTTCATTATTATGATCAGTAAGTGAATTGAATTCTAGCTGAAAAATGCCTTAAATGAAATCTTCCCAATGAGCAAATGCATAATACATGGATTAGGTGGTTTGACAAAAGTTATTGACTTTCTGGTCAAGTTACTGTAGCTTCCATCAATGCCTTGTTCTGAACTCACAGTAAATGAGCAGATCAATAGTTAATGGGAATGTGAGGAAGGTTTAAAGGCATATAATTCAGATCCCAAGACAAGGAGATTGTACTCATTTGCAATTCTCTAGCACTTTGGGGGACAAATTAATGTGTGTTTAACCAATCTGTATAGCCCAACATTTTAAACTCCAACTGCCTTTCATTAAAACCCCAAAGAGCAGTAGACTAAGCAGAACACAAATCAAGAGAGGGCTTTTTATTTTGACTTATGTCAGGGTCTCTCCCTTTCATTTTATTACCTAGGTTTTTTCGTTAGTGGCATCTCGTATTTCATAAAATCATTTCCTTTGAAGATCAGAGAGTCTGGGGGTGGCTCCACCCTCAGTCATAAGGCATTCATCAAGGTTTACTCTGAATAGATTTCATTAGAAGCTGTGATTGTTTTTGTCCATCTTTTTCCCCTCTGTTTACTAAGTTTTCTCTCATCAGTTTGAAATAACCTTAGATAATTTATAAAATGAACATGAATCTTGACTTCCTATGAACTCTGTTAGGGAAATATAGGGAAGGAGTAAGGGAGAGTGGAGATAAATGATTATTCCAGCTTCTTCCTCTTTTTCTTTAAAATAAAGAGGCATGAGTGGAAGAACTAAAGCTGGAGAAGAAGGTACACAAACCCACTTAATCTCTACCAAATTGCCCTCCAAGAAACCATGGTGTAAACCTCAGAATGAATTCTACAGCAGCATAACCCATAAAAATACAGGGGCAAGGTGAAGTAATTTTTCAGTTCCCAAATAATTTAGTTCTAGTGCATGGGAAGACTGGGGGAATGGAGTGCAAAGCAGCATAGCCAAGAAGAGTCTCATTGAGGCAACAAGCTTTGGGGGCAGCTGAATTAGCAGCAAAGGCTTCCCAAGCTCACAGCCACAGAGATAAACAGGGGTCAGACAACTGCTCAGAAGGGTCCCTTTGTTGGTTCAGCAGGACTCTTGCTGAATTGCTCATATGCATAACTAGGTCACAGTCTAGGGGTGAGGTCTCAGGTGGAGGAGGAGCACTAGTACACACCAGTGCTTGTAGCCACAAGAGAGAAAGAGACCCTAGTCACAGTTCCAAGGTAGAAAAGAGGGCTTGTGGCTACTCACAGCCCATAGTACAGGCTGGGAGAATATTAAACATACCTCTCCTTAGACCATACTACCTTAGAAGAACTGAAAACTTATAGATCCCCAGAGCTAGTTCTGGTAGCAGCTGCACAAAGAACTTGAAGCTTGGAGAAGTGTGTAGAGTGTAACATTAACAGTTTTTTTTAATTAATAGAAAAGAGAAAGGCTGAAAAATAAGCAAATCACAAAACAAGAAACTACATAGAAAATTATTTTAGTGACAAGGAAGAAACACAAACTTAGAAGAAGACACCAAAGTCAAAACTACTGCATTGAAAGTCTCCAGGAAATGGGGGCAGCTGGGTAGCTCAGTGGATTGAGAGCCAGGCCTAAAGACAGGAGGTCCTAGGTTCAACTCTGTCCTCAGACACTTCCCAGATGTGTGACCCTGGGCAAGTCACTTGACCCCCATTACCTACCCCTTACCACTCTTCTGCCTTGGAGCCAATACATAGATAGTATTGACTCCAAGACGGAAGGTAAGGGGTTTTATTTAAAAAAAAAAGTCTCCAGGAAAAATAGGAATTGCTCTTAAGCCCAAAAAAGAATTGGAGTCAAGAAGATTTGAGTTCAAATTTGGCCTAATTTACTTATGAGATATTTGTAAAGTTCTTTGAATCAATATTCATTCATGATACTGTTATACACATATATAGTTGTTTATTTTGTTTCTGTCTGTTTTGGGTATTAGGATCATTTGTGTCTCATAAAAGGAATTTCGTAGTGCTGTCTATATCTTTAACAATAATTTTTCCAGCATTGGTATTAGTTGTTCTTTAAAAATTTTTAAATGTTTTTAGAATTTTAATAAATTTCACATAAGTTTTCCAGTTATATGATCCAAATTGTCTCCCTTCCTTCTTCTCTCCCCTCTCCCAGAGGAGGCAAACTATTAAATCTGGGATATACATGTATTATCACGCAAAACATATTTTCTTGGTATTAGTTGTTCTTTAAAGGTTTGATAGTATAATAAGCTGCCCATAATAATAATGGGCAGCAAGGCAGCATAGTGCCTGGAGTCAGGAAGACTCATCTTCTTGATTTCAAACCTGGTCTCATATACTTATTATCTGTGTCATCTTGGGCAAGTAATTTAATCCTGTTTGCTTCACTTTCTTATCTGAGCCAAGAACACTCCAAAAGGAATCAGGAAGAATTGGACACAACAGAGAAAGAACCAAACAAAATATAATAGGTATTTGAGAACTCAGTTGCCTTCGAGGATTTGTAAGTCTAGAGAGAAAAGAAAACATTTCCTTTAGCTTTGAGAGTGATTTAAACTGATGTCATCTTTGGTCCTGAATCATGCCTGGGAGTTTTAAATGAAAAACAACATGTAATCTTAAAAAAAAGCGGATTGAGAGGAAGGATTAGTTAATAGAAAATATCAAATAAAAATAAAATAAGGAATAAAAATCTTAAATAGCCTTTATTACACAAAACAGAAGCAAGTAAATACTTATTATCAACAACAACAATAATAACAGCTAAAATTATATAGAGCTTTAAGGTTTGCAAAGCAACATGTTGGCTGTTCAGTCTTTTCAGTTGAATCTGATTCTCTGTGACCTCATTTTCGGATTTTCTTGGCAAAGATATTGGAATGGTTTGTCATTTTCTTCTCTAGTTCATCTTACAGATGAAGAACTAAGGCAAAGTCACACAGCTATTAAGTATCAAAGGCCAGATATGAACTCAAGAAGATGAGTTTTCCTGATTGTAGACTTGGAACTCCACCTACCTGCCTAGATAGACAGACAGACAGACAGACAGACAGAAAGATAGATAGATAAATAGATAGATCGATAGATAGATAGATAGATAGATAGATAGATAGATAGATAGATAGATAGATGAATGGGTGGNGATAGATAGATAGATAGATAGATAGATAGATAGATAGATAGATAGATGAATGGGTGGATAGATGAATTGGTGGATGGGTGGATGGATGGATGGAGGGATAGAGGGATCAATAGACATTGATATGGATAAATGTGTATAAATATGCATATGTATATAAGCATATGTGTATATTGTATATGCGTGCATGCATGTATACATGTATGTGCATATATGTACACACATATAAATAGTTGTTGTTGAGTTGTTTCAGTTGTGTCTAACTTCATGACCCCCATTTGGGGTTTTCTTGGCAAAGATTTTGAAGTAGTTTGCCATTTCCTTCTCAAGCTCATTTTCCAAAGAGAAAACTGAGCATTAAGTGACTTGTCTAGGGTCACACAGCTAGTAAAGTATCTGAGGCCAGATTTGAACTCAGGAAGCTAAGTCTTCCTGATTCCAGACCTGGTAATATACCCCTGAGCTACCTACCTGCCTACATACATATATACACACATATGTAATTATTCGTTTTATCATAGCACCCCTACAAGGTAGGTATTCTTACTGTTGCCATTTTACAGATAATGAAATTGAGCCTGAGGAGGTTAAGTGACTTGCATAGATTCACACAACTTGAAAGTATCAGAGTTGGAATTTGAATTCAGGTCTTCTTGACTCCAAGTCTTCCACTCTTTCCAATGGATTTCCCAACTCTCTGTAGCAGAAACCAAAGACAAATTAGCAAACAAACAAAACTTTGAAAATCTCTTTCTAATTCAATCTGAAGCACTGCCTTTGACTTTTTTCCTCTTTTCTTTTTCTATTCGTAATCACTGGGTACATAGTTCTGGTTCTGCTGATCTTACTTCTGATCACTTATTAATATTTTTAAACCCTTATTTTCTGTCTTAGAATTGATTCTAAATTTCTAAATTGTACATAAGCTTGTAATCTGTGTCAGCAGAAGGATTTGCCGTGTTGAGATTTTCTTACACCACTAAAATCATAAATCTGAACAAAAACCACAAACAAACCAGGTGACAACAACCCATAAGAGTCCACTTACTTATCAGTGTGCACACTTGGAAAAATGCTGGCTTATTGCTATATTAGTTGAATAGCCTTCCTGGCACATAGTAGGTGCTTAATAAATGCATATTGACTTACTTACTATATTCCTAAAATTTATGTTCTTCTTGAGCTTTGAGAACATTAGAAACTATATTGGAAGGGCAGCTAGATTTCCCAGTGGTTAGAGCACCAGTTCTGGAAATAGGAGAAACTAGGTTCAAATCTGACCTTATACACTTCCTATGTGACCCTAGGCAAGTCTCTTAACCCTTATTGCCTAACCCTTGCTGCTCTTCTGGGTTAGAATTGATACTAAGACAGAAAAAAAGGTGAGAGCTTAAAAAAAGAAAGAAAG
>NC_058131.1:472653879-472664357 GCF_016433145.1 Gracilinanus agilis | reverse complement strand
AGGAAGGAAGGAAGGAAGGAAGGAAGGAAGGAAGGAAGGAAGGAAGGAAGGAAGGAAGGAAGGAAGGAAGGAAGGAAGGAAGGAAGGAAAAGAAAGCAAATTGGACTTGGAGACAAGAAGATCTGTTTCTTACTTTATGCATGACACTTACTGGTTGTGTCATGTTGGACAAGCATTTTAATCTCTTCAAGCCTGAGTTTCTGGATCTGTGAAATGAAAGTAATACAGGTTCTGTTAAGGGACAGTCAGTACATATGCCAGGTTTTCCAAAGGCTTTGATATTTCCCTGTGCTCACTCAAAGATGTTCAGAATATTGTGAGAGAATTGAGGAGATTAGTATAGCAAGTGGTTAATTGTGGGAATTAACTCCATCCCGATTACATCTTTTGACTCAATTCTGGAACTAGCTCAGATCCCTTTCTATTCGATTATGGTTCTAGTCCAAGTTCTGTGTTTTGGTAAAAATGTATTTAGTTGTGGGAATGAGAGAAAATCTTAATGCATTATTTGAATCTAACCCTGTGTGTCTAGGAAACGGAACCACTTGTAGAGACTCCTAACCAAGGATGTAGGTTATGTTGACCAGAAATGTATTTGGATCCTAAAACTGATGTAAGGACTTTTCTCATAATTGTGCATCTCATGCAACCCATATGTCTTATCTGAAAATTGGCCCTGTACTGATTTTTCCATGTTCTTTTAATTGTTTACAGATACTTGAGAAGGAATGGGGCATCTTTTTTCCTGAATTCAGAGAATTGTTCCTGTTCACTTCCCACTCCCAGATGGAAAGTCCTTAATCTTTCATCCAATCAGGTTACCTAATGTTATATTGTTTCCTTTTAATTAACTGGTCTTATATAATTAATTGCTTTTACTATATACAAGTCTTGTCTTTCCTTGTGTTCATCACCCAGCCATAAACTGAGAAAGGTCCTTGGTCCTGATTTGTTAGTCAGTTGGCATAGACATGTTCAGAAGATCAAACCTTTGTTTTCTCAGTCATTTCATCTTTTGCTTGTTACAATAGAATATGACTTCCTCCCACCAGTTTAGGATTGTGTGTGGCACAGTAAACCTTACAGTCAGGATAGATCTAGGAGTAAGATCTGGGAAATCATCAAAAATTACCAAAAGGGAAAATCTGTTATCTCTGCTCTAATCCCTCTTGGCTCTATTTGGGACATCCCCATCTCTTTCATGGCTAACTCACCTTATTCATAGGATTTACATAATTTGCTTTTGAATAATACTGAATCCCAGTTAGTTAACTGCAAACAAGAGTAGATCCCTCTTTTATCCTTCTACCTTTTACCTTCCTGAGTAAATGTCTGTCTAGTACCTGGGGAGAAAAATCAAGGAAAGGATTTCAGGAATTTCAAACTTTACTGATTGGTTTAGTTTCTTTAGTTTCAAACTTTACCGATTGGTTTAATTTCTTAGAGAAACAGTATTGAAGCAGTGGATATTGGCACCATTTCATTCTCATTCTCATTCTCATCTCAGTGGGGAATCTACATGGCAACTGCCAATTTCATCTATATCCTTCAACCCAATCTTGACTCTACTTTGCTTATCTCCAACTTCCAATTCTGGTTGCAACCCTTCTGCTCTCTAGGATCCATCTTAGTTTTCCCTTTGCTTGGCTTCTGCACCAGCAAGGGAAGGGAAGGGGACAGTCAATCTCATTGCCTTGCCCCACTAGGGCTCCCATTCGCTCAAAAGCCCCTCCAATTCTAACCACATGGAAGAAACGTCTCTGATGTCTGAATTGGTGGCTCTGGCCATATGGAATCCCCACCCATGTGGAGGAATATGCATTGAATGTTTACCACCCAAGGTACTCAAACATTACAGGAGGTGAAGTGATTGAGCATCAGGTCTGGAGTCAGGAAGACTTGAAGTCAAATCCAGCCTCAGACATCTATTAATTTATGTCATCCTGGACAAGTCACTCAGCTCTATTTACCTCAGTTTCCTCATTTGTAAAATGAGTTGGAGAAGGAAATTGTAAACCACTCCAGTTTTCTTTGCCAAGAAAATCCCAATAGAGTCATAAAGTCAGACCGACTGAAATGACTGAATGACGAGTAAAATTTCACCCTGCCTTCTGGCTTCATTTTTCCATAACCTCATTTTGATCTTTGCTTCATGTGGAGGAGGTAAGAAAGAATTAGTAAACTCTGCTATATTGGTAATATAAGGAGCCTTTGGAGCATGTCTGCTTGGAGGCAGTCTGTGTCTACATAAGTAGATATTTCTTCCTTTGATAGGATATGTAGCTGGAATAAGCCAGAATAAGCTCTCTTTAAAATTGGCCAGTGAGAGTCTTTTTTTTTTCCCTTCATGCTCTTTCCTGCTCACAAATATACACATTTACTCCACAACCCATGGGAGGCATGATTCCTGTTGCTTCTTGTACTACCACAGGCTTTAGATGTATAACTTAGCTCAGTTCCTGTTACATAGCACCAAGTTCCAAGTCAGAAACCTCCCTTGGGTTCATTTATCAGATACCTAAACTTATCAGGGCTTCCCTTCCCAAATGACTCCAACATGGAGTTCTGGAATTCTGGTTCTGAAGTCACCAATAACTTGTACTCATGCTCTGATAGGTATCATTGCAGATTACTGTTGTTTTTTGTCTTTCATTTTCAAAGAGAACCAATGACATCATGGGGTGATGTCTTGACTTGTGCATAAAGTGGATTTAAGTGAGGCAGTTTAAGTGCGCAAAGTTGTCAGTCTCACTCTCTCTTCCAGTGGTCCTAGTCCAGTGACAAGACAAAATTCAGGGCAACTGACAGGGTGGCCAATTGGAGGTAGCAGATGACCTTGGTATCTTCTATATTTGACCAAATTCTAAGCCTTCCATAGCACCTGTTTCTGCTACCTTCGTGGCCTTTAAAACAAATTGTTCTCATCTGCCCATTCCTCCAAGGTAAGTTTTCCGTTGCTTGAAACATCCTCTCCCAATTTCCTTTTTCCTGAAGCCTCCTATTCCTTTGTGGCTTGAGCATACCTCTCTGATAGCAAGGTAGGTGGTAGAGGGTTTCAAGGTGGGAATCTGAGCTTTTTCCTTTTGTTCTCTAGCAGAGTCACCCTATTACTGATGGAGTTCCCTTGCTGGTGAACTTTATAAACCCTGAGACAAATTTGATACTCTGGGGTCTCATTATTTTTGGGTTACCCACTTCCCTTAGGGTTCCTTCATGTCAGATGATCTAGACCAGTGGTTCCCAAACTTTTTTGGCCTACTGCCCCCTTTCCAGAAAAAAACATTACTTAGCCCCCTGGAAATTAATTTTTTAAATTTTAATAGCAATTAATAGGAAAGATAAATGCACCTGTGGCCATCACCACCTCTCTGGATCACTGCAGTACCTACCAGGGGGCAGTAGCGCCCACTTTGGGAATCACTGATCTAGATATACTCCAAAAGCATGGGAACTACTTCTGACAATGGAAGGGATACTATCAGCAAAGTTAGGGTCATTGGCAGAGACGCTAGACATCTCCCAGTCTTCTTAAGAGACTAAAGAACTCTAAGAGAAGAGTGAAATGTGACACAGCTAGCTTTCAGATAGTAAGAACCAAGGTAATCAATGTTATGGTAAAATGTTATGTTAACATCTCATATTATTTTTTCTGCTCTGATGTTGCTTTGTAATGATCTGCTTTGGTCTTGGCTCAGAGCAATTTCTCTATTAATCTTTCCTTCTTTGTCCCTGTTCTATTAAATAGGCAGACCTTGCCCTATTCATACGTATAAACCTCCACTTGGTAGGGAAAGAATCAACAAGAATTGAAATCATGACCTTACCTATCTTCCTTCCTGGCTGACCCAACCTGTCCATTCCTGGGAAAATAAAGGTTGCAAGGATCTAATCCGAGGAAAAATAAGACATAACAGCTGAAGCTTCAGAAGGACTGATCATTTTGGTTCATTGTATCTATGTCTAAAGAGAAGGCAAAGACACCATCAAAGAGCACAGCATTGATTTTTCAATTCCAGCTTCCACCTGTTTTAAAGATGTCTGGAGAGAGGCCAGTCAGTAAAGGAACTGTAATAGAAGAGTTCAAAGCAGCTGTCTGTGAATGTATACTTTGAAAGGGGGAGAAAAAGCTTTTCACATGTTTTTTTCTGGTGAAATATCTCTTCCTGATGGCATCTCCCTGGAAGCATTACAGAACTGTATTTTTAGCATGGCATTTGTCTTAGAAACTTGTTTGGAGGTCCTAGGCAGGGAGTATAACAACTTGTCCACTCCACACATGGTATTAGGGAAGACCCTTTGCTATGAATCGATGAGCCAATCAATAAACATTTATTAAGCATCTACGATGCATGGAGAGTGGGAAGAACACAGGGGAAGAGATGAAGGAGAACTCAGGCTATATGCATGGTCAATTACACCAACCCAATTTACCCTGGGGACCACTGGGGAGCATTACAGCTCTCACAGCCAAGCTCATCCTCACATCTAATGTGTGCTTACTGATCATTAATATTTTAGTAGAAGACTATTTTTTCAGCTAAATATGTGATTTAAGATTTTCTATATGCTGTGAAGAAATATGAATTTTAATGGTGCTTTAAGATGAAAATTTCTTGGGGCACACATTTCTAAAATTATAAATTCTAGTAGGAATGTCAGGAGTGTACAGAGATGAATGACTTTCTTCCTTTGGATCATGTGCCTTTTAAGTATGTGGTAGAAATCATGCCTGTCATAGTTAGCATAATTGGGGAACTAGAAAGAAAAATTCCCATTCTTTGGGCAGGAGAGATAGATTTTCATGTTAAATCTTGATGCCATCCTTAAGGTTTACTAATAATTTCCTTCTGATACTGAACTGATCAGGGTATAGTCAACTATATCAGAACTGTTGGATCTAAAGGTGAATAGATGGAGCAGAGAATAAAGAGCTGGTTACTTAACCTCTGTTTACCTCAGTTTCCTCAACTATAAAATGGAGATAATAATAGCACCTATCTCCCAGGATTATTGTGAGGATCAAATGGGATAATCTTTCTAAAGTGTTTAGCGCCTGATTCATAGTAGATACTACATAAAAATATTAGTTATTATTATTATTAATGAAAATGAAGGTGATCAGTCTAATAGGTCAAAAGGAATCAACATTTTATATAGATCATGACAAAGCCTTTATGATTCCTATATTTATTTTCTGGAATTTAGTGAAGAAGAAATGTAATATGTAATTAACTGAATTTCCACTCTGGTAAATTATTTGGTTTTATCTATTCATTAAATTTATTGAAATTTTAATGCCTTTTGGTATTCAGTCATCTCAACTTCTTCAGGTTCCTTATTTGGAAAATCTAAATAATATTGGCCTACCATGCTTGTTTTTATCTTTCTCCCACTCAATTAGATTATAAGATCCTCTCATGAAGTGCCTAAATTTTCACTTTCTCTTCCATGAATGAACACTGAGGAACCTTAATACTTAAAAATCTCAGGGGCCTCAAGGTGGCTCAGTGGATTGATAGCCAGGCTTAGAATCAAGAGGTCTTGGGTTCAAATTTGAATTTAGATACTCCCTAACTTTGTGACCTTGGGCAAGTCATTTAACCCCTATTGCCTAGTCCTTACCACTCTTCTGTCTTAGAACCAAAACACAGTACTGATTCTAAGATGGAAGGTAAGGATTTAAATAAAAAATACTTGAAGGCCTCATTGAGCATACATACTCTATTCCTAACTGAGTCCATCTGCCCACTGTAGAGAACATAAGTAAGTTTGTAGGCTTGTAAATCAACTTCTGACTGTAGGGATCCTTCTACTACACTGATTTTTCCTCTCCCCTTTTCCCACCTTCCAACAGTCAGAAGTACGGGAGATAGGCACAGTCCACCTCACTCCAAACTTCCAATATAATGTGAAGAGGCTGAGTTTACCCAATTGCTTCATCCAGGGAGTCTCTCTACAGACGGAAGGAAAGGAGCAAGGGAGTGCCAAAAAACAAAGGAAGGCAAATATGAACAAAAAGCTTCAAAACTAAAAGATGAAGAGAGAAAATCTGAATAAAAATCTATCTCACAGGCAAATAAACCAGCAGAGAGGATCATAAAGACAGAAGGGAAAAAAAGAATAAACCTCAAAAAAAAGACAATACCAAGCATATTTGAATAAATATTTTGTGAAGGAAAATGACCAATTTTATCCAATGAAATATGGAATCCTGTTGCCTCCCAAGAGATTATGTGACAAAAGCAAAAGACAAAACAAAACTAGAAAGGTGAAAAGATAAATAACACTTTTAAAAGAGGAAATTAGGAATTAATTTTAACCAGAAATCAGAGGTCTTAATGCAGAAATTAAAATAAAAACAGCTGAGTAGGTTAAATTGAATCTTGGATAAAAAATTTCTTCAAAGAAATATACTATCTGAGAGAGAGAACTAAGACCCTAAATGGTCAAAGGCAATGAAGAGGCAGTTTTCAAGTGAAGAGATGCAAGTTGTCAATAACCACATGAAAAAATGACAAATTTTGGAGGGGCTAAGGAAAAACAGACTAATGTGTTATTGGTGAAGTTGTGAATTGGTTCAGCCATTCTGGAAGCAGATTTACAAGACATGAAGTGGAAGAAAATTTAATGGGGAAAAAAGCAAAAGAAAATAATATTAAAGAACACGTGAATTCAATGTAAGCCAAAATAATCGCACTTGAAGACAAGACATAAACAACCATCAAAATGATTTAATACTGCTTTAAAATAAAAAGGTCGATTACTAGAAAAGATTAGGCAAACAATATTTAGAAGAAAACAAACACAGTAGGATAGTTCAACAAAATCAAAGACTACACCTTCCCCTGCTGAGGAAAGGACTTGGTATTTGACAAAAATGCTGAGAAAAATGGAAAGCAGTCTGGCAATAATTAGGTATAGGCCAAAATCTCATATCAATATGCAAATGGATGTAAGTCTTACATAAAAGGTGAACCCCATTAGCTAGTTAATGAAGCAAGGAAGGGACTGCCTTTCTGATAGTTGAAGTATTTGGCACCAACCATAAAGAGAGGATCACAAAGAGATAAAATGGACAATTTTGATTATATAAATTAAAAAGATTTTGTCCAAAAATAAGTACTGACCCTAAGTGGACAAAAGCTATGAAGAGGCAGTTTTCAAATGCATTTCCCACAAGTTATCAATAGTGAAAAAAATGACAAATGTTAAGAGGGGCTAAAGAAAAACAGGAATATTAATCACTGTTGGTGGAACTATGAATTGGTTCAGCCATTCTGGAAAGCATTTGGTATTGTGTCACTAATTTATCTATCTATCTATCTATCTATCTATCTATCTATCTATCTATCTATCTATCTATCTATATACATATATATATCTATTTCTATATCTATATCTAAAGATATCTAGTTAGCTTTAACCCACAGATGCCATTACTAGATCTATGGCCTAAAAAGTTCAAAGAGAGAGGAAAAAAACTCATGTACAAAAATATTTATGGCAGTTCTTTTCATATTGGCAAAACCTTGTATACTAAGGAGGGGTCTACCTATTGGAGAATGGCTAAACAAAATTATTGTTTTTAAATGTAATGGGATATTATTGTATGATAAGAAGTGACAAAACATCCAGTGTCAGAGGAAACTAGATTTGTATGAACTGGTGTAAAGTGAGCAAAAGTATTTTTGGTTGATATTCCAATGCTTGTTTTAAATTTAGCAAGAAGGGAACTAAAAGTTCCAGGATATTGATGGATGTTATGTGATGATTCATGACTTTCTAGGGCCTATAAACAATCTGATATATTTTTAAGTGCAACCTCCAAATCTTGCCCCTCTCCTGACAACTTCTGATAATAATATCCAAAAGAGGTAGTCCCAATATACTTCTAGTACCCAAGAGTGAAAGCTTTTGCTTTATTCTTCTAGTACCAGGGTTCTTTATGATCAGTCCTTGGATCCTCCAAGGAGTCTATGGACAGATTTGTTTTTTTAACCAAGAGTTAAGTTTAGACAGGCAAAAAAAATTATCTTTATTTTCATTAACCTCTAGTTGAAATCTAACTTTTTTTAAATTATGAATATAAGGGAAAAGGTCATTCTCTAGAAAAGTACATAGGCTTTGCCAGACTCTCAAAGAGGTCAATGACAGTGGGCCAATCAATAAACATTGATAAATGTTTACTATTAGTCCACTGGTGGTACAGTGAATAGAGTGCTGGCTCTGGAATCATGAAGTCCTGAGTTAAAATTTGGCCTCAGATACTTATTAGTTATGTGATCCTGGGATAGTCACCAAATTTCTGATTATCTCATTTTCCTCAACTGTTAAATGGGTGTAATAATTGTACCTGCTTTATTGAGTTGTCATAAGGGTCAAATGAGAATATTTGTAAAAGCACTTAGCCCAGCACCTTGCCTATAGTAGGGGCTACATAAATGTTTATTTCCAGCCCCTCCACACACATCATGTGCCAACCTCTGTGCTAAGTGATGGAGAAACAAAGATGGACAAAAGACAGTTGCTGCTCTTAAGGAGCTCAAGGTATAATAATATAAGAAAGGTTGAAAACCCCTGTTCTCGCCTAATAGATCAGTATTTGGCCACTGAATAGTTGAATAGTCTATTCCTGAGAGAAGCCTACTGACTCTGGCCATGAGAATTCGGCATCAGGAAAACCAATAATGGATCTGTGAGCTTGAAACTGGCTGACCTTGCTGGTGGTAATGAACTGAGACATTGCAGTTCAGTTGCTGATTCAAAATGCTCCATATTGAGTGGAAGCTAGTTAACGTGTTGACATGTGCAAAACCAGAAGGAGATCAGCATTTCTTTTAGAGTAAAGACCTTTTAAAAGTAAGAGAGGTCATGTGGTTGGCACAAATGCTGCTTCTTCATCTAACAGTAGTTTGCCATTTCAGCATTAGCTTCTCTCCTTAGTCTGTCCCCTCTGCAAACTCCCTTCCCTCCCTGACCTTCTGCTGTATGGGACATGCCAATCCTCAAGGCTTCTTCTTCTTCAAACCCTTACTTTCTGTCCTAGTAATAACTCTAAGACAGAAGGGCAAGGGCTAGGCAAATGGGGGTTAAGTGACTTGCCCAGGATCACAAAGCTAGAAAGTGCCTGAGGCTAGATAAAGTTTCTTCTTATTAGCTTTCTTGACTCCTTTTCCCAAGCTACAAAGTGAGGTTGGTGATCGATGGATATTGCCATCAGATTTTGTCTTTATTAAACATTGCTTTAGTGTATTAGTACTCCATTTAGAAAAGTACTTCTTTCTATTTTCTATGTAAAAAAAAAAATCTAAACTGTAGCTGTCTTTCAAGACCTTTCATAATCAAATTCAGCAAGTCTGAGCTGAGATTTCAAGGAATAGAGACAAGTTTCTACAATTAAACATGTAATTATGAGATCCATTAATTGCATGAGATGCTATGTGGCAGAGGTGACATTGAAGTCAAGATAACCTAGGTTTGTGGCTGACCTCTCTGGCTTCCTTTAAGTCCCAACTAAAATCCCATCTTTTTTAGGAAGCTTTCTACAGTCTCTCTTAATTCTCATATCTCCCCTCTATTAATTATTTCTTTTGAGGGCCAGATATGGCTCTTTCTGCGGGAGCCATAAAGTCAATTTTTTTTTCAGGCACTGTTACAGGAGCGGCACTGTGAGCACTGTACGGCTCTCACGAAATTACATTTAAAAAAATGTGGTGTTTATGGCTCTCACGGCCAAAAAGGTTGCCAACCCCTGATATATATATATATATATGTATATATATATATCTTTCTTTATATTTGCTTTCATGTTGTCTCCTTCATTAGATTTTAAGCTCCTTGAAGCTGCCTTTTAACTCTTTTAGAGTCTCCAGTGCTTAGCACAGTACCTAGCATATAATAAGTACTTAATAAAATATTGATTGATTGATTGGTTGGCAGATAGTGACCATGTGACTCTGGGCAAATCATTTCATCTCCCAGAGACCCAGGTAATTAACTCTCTTAAGGCTATAAATACTGGAACAATTAATGATCTGTACCGCTAGAGGGAGGTTCCTCATTAGAGGTGCAGATCAAATGAATAATAGATAAACTAGATAAACAATGAAAAGAATACAAGGAAACATGATCATGTTTTTCATTGTCACTGTCTTTTTTCTAGGGATAAAAGATGAAGCAACACCCATAAAAGTTCCAGGAAACCAATCCTATCAAAAACTACAGACTCATTCTGCTTGATGCAAGATAGTCAGGGCTAAAAATCTTATACTGAGGGCACAGAGGAAGAGTGCAAATATAGGTAAAACTGATTCTAGGAGGTCTTTGAACATATTGATAATGTGTAAGCTTGGTAAGGATGAATGTGAACTGGTAATATTTCTTTGGCATCCAGGAGATGTATTTATGGATTTAGTTCAACTATTTGTTTCTATGAGGCTCTCCTCTTCCTCCTCCTCCAGTAACCTTGATATCTGGTC
>NC_058131.1:472634574-472651607 GCF_016433145.1 Gracilinanus agilis | reverse complement strand
AGAAGGTGTATTCCTTTTTGTCCCTATTTATTTTTCTCCACATATCAATTAGATCTAATTTTTCTAGTACTTCATTCACCTCTCTTACCTCTTTCTTATTTATTTTTCGGTTTGATTTATCTAGATCTGACAGAGGAATATTTAGATCCCCCACTAGTATGGTTTTACTATCTATTTCCTTTTTGAGCTCTGCCAGTTTCTCCTTTATGAATTTGGGTGCTATGCCACTTGGTGCATATATATTGAGCAGTGTTATTTCCTCATTGTTTATACTGCCTTTAATCAGGATGTAATGACCTTCCCTGTCTTTTTTAATCATATCTATTTTTACTTTGGCTTTGTCAGAAATCATAATAGCCACTCCTGCCTTCTTTTTCTCATTTGACGCCCAAAAGATTTTGCTCAAACCCTGAACCTTAAACTTGTGTATGTCCACCCGCCTCATATGTGTTTCTTGTAGACAGCATATGGTGGGATTTTGGTTTCTAATCCATTCTGCTATTTGCTTACGTTTTATCAGCGAGTTCATCCCATTCACGTTCAGAGTTATAATCATCAGTTGTGCATTTGCTGACATTTTCAAATCCTCCCCCAATTCTACCCCTTCTCCTTAAGCTATTTCCTTAAAAACCAGCGGTTTGCTATTAAGACCCTGTCCCTTATCCCCTCCCTTGATTGACTTCCCTTTCTACCCTCTCCCTTTTTCCCCCCCTTTTTGTTTTTAAAAGCCTTATGAATTCCCTCCCCCTTCTCCCCTCCCTTTTTCCCCCCTCCCCACTCCCCTGCTCCCCTTAGTTTATCCCTTCTAACTTTCTCAGAAGGGTTAGATAAGAGTTTTATTTCCCAATGGATAGTTTAACTACTCTTCCCTCTCCGGGTTGATTACACTAAGAGTAAGGTTTGATTATTACCTCTTAATGCTCTCTTCCTCTCCTTCTTATAATAGTATTTGTCCCCTCTCCCTTCCATGCCCTCTTTGTGTGTAATAGGATATTCTATTTTCTTATTCACTCAAGTTTCTCTTGGTATCTCCTGCTATTTACCCCCTCTTTCCCATCCCCCACGCCATCTTAGATTATTTAGTGTTCCACCCTCACCCTGTAAATTATTCTTCTGATTACTATAATAGTGAATATTATAATAGTGAATAGAGTTCACTACAGAGAATTAGACATAACATTTCTCTACATAGGATTACAGATAATTAGATCTCACTGAGGCCCTTAAAAAGGCAAATTTAAAAATTATAAGTTTTCTTTCTTTTCCCTCTGTAACTTATTTACCTTTTCAGGTTTCTCTCGTTTTTTGTGGTTCGATATCAAACTTTCCATTCAGCCCTGGTCTTTACTGTGCAAATACCTGGAATTCTTCAATTTTGTTGAATGCCCATACTTTCCCCTGGAAATATATAGTCAGTTTTGATGGGTAGTTGATCCATGGTTGCAGGCCCAGCTCTCTTGCCTTTCTGAATATTGTATTCCAAGCCTTACGGTCTTTTAGTGTGGAGGCTGCCAGATCCTGTGTGATCCTGATTGGTGCTCCTTGATATTTGAATTGTCTCTTTCTGGCTTCTTGTAAGATTTTTTCTTTTGCTTGAAAGCTTTTGAATTTGGCAATAATATTTCTAACCGATTTCTTCTCTGGGTCGAATATGGTGGGTGTTCTATGAATCCTTTCGATGTCTATATTGCCCTCTTGTTGTAGGACTTCAGGGCAATTTTGCTATATAATTTCTTTTAGTACGGAGTCCAGGTTTCTATTAATTTCTGGGTTTTCTGGAAGACCAATTATTCTCAAATTGTCTCTTCTAGACCGGTTTTCTTGGTCTGTCACTCTCTCATTGAGATATTTCATATTTCCTTCTATTTTTTCAGTCTTTTGACTTTGTTTTATTTGTTCTTGTTGTCTTGAGAGATCATTGGCTTCTAATTGCTCGATTCTAGCCTTTAGGGACTGGTTATTGGCTATAATCTTTTTGGTATTCCTTTTCAATCTTGTCATTTCTGGTGTTCAATTTGCTTGTCAGTTCATTTGATTTCTGAGCCTCACTTTCCAATTGCAAGATTCTACCTTTTAAACTGTTATTTTCTTGCCAGATCTCTTCCATTTTCCTCAAAATCTCAGTTTTGAACTCTTCCATAGCTTGTGAGGAGTTTTCCTTATTTGAGGAGGGTCCGGATGCTTGTTTGTTCTCCTCCTCTGTTTGCTCGGTTGTCTGGATTTTCTCTGTGTAAAAGCTGTCGAGTGTTAAAGACTTCTTCTTTTTGTTATTATTCTTTCTCTTCTGAACTTCCTGATGCTGATGCTGAGTAGCCATCATTAGCCCAGCAGCTTTTCAGCTTTATTCTCACGCTCAGTGTCTGTTCGCGATCTATTGGCTCCTGAGGTCTGAATTCTGGTTTTTTCCAAGGTCAAGCCCCCTGGTGGACTCCCTTGCTTGATCCTCTGCAGGAGGTTCCTTTACAAGTCTCAGGGAGCTACTTCCACAGTCGTATACCCGTCTGCACTGGTTCCCCACTTAGGCTTTAGTTCCTGGCTGTGTCTGCCGCCACCCACGCCTCTCCTCAGCCGGCTCTCTGCGCCCAGCGTCCTGCTCCCGCACGCTCAGATTTCGCGTGCTTTTTTTGACTTAATGGGGTCCTAAGTCTAGCTGCTCTCAGGAACAGGTCCCGGAGCTGCTGATGACTCGATGGGTGCCCCAAACTTGCCCTATTTCTTTTTAGCTGGGTTCGGAGCTATAGATGATTGTGGAGGGGGTGGGGGTGGGGTGGTTGCTCAGCCTGCGATTGAGTGAGAGCCCTTTATAGCCTGGAAATGTCTCGATTCCACATACCTTCCACGCTGTGCCCTGTTGTGGGGTTCCTCCGTTCGTCTGGACTTGTTTTTATGTCCCCTTGAGGAGTTTTGTGTGTTTCGGTCAGGAGAGGTTAAGAGCTGCTTCTTACTCTGCCGCCATCTTAACCCGGAAACCTCCCCATCATTCTTTAATAAAAAAATCTTCTGTTCACTAAGGCCACTCTCCTTTCTATTGCACATATTATAGTAATTATTTTTTTTATAGTAATTCTTGTCTGTATGCTTTTGGCTATACTGTCTCCTTTGCCTAAAATTTTGTCCCTTCTTCCTTCTACCTATCCTAATTTCTTCTAGTCCAGAGGTTCTTAATCTGGGTCCCTAGATTTCAGGGATAGGGCAGAAGAACCAAAGCTCAAGTAATATCACTTGTTCTGTTCTAGTACAAGGAATACAATTGATTGTTGCAGAGCTGACCCCAGTAGTGCTGGTGGGAAGGGGGAGACAGTGAGCAAAGATGTAGGACCGAGTGGCACTGGCCAACGTTAGTGGGCAGAGATGTGAGTTCCAACAGCAACAGGCAGAAGCAGGCTCCTGGAGTTGTGGACAGCTGTGGGCAGTGGGCAGAGATGTGGGCACCAGTGACAGAAGACAGCGGAGGGCAATGGGTATGTGGGATACTGTAGAAACGGACAGCAATGGGGAGAGACACTAGCCTCAGCAGACAAGCAGCAATGGAAAATAGGCACAGATAGGGGCTTAATGACAATGGACATAGGATTGGCGCCCAGCAACAGTGGCAGAAGAATTGGACCCTGGCATAAGTGATGGCAAAACACAAGTCTACTGTAGTCCATTGCTTACTCTAATGTGAAATTAATTGGCCCTTCCACATTGCTGCCAGAACAACACACTCCAATCATTGTACAAATTCCCCTCAGGTGGGGCCTGAAGGACCAAGGGGTAGCATTATGTTCAAGGAATTTTCTTCCTAGTAACAAGGAGGCAAACATGTCTATCCAGACCCCACAGAAGAAGAGAAAAATTTTTTTTCAGAGGTCTCTCCTAAGGCAGAGATTTTGTATTCCTGCCTCCTCTCATGGGGCTCTCAGGAAGGAGAATGAAAGGAAAAAGGAGAGAGAGGTATTCCCCAAAATTGACACTGCTGCACAGGAATAGTGGCCATAAGAGGAGGATAGATGCCAAAGGGGAACATCATAGGTGGGTGCCCCACCTCATACTGACCCCAGCTCTATGGATAGATTGTTGATTTGGACACTACAGTAAGATTCATACTCTGGTCCAAGACAAACAATTCACTTAGGGCTCAACTGTACAAAGCATTTTAGACTAAGCACTGAACTTACACTAAAAGGAGACTCTACTGTCATTCATGAGACAAAGTTGTTGACTAGTCTGAACACTAGAAATCAGAATATTCCCTAAATTGTATAATAAAAATGAGAGATGAGGGTCAAGGACCCAGGAAACTTAACTCTAATTGGGCCAGAGCAAGCAAGTGGCTTGGGAAGGCACAATGTCCAGTCTTTGGATCAGTTAAACCTTAACATATAGTGGGCTTAGGCAATTGAAACCAATTGGCTTCTTAATGGTCTACCATCATTGCTAAAGTTAAAAAGTGCCACACAAATGACTCAGTCAACTCCAAAAACATTCTAGGTGATCCTGCCCGGGCTTCATTTGCCCTTCATGATACAGGAAGTTTCTCATTTTTATCCTGATTATCCTTATAGAATATCCTTCTGCTATGGTTAAATAAAGACATCTCCTTTCAGTAACCATATGGGCCCAAATCAGATTGTACATCATAGTTATGGATAGGGGAGAGTTCCTAATCAAATAATCTATGGAAGAGATTACAAAAGCTAACATAGATAATTTTGAAGGTCTAAAATTGAAAAGCCTTTGCACTAACAATATCAACTTGGATAAGCTGGAAAGATATGGTTTGGGGAAAAAATCTTTGCATCAAATATTTCTGATACACAAATGTGTCTGTGATCTTTCTGACCTGGAAATTCCATCCAGTGGTACAGATCATATACTTGTACATATTGTACTATTCTTATCCAAGTCCTCCCATAATTTCATCACAGAGGGACTGGCCAATGTTCTAGACACCTTACTCACTATCTTCCAATATCACATGAGTACAAAGTGGAACACTTTGGCTGTTCATCTGTCATTCCTACTTGTGGCGCATCAACAATCCATCTTCTCTTTTTGTCATAAATTTTTTTTTATTTCTGTTCTTTGTTATCTCTCTGGGGTTATATGTTGGAGCCTGCTCACACCTACAATTTGCCTTTCCATTGTCCTCTGTGTGATAATCATTAAAAAAGAAGTGGTGATTCCTATCCTGTTGCTGAATAGTACCATTGGTAAGATTTTAGTATTGAAAATTTGATCCTTTAGTTTCTTGGGATTCTTGGGGTAAGTATGAAAGTTTTGCAATTGAAAGAATCAATTCAGTTCTTTTCCTTCTGTTCAAATCTAGTCCCAACTCATTGGTTATCCATGCTAATTTTCCCAGATACACATTGTATTGGACAAGCTCTGTAACAAATGTTGAAATCTAGGTGATAATCTTCATCTTCTTGGTCTTTCCTTTGTAAATATACACACTCAAAATTCCTTTAAGTGATGATGAATCTTTTACAAGAAACCTTACAGTATTCTGGACTTTAATGTCATCTGGAAGCAAAAGAATCTGGAGGACATCACCATCCACAGGCAATCTCTTTTCAACCTGGAGTCTATTGGAGCTCCATCACAGTGGCAAATACCTATGGTGAGCATACATCTCCCTGGTTTATGACACACTTGATGCTTCAAGGATAATTGAATAAGATCATTTCTATCATTACACCTTCCAAAGAATCTTGAATGATCTTGATATGGGTGAAAGACAAAAAATTGTAAAGCTATAAATAAAGTATGAGGTTCATTCATTTGATTAAGTATCAAATGAAGATAAAAACAAGTCTGGTTTCATCTCACACTCAAAAAAAATGGTAAAGATGACAAAAGATATGCCAACAGAATCACTTTTAGAGGAGCTGTGGGAAAAGGATGAACTGATACATAGTTGATAGAGCTATAAGCTGGTCCACTATTTGGGAAAGCAATTTTAAATTATGCTAAGAGATTGTCTAAAATGCTCATATCCTTTGACCCAGAAGTCCTACTACTGCTAGACTTATATTCCAAAGAAATCAAAGACAGAAATAACAAAGATCCCATATATGATAAGAGATATATAGCAACAAAGAAAACTAGAAAGAAAACAGATGCCTTCCAACTCTGAATAATTAAGAAAATTATGATGCATGAATGTAATGGTATATTATTTTATTGTAAGGAAAGATGAATATATTGAAAACAGAGAAGCATGATCTTCTCTTCCTTTTGGTTTCCTGCCCTAATCAGAAAAGGAACCAAGGTTAAGCTCAAAAATTTCTTCTGTTGCATATTACTGTCCGATTAAGGCTTTCATTATCTGCTGTAATATATATATACTGGTTGGCTTCATAAGATAAATACATATATTCAGAAATGTGTTGATAAATTGTCCAAATACCAATTCTCCAAAAAAAGAATATATAATATAGTTTTAAGTTTAATCTGCATTAAAAAAAACCCTACCCTCTGTCTTAGTGCCAATTCTAAGATAGAAGTGCGGCAGGGTTTAAGTGACTTGCCCAGAATCACACAGCACATGCAATGTCTGAGACCAAATTTGAACCCAGGTTTCCCTGACTCCAGACCTGGTACTCTATCAACTATGCCAGTGATGGGCAACCTTTTGAGCTTGGTGTGTCAAAATTCACCAAAAAACCAAGCATAACTCAGGTGGTGTGTCACCTCAAGAAAAAAAACATAATTTCACAATATTTATAGTTTAAATAACAAAAATGTATAATTCTAATATACAACTGTATTTAATAAACCAAAATAGGTAAATTAATATAGGTAGAATTATCATCTATAGTGCACAGAGTGTCTACACTATACTATAGCAAATATTTCATCCTCGGCATGCAGCGCATACTTTTCTGTATGCGGCCGATGTGACCACGTATCATCAAAAATGGCTACGCACATCAGTGCTGAGACTCATGTCATAGGTTTGCCATCACTGAACTACACTATGTAGCTGCCTCTTAATGTGTATCTTAAATATTTTCTCTACTTTCTTAAGTCTAGACAATCAATAAAACAATGCATGATTCAATCCCCAAGTGTAGCATTTGACAACTACTTTGCTGCAAATGCTCCCAATAAAAGTTTAACAATCAGCTCTTATAGACCTGAGTTGGCTCCAGTACATCCCTGCCTATGTAATATAGACAGCAACATTTTCTGGCATTAAAAATATGTGCATTTAAGTGCAACTGGTTGGCTCAGTGGATTGAGAACCAGGTCTAGAGATGGAAGGTCCTGGGTTCAAATCTGATCTCAGACACTTTCTACCTGTTTGACCCTGGCCAAGTCACTTAAACTCCATTGCCTAGCCCTTACTCCTTTTCTGCCTTGGAACCAATACACAGTACTGATTCTAAGAGCAATGGAAAAGGTTTTTTTTTGTACATTTGAAATTCTTTCAAATCCTCAGTGGACATTTAGCAACCCTGCAAAGCTTTGTCAGCACATTTCACAGCAAAGTGAACTGGATGGTCTAACCATCCAAAGTGGCAAAAAGCAAAGTGGAAGAAAAATGCATTTTACCCAGACTATCTATGGCATACAGCTGGATAGGCAGCCCACTGAACTAGTGAGGCAATGTGTATATCTTGGATAGGAAATGGCCCAGGAGCTGGGACTAGAACTGAGCAGGAAGAGGAAATAATGCTAGACCACATTTGGGAAACTGTGACACTTTCAGTCATTCCAAAGTGCTCTCATTTGCTATAAAATCCTATCTCTTTAACACCAGTATTCTCCTGGTATTAATATATTTAACATATGGAAAAGGTGGCAAAGTGAGAAATTGAAAACGTTCTTAAATCTTCCACATCCTCCCAAAAAACAGTAACATAAATTCCAAGAATCACAACTTCCAACAATCTTCACAAGAAAATTCAAAATCATTCCAAATGATTATCAAATTGAAGAATGCCAATATAATGAAAAACTATTATGGAATAAAAGGAGCAGAGGCAAAAATATCAGAAGAAATATGTGCCCAAATTGCAATAACAGTAGCTTCAGAAAGACAGAAAGCTATTCCTCAAGGCCCAATAAAATGGATAATAGACATACGCACACACAAATTAAAGGAAGAATTTAAATCAGCTAAAATTCAGAAGAGGAAATCGGTTCCCCTAAGAATGACCTCCAGGATAAAATGATGCCAAATAACTGTTTAGAAGTCAGTGTTGCAATCTTGGCTACATTTTTTAAAATTTGTATAAAATCTTTTTAATTTAAGATGTTCAAAATTATCCATTTTATATATCACAATGCTTTCTATTTCCTGTTTATTCATAAATTCTTCTCCTATCCATAAATCGGAGAGGTAATAAGTTCCCTGTCCTAATTTGCGTATGATATCTCCCTTTATGCCTAGATTATGTATTTTAATGTAACACAAACAAATAAATAGAAATCATTATTATATAAACAAAGGCATTAATGAAAGCAGAATTAATACATTTGTGGAAAGAGTGTCAAAAGGTGCAGTTGATTCTATAAGATGGCTAATTATAGGATACCATCATTTAGGAAGATTTAAAATTTTGAGTAATTTAAAGGATAATGAAAAAGATATCTGATAAGCATAAGTAGGTTGAATCATGCTACCAATTATGGTTTGTGTGCCAGATGTAAGAGAAGAACCATGATCAAAGTTATGCTATGTATAACTAAAAAAGGGAGGTAAATTCCTCATCATACACAGGGAATGTGAAGCGATAGACAGAGAGCTCAAATGGTACTTTTGGCACCCCTGAGAGTGTAAGCAAACAAGGGGAAAGTCCCCAGTGCATTATATGGAATCTTTATGGAGGGTTTATGAGAAAATGCTGATTAGAATTGAATGAAAAGACAGGAAGGAGGTGGGATCTGTGTCAGCAAAGGCAGTATCTATATCAATTAAATCAAGGATTTATGAAAGTATTAAAATAAATCATCAAAGTAATATTTTTAAAGTGTCCCTTATTGAACCTTGATGTTTGTTATCCCCATGGCAACTATCTAACTTACCCCTAGATTTAACCTCTCCTTGATGGGGGAACACCTTGAAGTTATATCTATTCTCTCTTTGTACATGAATGTCACCAACCATTGTTTGCCAGTTTTGCTCCATTTATGACTACCTGGAGTACTGCAATGTGTCTTGTTTTCCACAAGTAAGCATCTTATTTGTAAGTAAAGCAGAAATTATGTGATAGAAGAGAAAATTGTTTTGCAGCCACAATTCTTACATTTTGCTAATATCTTTAATAAAAAAATTAAAATCAATGCACATAATAAAAGGAAAGAGTGCTAAAGCAGAGACTGAGTTTTCTCATTAGGGAAGCTCTTTGGTATTGTTTAGGACAAAATTTATTGGCTTGGCTTTGACATCAATTAAGTTCAGTACAGTGACTTCAGCTGGTAAGAATCAAAACACAAGTTGAACACTAAATTAGCTGTTTGCCTATACCATGCTATGGAACCAAAATGAGGTAGCAATTTTTTATTCCTTGAATCTTCTGCTACCTTCAGAGAAAAGGCAAAAATAAACAAAACATAATGAAAATATGACTCCTATTGTTTGGAGGAGGTACCAAACACCTTGTTAAAAATTGATTAATGGTTCAATCCTTTTTGAAGCTTCATTATTCCAAGTATTAGTATGAAAGACCACCTGATCCCACAACCATATTTGTTAAGGCACCTACAGCATCAATGGATGTTCTGGTTTTAATCTGTGACTCAATCAGCCAACTTGATTCATTTGCTTCCATTTTCATTTTCCTGTCATTGATTTATTAATAACGTCTTTCATTTCTGTGGTTCTTTTAGTAGATAGGCTTCCTTCAGCATGGTCCCAGGAGAAATATTCTGTACTTTGCAACATCAAAATCCTGGCTCCTGAGATTAGACAATTTAATCATTTAATAACTGAAATACCCTCCATGATGTGTACAATTTATGGACAGTTTGTTTTTAGTTCATGGAATTCAAGTGATTCTCTCTGTTGAGGATCAGTGGATACTTGCTGAGCTTCTTTGTATTTCAGGGAGTTTATATGTTGTTTACAGACCCTGTGAAAATAGGGACTCTTTTCTTAAAAGCCCAGCTCTATGTATGGTTCAGTGGAGTACAGCCTAGAAAAAAAACAGATTTCTCTTTGTCTCAAAAGTTATTTGCATCCTGACATTAAGATATTGACCATTTTTGCGTGAGTTTTTTTTGTTTGTTGAAGGGAACTGTCAGACTCTTTTCAATAAAATTACCTTTTGCATAAAATATTTTAAGTTAAATTGCAAAGAACATAAAGTGCTACTCTTTCACTGTAAACAGTTTGGTTGTAGGAAGGGATAAAAAAACCCTTTCTATTTACAAAAATGGATATACATAATTAAAGAGTAGATAAACATAGTCCATTAAAATGTTAGACACAAAGGAGGACTAAGTAGAGGACTCAAAGGACTTGTTAGAGGACAGAGTAATGACTAAGTTTGCAGGGAATTCTGGTCCCCCAGTTCATTTGCATTTTAGGGCTTGAGCGGTTAAAACTCACAAAGTAATAAACAAAATAACTATTGTAAACTAATAAAGATTACTGGTTTCAGAGCTAACAGAAAGATAAAATGTATGAGATAAGAGACAGAGGAGTCACTGAGCATCAGGAGACCAATTTGAACCATTGAATGTGTTGACCAGTCCAGCTAGAGCAGAGGCAGGAGGAGAAGAGGTGAGAGGGTAGCAGGAACTGAGAGAGAAGACACTAGCAAGCGTAGTCAGCCTATGGGAAGACTTTGGATCCGGGTCCTGAAGCCATTGACTAGCTGGAGAAAAGCTGAAGGTCACTAGAAGACAAATGAATTCAGTATCGTTGAGTCAGTCATGTTCAACTCTTCATGGGGTTTTCCTAGCAAAGATACTGGAGTGGTTTGCCATTTCCTTCTCCAGCTCATTTTAAGGATGAAGAAACTGTGGCAAACAGGGTTAAACAACTTGCCCACACAGCTAATAAGTATCTAAGGATAGATTTAAATTCAGGTCTTCTTGATTCCAGGTCTAGTACTTTATCCACTTGCCACCTAGCTGCCCTGGATGAATTCTATCCCTTGCTCTTTAGCTTCCTAGCCAGTCCAAGAAAGTTAAAACTCTTGAAAGGTACATGATTGTTCTCTATAGTCCCTGCTTGGTTTGAAAAGGAAAAGAGGAGACAGCTAGTTGGCTCAGAGGATAGAGAACTAGGCCTGGTGATGAGAGGTCCTGGGTTCAAATGCAGCCTCAAATACTTCTTAGCTTTACCACTTTTCTGTCTTGGAACTGATACCTAATACTAATTCTTAGACGGAAAGTAAAGGTTTAAAAAAAAAAAAAAAGGAAAAGAATTGCAGAGGGAAATCCAGACTCTTTTTTTCTGCTTTGCTGTTTAAAACTGATTACATGACACAAGAAGCTGCTGAGTGACTATCTGGCTGAGCTTGTGTGCTTTGCATAGACAAACAACCTGAGGAGTTTTGCTGTGAGTTCTGCTTTGCTTTTGGAAGGAGCTTATTGGACAATGTAGCATCCAGTTGAGGGCTGGCTGGTTTTCTTTGTATTGCCCATTTTGCCAATCTTAAAAGCTTTGCAGTTTTCTGGAATAAGGGAATTGCTTATCATGACCATAGAGTAACACTTCCTCAATTCCATTTTAAAGGGTGATTGGAAGGGAAAATGATATGCCACTGTTTTATCAGTTTGAAAGTGGAACAGATTTGCCCAACAGAAGAGTGATGAGACTCAGAAGGGGAGCATTTAGCAGAGAAGTGTGCTTGTGTGGCATCTATTATGAATAAAGAGACTAAGGATATTAAGACTTGCTGTCCAGAGTTGTGAGTTGTTCCAAATATATACATGGGCATTCATTTATGTGTTTCCCTGCTAGGTTTTTATACATACATGTTTCCTCTTCCCCTGGAATACTGTGCGCATTTGTGGGAGAGTGTTATCCAGGTTTATGTGTGGACTGTGATGCACTGATTAATCTTAATTTGCTTATATTGAGTGACTGTGATGTATTGAATATTCATGTACTTTTTGTCCAATTTCTAAATAAATATTTTATATATATGAAGTGTCAGTGTCATCATTGTGGTAGACTGACATGTAAAAACAAGCACACTGGGAGAGTTTCAGGAGGGTCAGAGATGAGTCCGTGTGTGGGAATAAATTGTCCCCACAACATGGACTTCCTTAAGACTTTGAGAGAGTTTGAGATGTAGCCACGTTGTAGTGATCCTTCTCTGTAAGCCCAGAAACTGATGGATTGTGGGGAGCTAGACAGCCCAGACAGAGTAAAAAGGTAGAAATACTTCAAGTGAGGGGATTCCATGTGTCTGTGATAAGGGCCATCCCAGGTACCTACTTCAGTGAATTATTTAGAGAGTTGGTTGCTAGTTTAAGCCAATGCTAAATAGAAAAGGAAGAAAGAAAGATGGGGCGAAATTTTGTCCCTAATTTTATTTTGTATCATTGAGCATCAACTGGACAAAATTTGTTCAAGGAATTTCAGAATTGTGAACACCAGACCCTGTCATGTTTTGGGATTCATTGTTGTTGAGCTGTTTCAGTCATGTCTGACTTTTCATGATCCCTTTTGGGATTTTCTTGGCAAAGATATTGGAGTGGTTTGCCATTTCCAGCACATTTATACATGATGAAACCGAGGAAAACAGGGTTAAGTGACTTGCCTAGAGTCACAGAGCTAATAAGTATCTGGGGCCAGATTCAAAATCAAGAAGATGATTCTTCCTGACTCCAGGCTTGGTGCTATATTTGTTATTATTTTTTTTTATCCTGGGACTCCATTCTAGGAGCATAGGGCCACAACCAGTAGGCAATGGGTCACTCAGGGTCACCCAGCTGGGAAGTGTTTGAGCCCGGATTTGAACCTAGGACCTTTCATCTCTAGGCTTGGCTCTCAATCCACTGAGCTAGCCCAGCTGCCCCTATTTTAGGTTGCAGTTTCTTTAGCAGATGTAGTTTTTACAGGGTGGGCGATAGGGGTCAAGTGACTTGCCCAAGGTCACACAGCTGGAAGTGTCTGAGGCCAGATTTGAACCTAGGACCTCCAGCCTCTAGGCCTGGCTCTCAATCCACTGAGCCACCCAGCTGCCCCTTGTTTGTTATGCGGTCTATTAAATCTGATGATGTAAGATCATCTCTAGGACCTCTTCAAGCTCTGTGATAACATGTCATTTTCTTCTCTATATAACTGGAGTCTTTAAAAACATTCTGAGGCATTGTATTTCACCTAAAGAGCTCAACATTTTCCTCAGTGTCCAGAAGAAATTTCTGACACATCTCTATAACCATAAGCCAGTAGTTAGGGATGTGTATTTGTGCATATGTATACATGTGCATGTATGTGTGCTTATTATCTTTCTTTAAAAGATTTTTTTCTTATTTAAAATCTCTTTTACTCTTAAGTGGTAGATTAGCATCACCTAAAGATAACAGAGAAACTGAGGTACAGGTTGTTCTAATCGACCTGTCATGAGTCAATAGCAAATTCTGGCAGTGGCTCAATCAATCTGGACTCCTAGCTCTTCTGTCTTGATTCTTAGATGAAATTCCTGAAACACATTCACCATATGAGCCCAAGGGACATTCATGACCATGGCCTGAAAAAAGAGCTTAACATTCCTCATTGCACCTTTTCCTCTCTCTTCCCATTTTTGGCTCTCTTTACCCTCTGATGTACTGGAATATCATAAGATAATAATGATGAAAGCTATCATTCCCATAGTGCTTTAGAGTTTACAAAGTGCTTCCCCATAGCAACCCAAGCAGGCAAGTACTATTATTATCTTCATTTTACAGTTGAGGAAATTGAGGCAGATTGAGATTAAGTGACTTGCCAAGGGTAATATAACTAACAAGTGTCCAAGGTTAGATTTGAAGTAAGGGTTCCTCCTGGTTCCAAGTTCATTATTAGGCAGGTAATGATCATGAAGGGATGAAACAAATCAAAAAGTTATCACAAAACAACTAGTTTATTGGTAATGATAATCAAACATTAACATGAAAATGACTTGAATTAACCACATAATCAATGTAAAAATAATAACTCATATTTATATATCACTTTAAAATTTACCATGATCTGTCTTATCAATATTCTTATGGGAGAGCTATGAAGTGTATCATTCATCTCATTTTTCAGATGAGGAAATGGAGGCTGAAAAAATTTAAGCCGAAGTTACACTATCAGTAAAGTGCTGGAACTAAGATAAAGATCTAGGATCTTTTCCTAACTGCAAGTCATTTCCCTCCCCACACCAACCTGTCTTCTGTGTAGGCATATGCAGATTGCATGCAAATTCTTTTAATGTGGTCCTTAAGGATCTCCAGGAGGCTCCTGCTTTCGAGGCTTCTTCTCCCTAAATTAAAGTATGCAATTAGCTGTGCTCCACATTCTCACCTTACTATGTCTTGCCTGAGACCTAAAAGTCCTTTCATGTGAACCCAAAAAGCTTTTCTTTACACTTTAGTAACATCAAGAGGTGATTAGTGTAAGTCTTAGCTCACTTCCCTGGCTTCCTATCTGCTGAAGCATGGGTTGCTTCTGTTGGATTTGGCTGTTTGGAGTTTCTTAAAAGACAAGATCTTTAATGGCAGCATGCTTGGATGTCCATTTACTCCCTACGAAGCACTGGGCTTTCTTTAGGATTATTCAGAGAGTTTATCACAGTGATGGTCCATCATCCCTGCTGGAAAGTTTTTTAGCCCCATATTTTGTCTCATTTACTTTGATTTGGTTCAAAGAATACTTTCTACTTCACGACCCTACCCTCCCTCAATCCACTCAAGTTCAGTCCTCTTGGCTGTCTATTTTTCTCCTTTATGCTGAATGAGAATAATATTGAATCTGGGAATAAAGGTAAAGGAAAACCACAAGTTGCAGTTACTTGGCTTGACATTTTTTTGTTTTTAATTTTCAGCTTATTTAGTTTTTTATTTTATTTAGATTTCCAAAGTGTAATATCTATATGAAGGAAGCTCAGCAGTTACGAGACTGAAAAATGACATGTAATTAATTGCCCTTTGGCTTCTTTAAAAAAAAACCATAATGATCCAGTTTACCAGAATCTTGCCCTTTCTTCGATTCAACTCTCATCTTATCCTCTAGGCTTCAAAGGACATAACACTAGAGATGAAGTAGAGTGTTTAACCATTAGGAATGTATCAGAAGAGGTAATAAATGTATGAGTATTCTGCAAACCTTAAAGGATAATATGTGTCAGTTATTGTTAATGTCATTCTTGTTCTTTTCATCTTATGATTAGTGGAGTTCAGAAATAATCCTGAGATAGGATGCCATTCTATCATTCTTTTATCTTTAATATTCATTAGATCATTGTACAAGTGGATAAGATTATAGATTTTTGTAATTGGGCAAAAGTTTTGGGTTGTCATCTCATTTTCTCTAGGTTCACTGAAAGCATCTATGAGACAACCCTAATAGCAAACAAGATGAAATGGATGACATAATTCATTCTATTCCAACAGCATTCTGTTTATTTTCATTACGTTTTTACAATTTTAGACTTTTAAAAATTTCGCCTAGTTTGGAAGTTGTTTGTATTCATTAAGGCAAATATGTATTTAAAATGTTGTTCTTAAATATTCACTTCAATATCATGTCCAGGTACTTGAAGGGAAACAATTTTGCCTCTGATAAATTCTCTAATTTCCCTAGAGTTTATTTGCTGGATTTAAAATTTGTAAAATGAGGACCTTTTAATCTTTTAGTTTATGAAATATAACATGTTTTAGTTGTAAAATTCTTACTCTTTTGTCATGCTTTTTAGATATACCGTAGGTGCCAAATCTTTGCAAATTCAGTAGGTGCCAAATCTTTGCAAAAGTGCAGTGATGGGACCCCATCGGTTCTGGGTTAAGATGGCAGCAGAGTAAGAAGCAGCTCTTAATCTCTCCTGACCGAAACACACAAAACTCCTCAAGGGGACATAAAAACAAGTCCAGACGAACGGAGGAACCCCACAACAGGGCACAGCATGGAAGGTACGTGGAATCGAGGCATTTCTATGCTGTAAAGGGGTGAAACAGCTCTCACTAAATCGCAGGCTGAGCAACCACCCCACCCCCACCCCCTCCACACACAACACCTGTAGCACTGAGGCCAGCTAAAAAGAAATAGAGCAAGTTTGGGGCACCCATCGAGTCATTGGCAGCTCCGGGGCCTGTTCCTGAGAGCAGCAAGATTTGGGACCCCAAAAAGCCAAAGAACGCACCCGAAATCTGAGCGTGGGCTTAGGGCGCAGAGTGCGGGAGCAGAGCTCAGGCGGGCCCAGAGCTCAGGCTCCGAGGAGGCATGGGTGGAGGCAGACTGGTGTACGACTGTGGAAGCAGTGCCCTGAGACTTGTAAAGAAAACCTCCGGCAGAGGATCAAGCAAGGGGATCCACCAGGGGGCTTGACTGCAGACAGACCCTGAGCCCAAGGATAAACCTGAGAAGCTGCTGGGCTAAAGATGGCTACGCAGTCTCAGGAAGTTCAGAAGAGAAAGATTAACAACAAGAAAAAGAAGTCTTTAACACTCGACAAATTTTACACAGAGAAAATCCAGACAACCGAGCAAACAGAGGAGGAGAACAAACAAGCATCTGGACCCTACTCAAATAAGGAAAACTCCTCACAAGCTATGGAAGAGTTCAAAACTGAGATTTTGAGGAAAATGGAAGAGATCTGGCAAGAAAATAACAGTTTAAAAGGTAGAATCTTGCAACTGGAAAGTGAGGCTCAGAAACCAAATGAACTGATAAGCAAATTGAACACCAGAAATGACCAGATTGAAAAGGAATACCAGAAGCTTATAGCTGAAAACCAGAAGATTATGGCCGAAAACCAAAAGATCATAGCCGAAAACCAAAAGATTATAGCTGAAAACCAGTCCCTAAAGGCTAGAATTGAGCAGCTAGAAGCTAATGATCTCTCAAGACAACAAGAACAAATAAAACAAAGTCAAAAGACTGAAAAAATAGAAGGAAA
>NC_058131.1:472614787-472629580 GCF_016433145.1 Gracilinanus agilis | reverse complement strand
CTCTAATAATTAGAGAAATGCAAATCAAAACAACTCTGAGGTATCACCTCACACCTAGCAGATTGGCTAAAATGAAAGAAGGGGAGAGTAATGAATGTTGGAGTGGATGTGGCAAAATTGGGACATTAATGCATTGCTGGTGGAGTTGTGAACTGATGAAGCCATTCTGGCTGGCAATTTGGAATCATGCTCAAAGGGCTATAAAAGAATGCCTGCCCTTTGATCCAGCCATACCATTGTTGGGTTTGTACCCTAAAGAGATCATAGATAAACAGACTTGTATGAAAATATTTATAGCTGCGCTTTTTGTGGTGGCAACAAACTGGAAAAGGAGGGTATGTCCTTCAATTGGGGAATGGCTGAACAAACTGTGGTATATGCGGGTGATGGAATACTATTGTGCTAAAAGGAATAACAAACTGGAGAAGTTCCAGGCGAACTGGAGAGACCTCCGGGAACTGATGCAGAGCGAAAGGAGCAGAGACAGAAGAACTCTATACACAGAGACTGATATACTGTGGTAAAATCGAATGTAATGGGCTTCTGTACCAGCAACAATGCAATGACCCAGGACAGCTCTGAGGGATTTATGGTAAAGAACGCTACCCACATTCAGAGGAAGAACTGCAGGAGAGGAAACATATAAGAAAAGCAACTGCTTGAACGTATGGGTCGGGGTGGACATGATTGGGGATGTGGACTCGAAATTACCACACCAATGCAACCACCAACAATTTGGAAATTGGTCTTGATCAAGGACACATGACAAAACCAGTGGAAATGTGCGTCGGCCATGGGTGGGGGTGTGCGGGGGGTGAAGGGGAAAGTAGGAGCATGAATCATGTAACCATGTTAAATATGATTATTAATAAATGTTAAAAAAAAGTGCAGTAATGCATTACATTGCATAATTTCTACTATTTTCTTGCAAGATCTGCATTGATCAATAAGTTCAAATTCCTTAAGGAAAAAAATCAGGAATTTATGTTAGCAATTACCTGGATATTATATCAGTATCAAAAGTCATTTTGTCTTTGTAAAAAAAATGCACATGACTCAGTTATTTGTTCCAACTTCTTTGCCACCATATAGCTAATTGAATTCACATGATTGTCATTTGATGAGTACCTTTTGATTTAACACTTGGATTTTATCACCTCCAGTGTAGATCTCTATAGTCAGTCTGGATTTGTTTTATTCATCTTTATTCTCATTAATGCCATTTCTCCCTCCTATGTAAGAACATCTGGGAATGTGATATTGAGATCCAATTGTGTTTGGACACTAAAAAATCACTGGAGTCAGATTAGACCTTTAAAGGAAATCTGTTCTGAAGGTAAAAAAAATGCAAGGACATAGATGGTTCAGTATGGAAGGAATATGTGAAGAAGAGGAGATATTAAAAGAGGTGGAAAACATTTTAAGCTTTTTTAACAACAATAAAAAGTGATGGCATATGTCAATATGACTGTCAACCTATACTTTGTTCATTTATAGAAAATCTTTATGAAGGTCATTTATGCAATACTCAGATGAAAAGCAGGATCATTGAAGAGGACATTAGAAGAGGGAAAGCAGACTTTCAAAAGCAATATTTAACAATGAACTGCATCTTTACTACTTCACAATTAACTAAAAGATGCAGAGAACCTTGTGATTATTTCTCATTACGAAAGAGCATTTGATTATAAACTATTTTACCACAAAGTGTCCCTCCTCCTGACAGCAAGATTATTTATGTCTCTTTGGAAGGTATAATAATAGAGATAACCCTATTCCTTATTCAGTGAACCTCTAATAATAAATATCATCCAAGACAGAAAATATGGGAATATTTATATATATACATATATTATACACACGTTTATTTTAGGAATAGAAATTCATTATTACTCTTTCTTGGCTTCTTTCAGCTTTCTACACATAGAGTCATTAGAACAAAGCAGATGACTAGGACAATATGAGTTATAAATTCCAACCTCTCTGCATCAATAAAGCTTATATGTTTTAAATTGTTTTTTACAAATGTAATTGTTTAAAATTGTAAAAATTATTTTAAAACGTTTTTTAAAATATGTCTCCCATATTCAAATAAGGCATAAATATTTGAGAAAAAGACTGTTGTTCCAACACATACACAAACGTAAGGAATGGCACACAAGTCATTTCTGAGTATTAGTTTCCTCTTATCAGTTACCACCAAAAGTATTTATTACTACTGTGGTAGAAGAAAAAAAGTAAAAATGAGTTACAGAGATCAATGAGAAGGTACATGGTGTATGTGAGCAAGATGCAACATATAACCACAGAGAATACTACAGAGGAACTAACCCTCTATGGTAGGTCATCAAGGAATTGTATGTCAGAAAAAGAAATGAGCTGGTCATATGGCAATAGTAAAGGATGACAGGAAGCCAAACAGTGTGCTCCATTGGTACCTTTGGGGTGTCAAAAGAAAGTGAGGAAGGCCTTTAGCATATTGGACAGTCTCCCTATAGTGAACTTTTTGGGAGAAGAAAAATAAGAATTGCATAGGATGAACAGACATAGTTGGATTTCAATCTGCATTACTGGAAAGAATTCACAAATTTATGGCATCATAGAACCATTTGAGTATCCAATTACTGACATGGTGATCTCTCAGAGGCCTCTGGGTATTTATTAGGAGGTAAGCTTTAGCCAAAGAGGTCAATTAAAAGCTTTAGCTGTTTTGGAATAAAATGTGTGCAGAATTTCCAAATCTGGGTTTCTTTCTATTGTTGCCATACCTGTTATGTCATATTATCTTCTTTATAAGTATCAAGAATGAAATTTAGACAAAACAGTCAGACTCTAATATGCTTTTATTAAAAAATATTTTCTTTGAGTTTTCATAACTCTGAATATAATGCAATTCTCTACATATTTATTGGAAACATTTACTTTTAAAACAAGTTCATTTGCATATTGTTCACAATAAGAATGAAATATTAACTTTACTTTTTTCTGAACAATAAATGGTAAAGGCAGCCAGATGGTACAGTAGATAGAGCATCATTTTTTGAGTCAGCTAGACCCTAAACTAGTTCATTTCTAGCCTAAGATACTTACTCATTATGTGACCTTGGGAAAATCACTTAACCACTGGCTCTGTAAAACTAATATTACTTTCCAGAGTTGTTGTGAGGATAAAGTAAGATAAAGCTTATGAAGCATTTTGAAAAATTGACTTATTTAAATACTATTATTATTGCCAGTAATATCATTGCATTCACATTGTATTTATGATTAAAAATGGAATGATTGCTGAAGACACAGCTAGGGACTTAATCTTCCTTATCTCAGATACATCCTTATAACAACAAGGCCCTTTCTACATTACATTTGCACTTTCTGTATAGTTCATAATTTTAATTAATTTGAACATTCTCATATCAGTCTGTATGGAAAGTCAACATTAATTTGCATATTCCTAAAAAGCTAACCACCATAAATGTAAAAATGTGTAACTACTATAAGAGATCATTCTTTAAATGTCCTCAAGTACTTTCCATGAAAATCAATTTCATGTGTTTTACATGCTTGTACATATAAAATCTCTATCAGATTGCTTACCATTGCAGGGAGAAGGAGGGATAAGAGAACAGGAAGAAGGGAAAGAATTTGGAAAGATTTTAAAGAATAAATATTAAAAAATAAAAATGAGGAAATTGAAACAAAAAAGAAAATAAATTTCATGGACTTTTTTACATTTAGAATTTCATCAAAGAAAGAATCATTATAACTTTTCGTGGCAATCTTCCCTTCACCTGGCTATCCTTCTTGTGTCTCAACCTTCCTAGCATTTTCCATCATATGAGACATCTAGCAAATGCTGTTTTGTTGTTGACATTTCTCAGCCAGTTCATGTTATCTAATAACAAGCAAAGAAATGGGGTCAGATTGGATAAACAGCAAGATGGATTGGGAAAGTTTGTACCCATTCTTTTTCTAAATTCTTATATTTATTGGCATATATTAACTCAGTCAAATGTAGTTTAGCATTTAGGTACAGGAAAACTCCAAGTTTACAAGTATAAGATGAGGGAGACATAACAAGGATCTAAGGGCTTTAGTAAAAATTCAATATGATTTAGAAATATGATGCAACAGTTAAAAAAATTAAAAAATGAATGATTTTTTGGTGATATTAAGAGGAGAATAGCTTCCAGGAATCAGGAGGCAATAATCTCACTGCACCCTGCTCTAATATGGAGTACTGTATCTAGTTCTGGGTGTCATGGTTTAAGAAGGATGTTGATAGAAAACAGAGCCATTCCCCAAATGACAAATGGTCAAAGATAGTTTTCAAATGGTAATAGTTTTCAAAGGAAGAAATCTAAACTACCAAATTTATAAGAGCTATTCCTCAAAGGATAGGAATAGACATTTTCAGTGGAAGAAATTTAAACTATCATGTGAAAAAATACTTTAAACTACTTATAATTAGAGAAATGTCCATTAAAACAACTCTGGGATGCCAATTTAGACCCATCAGATAGTGAAGATGACAAAAAAGGAAAATGACGAATGATGGAGGGGTTCTTAGAAAGCAAATATACTAATGTACTGTCGAAACACCCTTTACTGGCCAGAAGGTCATTGTGATTAGGAAAATTTGTTAATCTTGCATACTTGAATTAGATGAAGTTTACTAAACTGATTAAGATCATGAGAGCTCTGAATTTCTTGCCTATTTATGCAGCTGATACATACAAATTTCCTAGTACATAAGTGGATCAGTCATTGGTCAAACATGGAGTCACATGTCAGTGAGAGCTTAACAATAAGCCAATCTTCACAATAATCTTACCTATCACATAGGATTGTTGTGAGTTTCAAATCATGATAATATATGGAAAGAATTTTGTGCATCTTAAAAGTGTCATATGAAAGCTAGCTGTTATTGAAGACAACTAAAAGTGCAATTGTCTGCTTCTTATCGAAGACCACTTTGAATGTTTTTAAGCAGAGTCTAAACAACTATTTGTTGGATATGTTACAGTGGGAATCCCTTTTGTGTATGGGTTGGCTGCTGAGGTCCCTCCAATTTTCAAATTCTATGATTTTGTAATCAAGCAAGCAAGAAAATAGTTGTTAAGTACCTAATATGTGGTAGACCTTGGGCATAAAAAGGAAAATAAAAACAGTCCCTGTTCTGAAAGAGCTTATGTTCAGTGGGGAAGAGAATACATACATAAATGATTTGATCCCTTTATGTTTCATTCCCTTGGTAAAATGGCAAAAAGATATTTGCATTCCACAACCACTTGAGGGATGAATTTATTAGAACTGTGTTTTAAAAGGATTATGTACTTGGTAAATACAAGAGGACAGATAATAACCACTTCTTTTTTAACTTAGTTGAGTTAGAAGAAGAGGGAGAGTTCTTATTTCTCATATCAGGGAATTGAATCAATGAAAAGAACACAAAATCTATCAGATTTTAAGACTGGACCCTATCCAGAGAGTTAACAAATTAAAGGATTATAAACTTTGGATAAGAACATTTCCTTTTTAGAGTTCTCATACTTTATTTTTCTGTTTTCTGAATCCTATTCGAGGAAAAGATTACTGGAAAGTTCAAAAGAAAACCACATTTTACTATCTCAGTTTCTTCCTTAAAAGATTCTCTACCTAGTGGTGACTATGAAAGGCAGCATAGCATGGAAGAGAGAGCCTATGGTTTGGGAAAGGGTATTGAGTGATTTAGGTTCTAATCTGGTTTTTCACACTAATTAACAAAGTTGATTGATGAGAGGCAATGTGTCTGCAAACATTTATTACAGGCTTCTTATGTGCCAGGTGGACAGCTAGGTAGCACAGCAGATACAGTGTTGGGCCTAGAGTCAGGAAGATTCATCTTCCTGAGTTCAAATATGACCCAAGATACCTACTAGTTATGTGATCCTGTGCAAATTATTTAACCCTATTTGCCTGTGTTTCTTTATCTGTAAAATTAGCTGGAGAAGGAAATGGCAAACCACTCCAGTATCTTTCCCAAGAAAACCCCAAATGGAGTCACAAAGAGTTGGGCATGCCCCCCCCAAAATTAACAAACAACAAAATGTGCCAGGTAATTCACAAAGCACTGGGAATACACAGAATAACCAAAAATAGTCTCTGCCTTCAAGCAGTCTAGGTTGTTAAATTAGGGGCACAACCCTGGATGACCCTCTGCATTCTGGAAAAAAATATCCAACAAATTGCTTTAATATCATAGTCAGAGTTTGTATCTTTTGCATGAATGGAAGAATTAGATTGATTATAGATATTTTTCTCTTACTTTTTACATTTCTCTTGTCCCTAAAGGTTGATGCCACCTTTTCCACTTTCAATTCCTTGAGACATTAGGCCTGTGAATATAACAACAAAAAGAAACCCCCCAAAACTCATGGGGCAGTTTTTTCTGTCATTCCTTTGTGTTCCTCAATGCTCATAACCCAATATTTATTTATGCTGTAGACTATTAGTTATTCCTCACATGTGAACTTTATTAAAAACAATAAATCAGTTTTAACCTGTGTTATAAATTGGCACAATATGTTTGGAAAACTTGCTGGTTTAATTTCCCTATTTTTCATTTTTCAATTAACTAATTTAATTTTTCCAGTTAGGACACCCCAATCCATAACACTCCTATTCGTCTTGAGAACAGAAAGCCCCAACATATTCTGTGGTTCCCATTAAATAGTGAAAATTGAAAGAATTTTCTTGTTCTAATACATCAAAAGAAACCAGAGTCAGAGAAAAATCTATCTTGTTTAATCCAAAAAGACTATACCTCAGCTCTCAGTTAAAGGTAATGCATATTCCCCAGGAGTTGTTTAAAGTTTCCATCTCCGGAGGTGGCAGGATGGAGGGAAGTGATAATGCTTTTTTTCTTCTTCTTCCCATGAGGAAGAGAAGATTTTAGCAAGCCTAGGAACCCTAGACCTCCTCCATTTTCTTGAGAACCTATGCCAGGAATTGGTCTAGATTGGAAGACAACCCTTTGTGAAAGCAGCAGAATGTGTGTGTGTGTGTGTGTGTGTGTGCGCGCGTGCGTGTGCGTGTGCGTGTGTGTGTGTGTGTGTGTGTGTGTGTGTGTAGGGAGCAAACTGAAATCCTTCATGGGCTTTTATGATGGGGGCTAAGGAGAGAGAAAGGATCAAGCAAGCTAAACTCCCAGTTCGATTCAATTCAACAAATTATTATCTCAGAGAATACAGCAATCAGAGCACAAAGTACTACATTATTACATCAAAACACAAAGCACCGGGGGCAGCTGGGTAGCTCAGTGGAGTGAGAGTCAGGCCTAGAGACAGGAGGTCCTAGGTTCAAACCCGGCCTCAGCCACTTCCCAGCTGTGTGACCCTGGGCTAGTCACTTGACCCCCATTGCCCACCCTTACCACTCTTCCACCTATGAGACAATGCACCGAAGTTAAGGGTTAAAAAAAAAAAGTTAAAAAAAAACACAAAGCACGTATGTATGAAATGTTATTATTATTAAAGAGATGGCAGGGGATAACCAATCCTAATATCCTCAGTAAAGGCAAGCTACTAGAAGGAATACAAGAGTATGTGCCCATTTCTAAAGATTCTGAGAATCAGACTCAACAATTTGATAACTTTGATAATTATAATAATTTTACAATAATAATAATCTTTTGCCCAAGGACCAGTACTGATAATAGAGGGATAAGCATAGAGGTGGAGTGAGAGGGGAAGACGTAGGGGAAGGTCCTAGACTCAACTGGCTTGCTGACATGGGGAGGAGACACATGGCTGAGAAAGAGAGGATACAAATGGTAATAAGCTACCATGTTCCAAAATGGAACTGGGGACAAAGAAACACTTAAAAAGTATTAGAGTGATGATTCTTTTAACTTCTTGGGATACCATTTAGGTATGGAGCCTGGGGCTCAAGAACTAGTGTTTGAAGGAAAGTTTCAGAAAAACTGGAACACTCTGGACCCAGAGCATATTATTATTGTTTTTAAAATCCTTACCTTCTATCTTAGACTCAATGTTAAGTATGGGTTCCAAGGCAGCAGAGCAGTAAGGGCTAGGCAATTGAGGTAAAATGATTTGCCCCAGGGCCACACAACTAGAAAGTATCTGAGGTCAGGTTTGAACCCAGGGCTTCTTAACTCCAGCCTGGCTCTCTATCTACTGAGCTACCCCCTGTGAACTCCGTTACAGAGCTGGTGTGCTGGGAAAGAAAACAAGTTCCAAAAGCCAAAGACTAACGAAATTTCAGAATTGGAGAACAATAGAAAATAGAGGAAGAGGACCTTCAGTGAATGAATGACTGGCACACACTGAGATATGGAGAAGCAGAATCCTGAAGGACATTGACAGAGTTGGGACTGGTGATGTCGGCTAAAGGGGACTATTTATGAGCTTTGAGAAGAAAGAGGGATATCATACAGACAAAGGATCCAAGAAGGAGAACACTAATGAGGAGGAACAAAACCAAAGGGCCACCATAAGAGTCTTTCTCATGGCAGTGATAAAAGTACAGTAGGATATAATATAATCATAATAATGGTATAATTAATATTTGTTTAGCAGTTACTATATACTAGGTACTATGCTAAGCACTTTACAATGATTATTTCATTTGATCTTCCCCAAAACCCTGTGAGATAGGTGCTATTATTATCATCCCCACTTTATAGATGACAAAACTAGGCAAACAGAGGTTAAGCTATTTATTCAGTGTTATAATGCCAGTAAGTGTCTGAGGCTATATTTGAACTCAGGTCTTCCTCATTACGGGTCTAGTGCTCTAGTCACTGTACCTGTTAATTGCCTTGTTTTAATTTGGAGTAAAAAGGATTTAGGTTCCATTTCTAGTTTTGCATTTACTACCCATGAGTCTTTGGACAAGTCTTTTTACCTCATTGGGCCTCAATTGGCTGATATGTAAAATGTAATATGTAAAAACTAAATGTTTTCTAAAGGTCCCTTCTACAAACTGCTATGATTAAGATATGTAATTCTCTGAGGAAGGGTTGCATAGTGATAGATATAACTTATTTTTCCTTTATGGATTCTGATATAAAACCTATCTGTTTACTTCAACTTTTAAACAAAATAGTTTGTGGAGAAAATAACATTTTGAGCTTATACAATAAGCCCAAGGAGTTTGATGACTATATTTTTGAGCAGGGAAGATGAGAACGGGAAGGACAGGAACTGTCAGATATTGAGGTTCTTAAATAATATGGGCAGAGAGGAAATGAAGACTCCCTAAGTGTATTTGGGTCTTACCTGTCAAAAAGTCATCTCTGATACAAGGACTCAAAGTAGATACCTCAGACAAAATGCAATTTACTCCTACACACTGCTATTCTAAACTGATACAATATGCCTATGGTACAAACATATATTTGGATATTCAATCCATCGATTTAGGATTTGACTTATGTATACATATTTAGAACAGGTACTGCATATGGAGAGGAAGCTGGACTCAAAATCATGTTGTATAGATGTAAGTCATGAGCATTATTATGCCTGAATAATTGATGTTATGAGTGATCCAAAAGATAATGGTTAGACACATATGGTGGGCAAAGTAGGCTGTGTCATATTTCCAGTGGTGACCTACACACAAGAAAAAATGTATGATCAGAAAAAGAGGGGGATGATCATCTGGCAAGACCAAAGATGGATGGCATGAATTTTCTACTGGTACCCTTGAAATGTAAAAACAACCAGAATGAATAAATAAATATATATTAAGATTTGTGAAAAGCATTGGGCTAATTGTTGGAAATACATTTGTATTTATTTTATTTATATGATTATTTAATTTAATTTATTTCTATTTTATCTCTATTTAGAAAAGCAAGATAGCTCTGAAAAAGCTCACATTCTAACAGAGTGAGACAAAATGCATGGATGGTTTCAGATGCTAGTCGATGGAAAGGTCCTAAGGTCTTTAGAATGTATGAACAAAGTAGATGGTAATGTATCGTCTTTAATTTGCTTTCCATTATTAAAAAGGCAAATGAAGCTTGCCTCCCAACTTATTGAGTAGAGCCTATGTGGAGTATCAATAGAAGAACATAACTCCTTCCCAGGGAGGGGGTAGAGGACCAAATAAGAGAGAAGGTATTTTTGGGAGGTGGCTTGCATTTTGATGATAGCACTGATGAAACTATGATGAAACTATCCCCTGCAAAAATGGGGAGACACTGTGGGAAAGCTTATTACTATCTATATTTGTTTCTGGTGCTTGAAATGACCTTTTTTCCCCAAAGTAAATTGAAAGAATTTCCCTTTAATCAACATTATTTTAACTCTGTGAAGTATCCTCTCCTACTCTGCAAGAGGCTTAACAATCAAGTTCTAATTATTTTCTAAACCCAGTATCTTCCCAGGAATTTTAGAAGGATCTATACCTCATGGAATTTAATTGATGGTACTTGTTTTTCTTCATTTATAATAGTCTGATAAAGAGCTTTATGCAAGTATGCCTTTGTAAATGTAAGATGAAATACAGTGATGATGGCATAAAGTGAAGAAGTTTCTAATAAAACAATTTGGGGATTCAGGCATGACACGTTTGGACAATTTTTATCAGTTTCCAGACTACAGAGAGAAATGCAATAGTACTCACTAAGAGGTAATGCTAAGGTGAGTGACAGTCACATTTTGGACTAGAATTCTCTGCTTATCCCTTAATACCCTTTGGTGTCCAATGGTGTGGAAGACAAATGGGTATAAGCACCTGATAGACCATACCTGTTTTGATCATAAATATGAAATAGGTACAGACCAGGGTTATGGTGCTGCATTCCCCTCCAGGGCCACTCCCACTTTCACACTGGAAAAACTCTTCAATATGGGCCTAGGGGTGGAAGTGGGTATGCTAGTTCATGTTCAATAATCAACCATTTCAAAAAAAACGCTTAGGAAGCACTATTTTTTTTAAACCCTTACCTTCCATCTTGGAGTCAATATTGAGTATTGGCTCCAAGGCAGAAGAGTGGTAAGGGTAGGCAATGGAGGTCAAGTAACTTGCCCAGGGTCACATAGCTGGTTTATGATGCACTTTTAAGTTAATTTGCATTAATATTTCTTCCATCACTTTTTTAAGTCTAGACAATCAACAAAATAATGAATCAACCCTGGATTTGTACTTTCCAGATTTTCAAGGTATAAATGCTCACACTGAAAATTTAACAATCAGCTGTTGTAGTGCACCCCGACCATCTATCTGTCTGTCATACATTGTGTACATCCGTGTATGTACATCAAAGACCAACTTGTTCAAATTTGGAGGAAAACTCTTGTCCAATAAATGAACATTTCTTAAGTTTGTTTGAGGCAGTGTGCTAAGCACTGGGGTTACAAAGGTAGGCAAAAACACCGTCTGCCCTCAAGGAGCTAATATTCTAATGAGAGAAATAACATATAAACATCTTTGTGCACGCAAGACATATATAGAGTAGATAGAAGTTAATGTCAGAGGAAAGCACTGCTAGAGGTTGGGTGGGATATAAGAAATGGAGGAGACTTCCTGGTTAAGATGGCAGCTGAGTAAAAAGCAGCTGCTTAACCTCTCCTAACTGAAACATATAGGACTGCTCAAGAAGACATAAAAACAAATCCAGAGGAACGAAGGGACTCCACAACAGGGCGCAGCATTGAAGGTACGTGGAATTGGGACATTTCCATGCTATAAGGGGATGAAACAGCTCTCATTAAAATGCAAGCTGAGCAACCCCTCCCCCATCCTATACCACCTACAGTGCCAAAGCCAGCTCATAAGAGCTAGAGCAATCTTGGGGCACCCATTAAGTTCTTGGCAGCTACCTGGGGTCACCAGGACCTGTTCCTGAGAGCAGCAAGACTTAAGACCCCAAGAAGCTAAAGAACATCCATGGATCCTGAGTGCAGGAGCAGACTTGGATCCTGAGCACAGGAGTGGAACTTGAGTGAGGACCCAGTGCAGAGGGGTGCACAACTGTGGAAACAGTGCCCTGAAACTGTTAAAAGAGACTCAGAGGAACAAACAAGGGGGCCACCAGGAGGCTTGACCCTGAGAACAACTAGATCTGAGACTTCAAGAGCCTAGAGAGAGCAAACAGACTCTGGGTGTGAGGATAAACCTGAGTGGGCGCAGGGCTAACAATGGCAAGCCAGAGACAAGAACCCCAAAAGAGAAAGATCATCAAGAAGAAATCTGTAACACTGGACAACTTTTACACAGAGAAAGTCCAGACAGCAGAGCAAACAGTAGAGGAGAACAAACAAGTAATCACATCCAAACCTTCCGAAAATAATGAAAACTGGTCACAAGCTATTGAAGAATTCAAATCTGAGATGATGAGAAAGATGGAAGAGACCTGGCAAAAAAATAACAGTTTAAAAGGCAGAATATCACAATTGGAAAGTGAGGCAAGTCAACCAAAGACCAGAAATGACCAGATTGAAAAGGAAAACCAAAAGATTATAACCGAAAACCAGTGCATAAAGGCTAGAATTGAGCAATGAGAAGCCAATGATCTCTCAAGACAGCAAGAACAAATAAAACAAAGTCAAAAGACTGATAAAATAGAAGGAAACATGAAATATCTCAATGAGAAAGTGACAGACCAAGAAAACCAGTCTAGAAGAGACAATTTGAGAAACATTGGTCTTCCAGAAAAAGCAGAAATTAATAGAAACTTGGACTCCATACTAAAAGAAATTATTCAGCAAAATTGCTCTGAAGTTCTACAACAAGAGGGCAATATAGACATTGAAAGGATCCATAGATCACCCTCTACACTAGACCCAGAAAAGACAACTCCCAGGAATATGATAGCCAAATTCAAGAGTTTCTAAGTAAAAGAAAAAATCTTACAAGAAGCCAGAAAGAGACAATTCAAATATCAAGGAGCACCAATCAGGATCACACAGGATCTGGCAGCCTCCACACTAAAAGATTGCAAAGCTTGGAATATGATATTCAGAAAGGCAAGAGAACTGGGTCTTCAACCATGGATCACCTACCCATCAAAACTAACTATATACTTCCAAGGGAAAGTTTGGGCATTCAACAAGATAGAAGATTTCCAAGTATTTGCACAGAAAACAGCAGGACTAAATGGAAAGTTTGATATCCAACCATAAAAATCAAGAGAAACATAAAAAGGTAAATAAGAAACAGAGGGGAAAGAAAGAAAACTCGTATTTTTTAAATTTGCCTTTTTAAGGGCTTCAATAAGATCTAATTATTGGTACTCCTATGTGGAGAAATGTTATGTATAATTCTCTGTAATGAACTTTATTCACTATTATAGTAATCAGAAGAATTATACATAGGGAGAGGTTGGAATACTAAATGGTCTAAGATGATATGGAGGGTGGGAAGGGGGGTGGAATAGTAGAGGACACCAAGAGAAATTTGAATGAATGAGAAAAATAGGATAATATATCACACACAAAGAGGGCATGGGAAGGGGAAGGGATGAATACTATTATAAGAAGGAGAGGAAGAGAGCATTAAGAGGTAATATTTAAACCTTACTCTCAGTGTAATTAACCCTGAGAGGGAAGAGTAGCTATATTATCCATTGGAATATAAAACTCTATCTAACCCTACTGAGAAAGTCAGAAGGGATAAACCAAGGGGAGCAGGGGAGTGGGGAGGTCAAAAAAGGGAGGGGAGAAGAAGGGGGAGGGAATTCATTAAGCCTTAAAAATAAAAAGAGGGTAATAATAATGGAGGGGGTAGAAAGGGAAGTTAATCAAGGGAGGGGACAAGGGTTACTGGCTTAAAGCAAATCACTGGTTTAAAAGGAAATAGTTTAAGAAGAGGGGTAGAACTAGGAGAGGATACCAAAATGTCAGCGAATACACAACTGATAATTATAACTCTGAATGTGAATGGGATGAATTCACTCATAAAATGGAAGCAAATAGCAGAGTGGATTAGAAACCCAAATCCTGCCATATGTTGTCTACAAGAAACACATATGAGGCGGGTGGACATACACAAGTTTAAAGTTCAGGGTTTGAGCAAAATCTTTTGGGCATCAAATGAGAAAAAGAAGGCAGGAGTGGCAATTATGATTTCTGACAAAGCCAAAGTAAAAATAGATATGATTAAAAAAGACAGGGAAGGTCATTACATCCTGATTAAAGGCAGTATAGAAAATGAGGAAATAACATTGCTCAATATGTATGCACCAAATGGAATAGCATCCAAATTTGTAAAGGAGAAACTGGCAGAGCTCAAGAAGGAAATAGATAGTAAAACCATACTAGTGGGAGATTTAAATATTCCTCTTTCACATCTAGATAAATCAAACCAAAAAATAAATAAGAAAGAGGTAAGAGAGGTGAATGAAGTCCTAGAAAAATTAGATTAGACATGTGGAGAAAAATAAATAGGGACAAAAAGGAATACACCTTCTTTTCAGCTGCACATGGTACATTCACAAAGATTGACCATGTAATAGGGCATAGAAACATTGCAAACAAATGCAAAAGAGCAGAAATAATAAATGTAACTTTCTCAGATCATAATGCAATAAAAATAATAATTAGTAATTGCTCCTGGACAGGCAAATCAAAAACTAATTGGAAATTAAATAATATGATTCTCCAAAACCAGCTAGTCAAAGAAGAAATCATAGAAACAATCAACAATTTCATTGAAGAGAATGACAATGATAAGACATCCTACCAAACTCTGTGGGATGCAGCCAAGGCAGAACTCGGGGAAATTTATATCCTTGAGTGCATATATTAACAAATTAGGGAGGGCAGAGATTAATGAATTGGGCAT
>NC_058131.1:472612392-472614693 GCF_016433145.1 Gracilinanus agilis | reverse complement strand
AATAAGACTAGAAGCTGGTACTTTGAAAAAACAGATAAAATAGACAAAGTACTAGTCAATCTAATAAAAAAAGGAAAGAAGAAAACCAAATTGACAGTATCAAAGATGAAAAGGGAGACCTCACCTCTAATGAAGGGGAAATTAAGGCAATCATTAAAAACTATTTTGCCCAATTATATGGCAATAAATATAGCAATCTAGGAGATATGGATGAATATTTACAAAAATACAAATTGCCTAGATTAACAGCAGAAGAAATAGAATACCTAAATAATCCCATATCAGAAATAGAAATTGAACAAGCTATCCAAGAACTCCCTAAGAAAAAATCGCCAGGGCCTGATGGATTCACAAGTGAATTCTATCAGACATTCAAAGAGCAACCAATCCCAATACTATACAAATTATTTGATATGATAAGAAAAGAAGGAGTCCTACCAAATTCCTTTTATGACACAAATATGGTACTGATTCCAAAGCCAGGTAGATCAAAAACAGAGAAAGAAAACTACAGACCAATCTGCTTAATGAATATAGATGCAAAAATCTTAAATAGAATACTAGCAAAGAGACTCCAGCAAGTAATTAAGAAGATCATCCACCATGATCAGGTGGGATTTATACCAGGAATGCAAGGATGGTTCAACATTAGGAATACCATCCACATAATTGATCATATCAACAATCTAACAAACAAAAATCACATGATTATTGTAATAGATGCTGAAAAAGCCTTTGACAAAATATAGCACCCATTCCTATTGAAAACATTGAAAAGTATAGGAATAGAAGGACCTTTCCTAAAAATAATAAACAGTATATACCTAAAAGCAGCAACAAGCATCATATGCAATGGGGATAAATTAGAAGCCTTCCCAATAAGATCAGGAGTGAAACAAGGATGCCCATTATCACCTCTATTATTCAACATAGTACTAGAAACACTAGCAGTTGCAATTAGAGAAGAAAAAGAAATTGAAGGTATCAAAATAGGCAAGGAGGAGACTAAGCTATCACTCTTTGCAGATGATATGATGGTATACTTAAAAAATCCTAGAGAATCAACTAAGAAGCTTGTAGAAATAATCAACAACTTTATTAAAGTTGCAGGATACAAAATAAATGCACATAAATCATCAGCTTTTCTATACATTTCCAACACATTAGAGCAGCAAGAAGTAGAAGGAGAAACACCATTTAAAATCACCCTAGACAATATAAAATACTTAGGAATCTATCTACCAAAACAAACACAGCAATTATATGAAAACAACTACAAAACACTTTCCAAACAAATAAAACTGGATCTAAACAATTGGAAAGCCATTGATTGCTCATGGGTAGGACGAGCTAACATAATAAAAATGACCATTCTACCCAAATTAATTTACCTGTTTAGCGCCATACCTATCAAACTACCAAAAAACTTTTTTACTGAATTAGGAAAAACTATAACAAATTTCATTTGGAATAACAAAAGATCAAGAATATAAAGGGAAATAATGAAAAAAAATGTGAAAGAAGGGGGCCTAGCAGTACTAGATATTAAACTGTACTATAAAGCAGCGGTCATCAAAATGGTATGGTACTGGCTAAGAGACAGAAGGGAGGATCAGTGGAATAGACTTGGGGTAAGTGACATCAGCAAGAAAGTTGTATGATAAACCCAAAGAGCCCAACTTTTGGGACATGAATCCACTATTTGACAAAAACTGCTGGGAAATTTGGAAAACAATATGGGAGAGATTAGATTTAGAACAACATCTCACACCCTACACCAAGATAAATTCAGAATGGGTGAATGACTTGAATATAAAGAGGGGAACTATAAATAAGTTAAGTGAACACAGAATCGTATACTTGTCAGATCTCTGGGAAAGGAAAGATTTTAAAACCAAGCAAGTGTTAGAGAAAATTACAAAATGTAAAATAAATGGTTTTGATTATATTAAACTAAAAAGCTTTTGTACAAACAAAAACAATGCAGCCAAAATCAGAAGGGAAACAACAAATTGGGAAAAAATCTTTATAACGAAAAACTCTGACAAGGGTCTAATCACTCAAATATACAAGGAGTTAAAGCAATTGTATAAAACATCAAGCCATTCCCCAATTGATAAATGGGCAAGAGACATGAATAGGCAATTTTCAGGTAAAGAAATCAAAAGTATCAATAAGCACATGAGAAAGTGTTCCAAATCTCTAATAATTAGAGAAATGCAAATCAAAACAACTCTGAGGTATCACCTCACATCTAGCAGATTGGCTAAAATGAAAGAAGGGGAGAGTAATGAATGTTGG
>NC_058131.1:472611993-472612294 GCF_016433145.1 Gracilinanus agilis | reverse complement strand
TAAAGAAATCAAAAGTATCAATAAGCATATGAGAAAGTGTTCCAAATCTCTAATAATTAGAGAAATGCAAATCAAAACAACTCTGAGGTATCACCTCACATCTAGCAGATTGGCTAAAATGAAAGAAGGGGAGAGTAATGAATGTTGGAGGGGATGTGGCAAAGTTGGGACATTAATGCATTGCTGGTGGAGCTGTGAACTGATCCAGCCATTCTGGCTGGCAATTTGGAATCATGCTCAAAGGGCTATAAAAGAATGCCTGCCCTTTGATCCAGCCATACCATTGCTGGGTTTGTACCCC
>NC_058131.1:472610501-472611593 GCF_016433145.1 Gracilinanus agilis | reverse complement strand
TAGACAATATAAAATACTTAGGAATCTATCTACCAAAACAAACACAGCAATTATATGAAAACAACTACAAAACACTTTCCAAACAAATAAAACTGGATCTAAACAATTGGAAAGCCATTGATTGCTCATGGGTAGGACGAGCTAACATAATAAAAATGACCATTCTACCCAAATTAATTTACCTGTTTAGCGCCATACCTATCAAACTACCAAAAAACTTTTTTACTGAATTAGGAAAAACTATAACAAATTTCATTTGGAATAACAAAAGATCAAGAATATAAAGGGAAATAATGAAAAAAAATGTGAAAGAAGGGGGCCTAGCAGTACTAGATATTAAACTGTACTATAAAGCAGCGGTCATCAAAATGGTATGGTACTGGCTAAGAGACAGAAGGGAGGATCAGTGGAATAGACTTGGGGTAAGTGACATCAGCAAGAAAGTTGTATGATAAACCCAAAGAGCCCAACTTTTGGGACATGAATCCACTATTTGACAAAAACTGCTGGGAAATTTGGAAAACAATATGGGAGAGATTAGATTTAGAACAACATCTCACACCCTACACCAAGATAAATTCAGAATGGGTGAATGACTTGAATATAAAGAGGGGAACTATAAATAAGTTAAGTGAACACAGAATCGTATACTTGTCAGATCTCTGGGAAAGGAAAGATTTTAAAACCAAGCAAGTGTTAGAGAAAATTACAAAATGTAAAATAAATGGTTTTGATTATATTAAACTAAAAAGCTTTTGTACAAACAAAAACAATGCAGCCAAAATCAGAAGGGAAACAACAAATTGGGAAAAAATCTTTATAACGAAAAACTCTGACAAGGGTCTAATCACTCAAATATACAAGGAGTTAAAGCAATTGTATAAAACATCAAGCCATTCCCCAATTGATAAATGGGCAAGAGACATGAATAGGCAATTTTCAGGTAAAGAAATCAAAAGTATCAATAAGCACATGAGAAAGTGTTCCAAATCTCTAATAATTAGAGAAATGCAAATCAAAACAACTCTGAGGTATCACCTCACATCTAGCAGATTGGCTAAAATGAAAGAAGGGGAGAGTAATGAATGTTGG
>NC_058131.1:472595412-472610411 GCF_016433145.1 Gracilinanus agilis | reverse complement strand
CTTCAATTGGGGAATGGCTGAAAAAACTGTGGTATATGCGGGTGATGGAATACTATTGTGCTAAAAGGAATAATAAACTGGAGGAGTTCCAGGCGAACTGGAGAGACCTCCAGGAACTGATGCAGAGCGAAAGGAGCAGAGACAGAAGAACTCTATACACAGAGACTGATATTCTGTGGTAAAATCGAATGTAATGGACCTCTGTACCAGCAGCAATACAATGACCCAGGACAATTCTGAGGGATTTATGGTAAAGAAAGCTACCTACATTCAGAGGAAGGACTGCAGGAGAGGAAATATATAAGAAAAACAACTGCTTGAACGCATGGGTCGGGGTGGACATGATTGAAGGTGTCGACTCGAAACTACCACACCAATGCAACTACCAACAATTTGGAAATTGGTCTTGATCAAGGACACATGACAAAACTAGTGGAAATGCACATCGGCCATGGGTAGGGGTGGTGCGGGGGGGGGGGGAAAAAAGGGAAAGGAGGAGCATGAATCATGTAACCATGTTAAAAATGAATATTAATAAATGTTAAAAAAAATAGAAAAAAAATATTTATAGCTGCGCTTTTTGTGGTGGCAAAAAACTGGAAAAAGAGGGTATGCCCTTCAATTGGGGAATGGCTGAACAAATTGTGGTATATGGTGGTAATGGAATACTATTGTGCTCAAGGGAATAATAAACTGGAGGAATTCCATGTGAACTCGAAAGACCTCCAGGAATTGATGCAGGGCGAAAAGAGCAGAGCCAGAAGAACATTGTACACTGAGACCAATACACTATGGTAAAATAGAATGTAATGGACTTCTGTACTAGCAGCAATGCAATGATCCAGGACAATTCTGAGGGATTTTTGGGAAAGAACGCTACCCACATTCAGAGGAAGAACTGCAGGAGTGGAAACACAGAAGAAAAGCAGCTGCTTGAACATATGGGTTGAGGCAGACATGATTGGGGATTTTGATTCGAAACTACCACACCAATGCAACTATCTGTTCCAATTTGGAAATTGGTCTTGATCAATGACACATGTTAAAATGAGAGGAAATGTGCATCGGCCAGGGGTGGGGGGAGGGCAAGGGGTGAAGGGGAAAGTAGGAGCATGAATCATGTAACCATGAAAAGCTTGTCTTTAAGTCAGAATGCTTGATTGGGAGATTTTCTGTATAGATAAGACTAGAAACTTCTTGAATGCTGTCAAAAAAGCAAGACATCAGTCCTTTCCTAAAGCAGGTATGACTGCCATTAAACACATTCCTCCCTTGGCAAATGTAAGCAATACTTCTATAGCTCATGTGTATTTTTTATTTATTATTGCCTTTATTCCTTTATTACTATTTATTTATTATTGCCTTTATTACTATTTTTTGCCAAGACCACTAATTTTATCAATCTAAGGAACTCCCAGTGATATAACTTGCTCTACCAAGAAGAATCAGGAAATTCTTCTGCAAATCAGTCTTATAGGATTGCTTAGAGCACTTTGAGATCAAGTGATTTATAAGGAGTCAGGTAACCAGTATATCAGATTCAAGACTTTAAACCCAGATCTTCCCGAATCCTAGACTGTCTCTCTCTCTATTCGCTATAATCAGGGGTCGGCAACCTTTTTGGCTGTGAGAGCCATAAACGCCACATTTTTTAAAATGTAATTTCATGAGAGCTGTACAGTGCTCACAGTGCACGCTCCTGTAACAGTGCCTGAAAAAAACAACTGACTTTATGGCTCCTGCAGAAAGAGCCATATCTCGCCCTCAAAAGAGGCTCGAGAAATATGGCTTGAGAGCCATATGTTGCCGACCCCTGCGCTATATTGAAGCTGCCTTGCTTACTTTATAGACTGCTTTGAGATATTCAGATAAATATTTGGAAAATAAGAAGCCCTTTTTTCATGATATACTAGAAAAGATTTCCCCAGGCACTCTGAGAGACCCTGCTGACACTCCTAATGAATATAATAATTTGTGAAATTTCCCTCTTTCCCAGAGAATGAATGAAAATCATAACTGTTAACAAGCCTTAAGCTAGAAGCTGTGAGAGGCTCTACATATCTGTGGATTCTTCCATGGAACCATGGAACCCCTTTCATGATGCACTGGATTTTCCTGAATGCTTCTGCTTTCATCCATTCTCAAGAACTCCCGAGACTCAAGACTGCATGAAATTAGAAAAGATCGTGCTCTTATAGAATGGCTAATAGTGCCCTCTTTTGGATTAAATTCTTCATTTCAATGTTAGCACAAATGAAAGTTTACATTTACAAGTAAAGAGCCTTTACTGTTCTGGGGTAATACTTGATATTGTCAGAAAAAATATAGTTGGTCCTGCTAGCAGGCGACTAATTGCACCAATGTAAAGAGAAAATATAAAGAGATTCATCTACTCCTACCCCATTGCTGTTTTCTCTCTACCCACAAGGTAATTTACCTACCTTGTGTAGGTGTTAGCTAATGCATCCTAAAGTTTTAGAGCTGGCAGACACCTTAAAGATTGTCTGTAAGTCCTTTATTTAACAGTTGTCGAAACTGAAATCTAAGTAACAAGATCTCCTTGCAGAGGGTGCATTAGGAGAAATGTCTTTCTGATTCCTTTCTGGGCTTTTTGTCAGTTTATTGCTAGTTGTCATCTTTGCAATGTAATTCTCAGTAGACTCTTCTATAGAGACTATGGATACTGTTATACTCTTTTTAAGAAGGAATAGAATCTTGAGTGGATTGGTATTTAAATATTATTCTGGAGAGAGGCCATGATAGACTAAAGAGAAAGATTAAGAAAACTTCTTTGCTGAGAAAAAATTATCTTAGCTCTTGTGAAAAAAAAAGTTTATGAAGAGAATTATTGAGAAAAGACTTTAACTGGCATACTGAGAAAGCTGAATAGTAGGAGTATGTTTCCAGAATTGACAAGTCAGTGGTAGAAGTCAAAGGTAATTATCTATGAGCCTCAACAATTGAGATAGTAATTATTTATATCTTTATTTTGTTTGTTACACTGTTAAATAAATCATATAGCCACCAAGTGTGATATTTAAACCTAGAAGATTCTGGGTATTGATATCCAAAGAAAAGAGTGAAAGATCATAGAAAAATACATTTCTCCACTTTGCATAATAAATATATTTAACAAATTGGGGTGATGAGTTATAATTAAATAACTGATAATGAAAAAGATGATGGGTGCTTTGTAACAAATGAGAAGATATCAGGGCATATCCCTAAATTGCCTTAGAATCTGGGATGATGATCTAGTACCAAAGAGACAGTGGTTATCATTCCACCTTGGCTACATGTAGGATCTTTTTAGCCCTGAAACTCTTTTACAATAATATAATCCTTTCTGATAATTTGATAATTTGTGCCCATATTTTTTTTTCTTGTTGTTAAATAGTTTTCAGATGTTTAATCTTCATTTTCAAGCCCATGGAACATACAATTGCCTTTAAGCTAATGTAGAGCTGCCTGATAACTCTTCCAATTAGCATTTATAAACCAGTTTAGAAAGCTTTCCTTAGGCATCTGGGCAGGAGTATAATGAAGATCTAACTAATGGAACCCCATCCTCATCTATATTGTGACTTTACCCATTGCATTTTCATTACATCGAGGGTTGACATAAAAAATTAAATAGGAAATTTTGGGGAATATTGCAGAAGCTACAGATGACAGGAAAAAAAAAGTTTAGAAACTTAGAAATGCAAAAGAAAAAAATGAAATGTGTAATTAGAATTTGCTCCCCAGAACTCTCTTTCCCAGCTTCCCATTTTCGTTCTCACATTACATGTATAAGCTACATGCTAACATAGGAAGTTTTTTGATGTAACCCCACCCCTCTCTCTCTATTTTCCTGGGAAGGTGGTTGTGAAAGTTGGGTGAGAACTTGGCAGGAAAGTTTACCCATGTGGTCATACTTAAGCTTTGTACTTCTATTTTTTATTTCTTCTACTTCAAGTGATTACTAATAAATCTTGTAAAATATAATACTTGGACTTATTGGACATTAATTTAAATTTAACAATAGTATTGCCTAAAACCAATATATTTTATCTTTTAATATCATAATTACACATTTCTTTTTTAAAGATAAAATAAGTAAAAAGTTAAAGTTTACCAAAAGAACACAAAAACATTGAAGTACATATTGTCTATAACCAAATACTTAACCCAAATTTTACAATAAGGTGCTTTAAACACCCCTTAAAGAAAAAGAAAAAATTCAGACTTCTTGTCTGGTATGAAGGGAGGGGCAAAAAATTTTGCTCGCATTTCCCAGATCTCCAGCACTCTACGATGTGGAAGGGATACCTGTAGTATGCTCTGACTGCTGCTAGACCATGTGGAAGAGGCTAAGGAGGCCACTTATTGGCCAGTGTAATGATGTTTAATGAAAGTTTCCTGCTCCCCAACTTGGGATATTTGCAGGCATTTCTGTAGCTGGTTTCAGTCATCTAACTATGTGTTGAAGAGTCACATTTTGATTGGCTGCTGAGCCAGAATTTAGGTGCATTCAAGAAGTACTAACTGGCCAAACTTTCTCTCCTGCCTGGTTGTATTTGGGTGAAAGAGTCTGAGGAAGCCTCAGGCTTTCTGCTCGCCACCCAGAAATGACATGTGATCTGCAGATAAACACCTTTATTCTTTGCCTCTTTACATTTGTTCTTCACTACTCTTTGGTAAAGGAGTAATAGAGATAGCTATGACCTCATGAGCTTTGAAAATTAAGAGGTCTGAAATCCATACTGGAATTTGTGGCCAGTTGACCCCCATCCAATTAGCACAGCTCAGAAGGTGGCTGGTGCCAGAACCTAAAATGCTCTACAAGCATTGTCATTGTCAAATCTGAAGTGATCTTGATGGGGGCAAATGCTTTGTAGAAACCACTTCAAATTTGAGTTTATTTATTTATTTATTCTCCAAAGAATGAGATAGTATAGAGGAGAGTGTGCTCTGGGTGTTGAGGAGTGACGGGGATGTTTCTACTTCTGTTCTTGCTAAGTCTTCTCACGAAATATCCCTTTGTAAAAAGGAATAGATGTTAACTGGCTAAATGATACCGTGGCATTAATCACTGGTTATCATGAAACACAGACCAAAACGGGGTCTTGAGCTGATAGCATTAGAGAAAGAATCCCCAACATTTCAAGGAGATACCTCTAGCACCCTGAGGGGAGGGACTAGCCTTGCTCTAGAGAACCTGGTTCATCAGTATGAGTTGGAATTAGGATCCTCAGAATTTATATAGACCAGTGATTCCCAAAGTGGGCGCCACCGCCCCCTGATGGGTGCTGCCACGATCCAGGGGAACAGTGATGGCCACACATGCATTTGAGGGTGGTAAATAACTGTAAGGGAGCGGTGATAGTATGTGACAAGGGGTGCTAAGTAATATTTTTTCTGGAAAGGTGATGGTAGGCTAAAAAAGTTTGGGAACCACTGGTGTAGACTATAGGAATAAATTTTAGTTTTACTGTCTACAAATAGAGCCTCCTTTATCTCTGTTACTATCCACTAGCATGTTTTTCCTTTAGCTCCAAAAATTCTATCAGATTGCTAACCTAAAGCCACAAGGCGGTAAAACAAAACCTATATTGGCAGCCCTTAATTCCTGAGAACCAGAGGCCCCATGAGGGGCTTGAGAATCTAAATAATTAAGTTCATTGGGTTTCCATTTGAACCTCTTTGAATGACAATAGCTTTATTACCACCTCCCAGTGCCAGGTTGCTTTGAAGCCATCCAACTCCTCTGTGACTACAAGGGCTCTGAAACTTTGGAAGAGAATTGTAGGAATTTTGGACTGCTTCCATTGTATTTTACCATTGGCTGACAGATTTGCTTAAACATGAATGATGATGTTTTTAGTAAAGAATTATGAGCTCTGCTCAAAGTCTTGGTTCACTGGTTGAGTTTTGCTGTTAAACTTATCTACCATGGGGAAAACTAAACATGAATCAACACCTAGTCCATCATGCTCTAATTTTTCCCAGAGTAGCTCTGCCATAAAGTACAATTGGTTGACTGAGAATAAACATTGTCAATAAAGCAGGATGATGGGGAAACCACCTTTTTTTTCTGAGATTTTTAGCTCAGACTTTGGATAAAGAAAAGCAAAAAATACAAGCCAAAAGCAACAAGGCAGGCCTTATAGCTCCTGCTCAGATCTAACTGTCCTTTATCAGCTAGTGAGGGAAACGTAGTATTATGAAGGCTTAGTACAGAAATAGACAGAGCTAAGTAATCAGTTTTTAACTTGGTTTGCTGTAAATTTGGGACAGAAGAATTTGAATGGGTCAGAAGTGTGTGTCACTCAATTGCTTATTCTCTTTGTATTGCAAATCACAGTGTCAGAGCAGAAAGGGACCACCACTGATACCTGATCAAGAATTCACTCCGTAACTTTACTAACAAGTGTTTTTCTAGACTTTGAAGACTTCCAGGGACAGAGCGCTCCAAACTACCTACTGACACATTCCGTTTCATTTAAAAAACAAACAAAGAAACATACCTTACTTTCTGTCTTAGAATTGATACTAAGTATTGGTTCCAAGGCAGAAGAATGGTAAGGGCTAAGCAATTAGGTTTAAGTGATTTGCCCAATCACAGAGCTACAAAGTATCTAAGGCTAGATTTGAACCCAGGTCTTCCTATTTTCGGTCTGGTCCTCTATCCACTGTTCCACCTAGTTGTCCCACCCTATTTTATTTTTGAAAAATATATTTAATAGTTGAGAAAATGTTCCTTATATCAAATCTTGATCTACCTTCTTCCAATTTCCACCATTTTATCTCTGGGGCTAAGCAGAACAAATTTCATCATCTTCAAATGTAACAACTTTTCAAATACTTAAATACAGCTGTCTTTTTCTCTTAAGAACATTTCTTTTCTAGCCCAAATTTCCCTTTTTTTTCTTTAATCAGTCTTCATGGTATGATTTTAATCATTTTTACCATTCTGGTTACTTGCTCAGGATCCAATCCAATTTATTGGTTTCATTCATAGAATGTAGCATTTAGCACTAAACACAATAGATACAGTTAGATGGCTCAGTGGTTAGAGAAAGGTCTGGAGATGGGAGGTCCAGGGTTCAAATTTAGCCTCAGATATTTTCTAGCACTGTGATTCTGGGCAAGTCACAACTCCCATTGCCTAACCCTTATTGCTCTTCTTCCTTAGAGCCAATACTTAGTATTTTAAGATGGAAGGTAATCATTTTTTTTTAAAAAAAGAATTAAACACAATATTCTAAACATGGTGTGCCCAGGGTATAGTGGGATTATTTTCACCTTCAAAATCCTGGAGATTATGCCTGCCAAAGAAACCCAAGGTTATATTAGCTTTTGTTGCTTCCTTATCACACTGCTGATTCATATTGATTTTGAAGTCCACCAAAATTATTTTATTTGTATGTCAGGAGAGTGCTTTAATAATAGTTGGCCTAGATTTAAACAAAGTATTTAATAAATATCTTATGCTAATTTTTGGGAAAAGGTGGAGAGGTGTGGGCCATTTGATAATATAATTATTATTGTTCAGGCATTTTTCAATCTTGTCTAATTCTTTATGACCCTATTCAGGGTTTTCTTGGCAGAGATACTGGACTAGTTTGCCATTTCTTTCTCTATCCCATTTTGCAAATGAGAAAACAGAGGCAAACCGGGTTAACTGACTTGCCCAGTGTCACAGAACTTGTAAGTGCATCTGAGACCAGATTTGAACTCAGAAAGATGAGTCCTCTTGACTCTAGGCCTTGCACTCTGTTCACTGTGCCACTTAGCTGCCCCAATAATACAATAATACAGATTTGAAACTGTTTGAATGGCCAGACTCAAAAAGTAGCTATTGATGGTTCGATATGAACTTGGCGAGATATCTACAATGGAGGACTCCAGGGATATGTGCTTGGCCTTGTTTAACATTTTGATCAATTACTTAAATAAAGATATAGATTACATGTTCATCAATTTTGTAGATGACAGAAAGCTAGGGCGGATAGGTAACACACTTACTCACAATCAGAATATAAAGAGAAAATGTCAGGCTAGAGAAATGGCTTAATCAATAAGATGAAATTCAAAAGAGATAAATTTAAAGTCTTCCATGAGTTGAAAAAAATAAATTTCATAAGAATAGGATGGAGAAGGCATGATTAGAAAATAGTTTGTCTAAAATAAGATGTGGAGGCTTTTATCATCCTCGAGATCAATAAGAATTAAAAGTTGGATATTATAGGCAATAATGCTAATGAAATCTTGGGCTTCATTAAAAGAGATTTAGGCTTCCTGGATGAGGAGGTGATAGTCAAGCTATATTCTGTCCTGATCAGACTATGTCTTGGAATATTATTGTCTTCTATTCTGGCTACCACAGTAGAGGAAGGCAATTGATTACCTAAAGAGTTGTCCAGAGGATGGCAATCTAAATAGTGTTGCACTGGAAGTCCAAATAATATGATGGATGGAACTGTTTCTGCTAGAGAAGAGTTTTAAAACCAAGGGGAAACACGGTAGCTGTTTTCAAGTGTTTAAGAGTTTGCTAAGTAGAAGAATTTTTGTTTGACACCAAAAGGTGGAACCAAAAAGCAGAAGAATGGATGGAAGCTTAATGGTGTCAAATTGAGAGTTTATGTTAGGAAAAAAATTTCCAAAACAATTAAAATTAATTGGAAAAAAAGAATAGGATATTTAAGAAATGAATGGATTCCTTCTCACTGGAGGTTTTCAAGAACAGGATATAGAATTATCTTTCTAATATGTTCTAGTGAATTTTTGGGGGGAAATATGAATTGGAGTAGATGTCTCCTAACATCCATTCATACCTGTCTAGTCTATGCAATTTTTATATATATTGGTTGCTGATTATAAGAAAGCATTTAGGCAACATGGCGCCTCTGTGGATAGAGCCAGGGAAAACAGAGGTCTTGGGTTCAAATAAGTCCTCAGATACTTCCTAGCTCTGTGACCCTGGGCAAGTCACTTAACTCCAATTACCTAGCCGTAACCATTCTTTGGCCTTAGAACTAATACTTAGTGTCCCATTCTAAGGCAGAAGATAAGGTTGTTTTGGGGGTTTTGTTTTTTTTTAAAGTATTTGATTTGGTAGGTTTTTTTTCCAAAATAATACCCATACACCAAAATAATTCAAAACTTCTTGGAGGGTATAATAACAGAAATAACTGTGCTCATCTACCTCTGATCATAAACATAAGGTGAAGAATAAAATAAAGATGTTTGTCCACCAAACCTATTCTCTAGTGCTGAGAGGAAGGTTTTCTTGGATCATGAGATCCTCCAGGTGCTTCTGTTTGTCATTCTTGCTAGTTACAATTCTCTGATTTGATCCCCTTCCTGAAACTCTTCAACTAGTCCCTATGTCTTAGGGATAATAATTCCTGATTGTCCACAATCATTATGGTTTCATGAACTCTGACTACCAGGGTATTGAAATCTCTGGTACTATTAAGTCTGAAGCTAGAGGATCTCATGAGTTCAGGAGTTCTGGATTATATTGTCCTGTTCAAAAGATTTCAGAATTGTTAGTCACCAGGAGCCCCATGAGAATACCAAGTTGTCTAAGGAGATGAGAAATAGCCTACACCTGGCATATATTTATATATGTGATTTTTAAAATGCCATACAACATAGAGCTTTAACTTAGTGATATCGATGGATGGAAAATAGCTAGAAAAGTGGAAATTATTCTTTAAAAAAATTTCCAATTTTAAAAAGTAGAATTGTTATTATACTTATTCCTATATATGAGAATTTGAGTCTAATTTGATGACATGTGGGACTAATTGTGCTTGAAATGGGTTACTATCTCATTCCATTTTATTTAATTGTCTTATTTCTATCTGTTTTTCCCATATGGTATAAAGTCTGAGTGTATGGAGACCAGAGGGAGGAAAAATATTCTGATTTACATGTGAGAGTACAAGTTTTAATGCTCAAGCTTATCGTTTATATTTGAAGAGATAGATAGAATCCTAAGTAGAAAGTAAAAATGAAGTTGACTTTTTCATTTCAAAAAACGAAAACCATAACTGGGAATATTCTTCTTTCTGTCTAAAAGTATTTATATTGGATACCGATTGAATTTCATTATCATCAAACAAGCTACATCTGTCATTGTCACGTTTCTCCACTGCACAAAGGAAAGAAAAATGGAAAATTTTTGATGTTTTTCATTCTGTTCAGATACAAGAAGAGAAAGACTTCATTTCATTACTGAAATGCAAGTCAAACTTGCAGCAAAGATGGATCACATGATGATATTATCAGTGTTCTGATTTGGTGCATTTTATTTTGCCAAAGTATTGCAAGAAAATGTAATCAGAGACCAATGATAGTCACTAGCATTTGTCAGATATGCTGGAATTGAGTTTCAATTATTCACACTTTTCTTCCCTCCATGTATCACGAATATTAAAAACTGGCTGTCGTCAGACTATTTACCCCAAGCCTTAGGTATTGGAATGAAATTTATGACAAGAAATTAGCAGGAAATTTCCACATTCCTAAGTGATTAGATAATCTCTAAGGTCCCTCCCCCTTCCCAAGATTCTGTGATCTATGGTACCAAGAAATTACCATTATATTCTCACTGGATTTCCATTGTTATTTAGTAGGGTCTGTGACACTAGGTAAACCACGAGGATGTGATATAATATCTATGCTGCCATAGTGTAGCTAAGCACTTGGCTGATACAAAAACACAAGTGAAACCCACATTAAAGGATTAGATCTAAAATTGGTCATTATTTGCTTTACTCAAAATCCATTTCCTCTATGTACAGATGATGTAGGGAAGCAATAGGAACTGTGACAACATCCCTTCTTATCACAAGGGCTGATAACTCTAAGATACTACTGGGAATTAAGCTAGAAATGACTAGCGAGACACTTCCCACGTGTTAAACTACAGATATTTCTTTCCAGAGGTGATTTGTTTGCAGGCAGTAGAATAAATCAGTTTGGAAATCTCCTTTCCTAGAGATGTTTAAGATAGTTAGAAACAATATAAGTATAGAATTTCCTGAAGGCAGGGAATAGATAAAAGTCCTTTTCATCCTTATGATTTTGTGACTTGACTTTACTATCTTGAAATGGAAAATGAAAGAGATTATTTACCACTATGTATACATGATAAATAGTAGGTATTATTACATATTCAGTCCTTAATTTTTGTCATGTGAGCAATGGCCTTGGAGTCATGTCAGACTGATTTACCTTTCACCGCTGATACATACAGTATGATAGTGGATAAGCCATTTAACTTCTCTGACTTTAGTATCTTCATCTGTAAAAATGATGTAATAAGACTATTAACATATCTACTTTGTTATGATGATCAAATGAAATAATGCATCCCAGCTTCAAAGTGCTTTAAAATAATAATTATTCAGAGTAGTAGTGATAAGGGGTGATTGAAATGTTGAAGGAGGACCAGCAACTCTGGAGTAAGGGCTTTTCAGGGCTGCTCAACAAACCTTTGCTGTCCACCTGGCACTCAACTCTCACCTGTGACTCCAACAAGCTGTAACATGCACAGTGGCCACACCTCTGTAAAACCATCTCAGTAAATGGGCTACACCAGGTGGAGGGTAACTGATGGGACTCAAATCCATCATGACATAGGGGAATGTCTACTCTAAACATGTGAACATGTCTCCTGCAGAATGGTTGGATGAGAACAATTTGTTCCACTGACCATGAAGGCATCTGAAACAGATATTGTGAAGTGCTTAAAAGTGGGTCAGATGTGGAAGATGCCACGGTCATCCACTGCATCCAGGCCATTGCCAGTCACCCTGACTTTTGTCTTGCCACTGGACTTGGATGAATGGAAGAGAGAGTAAAGCTGACAACTTTGTACAACTCTGCCTCACTTAAATCCAACTCACTCACAAGTCAACACATTGCGCTGTAATGTCATTAGTCCTTTTTGGAAATGAAAGATGACCAGCCTGGAGATGAGTTCAAATCTGTCCTGGGTTCAAATCTGACCTCAGATACTTCCTATTTGTATGACCCTGATTAAGTCACATAACACCAATTGCCTAGTCCTTACCACTCTTCTGCCTTGAAACCAATGCTTAGTATCAATTCTAAGACAGAAGGTAAGTGTTTAAAAAAAATGAAGAACAAACAATAGTACTAATCATATTAGTAATAGTTGTGTTGGAATAGCCATTAGGGGATATAGAGTCCAGTCTGAAGTCTGAATAACTTTCTGATTTCAAATTTTTTTTTGTCTTTGGGAATAAAACAGACACTGAACCATTTTAATTCAAATGCTCTGTTAATTACTTTTTGAGTCAAAAATCATAACTAAATTGTTCAATTCAAATCAGCCCACAATTGCTGACCATCTGTTATGTGCACGCACTGTACTATATTTTCAGGGGAGATAGAAATTTAAGACACAATCACTGCCCTAGAGATGTCAAATACATAAATCATTATATTTCAAGATAGGGAAAAGGCTGGAACTGTGATTTCCTTGGCCTCTGGCACTGGTGTCAAATTCAAATAGAAACTGACTGCTTAACATTATATATCAGTGGTTCCCAAACTTTTTTGGCCTACAGCCCCCTTTCCAGAAAAAATATTACTTAGCGCCCCTTATCACATACTATCACTGCCCCCTTACAATTATTCATCACCCCCAAATGCACCTGTGGCCATCATTGCCTCACTGGATCACTGCAGCACCCACCAGGGGGCGGTGATGCCCACTTTGGGAATCACTGGTATATATGGATCTAAATGCAATGTTATCTATGTTTCATTATATTTTATTGTTGTTACATATTTTTCAGTTACATTTTAATCTGGTTCTGACTTTGCTCAGAAATGTTGTAAACTCAGGGGCAGCTGGATAGCTCAGTGGATTGAGAGCCAGACCTAGAGACGGGAGGTCCTAAGTTCAAATCTGGCCTCAGACCCTTCCCAGCCGTGTAACCCTGGGCAAGTCACTTGATCCCCATTGCCTACCCTTACCACTCTTCTGCCTTGGAGCCAATACATAGTATTGAGTCCAAGACAGAAGGTAAAGTTTTAAAAAAAATGTTGTAAACTTTGTGGACTAATAACCCTAAATTTGACTTGCCTGATCTAAGGAACATACTCTACCACTGTAGATAAGGACTTTCATTGTAACTCATAGTCTTAGAGAATTGCCTAGACCAGTGGTTCCCAAACTTTTTTGGCGTCCCCCTTTCCAGAAAAAAATATTACTTAGCGCCCCCTGTCACATACTATCACTGCCTCCTTACAGTTATTCACCACACCCCAAATGCACCTGTGGCCATCACCACCCCATTGGATCACTGCAGCACCCACCAGGGGGAGGTGGCGCCCACCTTGGGAATCACTGGCCTAGAGAACTGAGAGATTACTCACCTAGGGATAGTTGACTAGCATACGTTGAACTCAGGTCTTCCTAGCTCCAGGCTATTTCTCTATTCACTATACAACACTGTATCTCTTCCAAACTATATTAAATAGAACATGAAAAAATGGTAGTTTATAGAGAAGTAGTTATTGAAGATACAAGAATGGAAAAATGATTGATGGAACAAGATGTGGGAGGGGATCAAAGCAAAAGCAAAGGTAAAGAGATGGGTAAGCAAAGGAGAGAAAAGCTAAAGAAATGTTAGGTGAAAAGAACACACTAGCTAGCTTATATATTCTTGATAAAATACCAAGATCGAAGGATGCCAAGGTTACTCGGGGACTCAAGGACAGTAAAAAATTAGGCACAGAATGCCATCCAAGAATGATTAAAAGGATTTCTCAGCAGCATTGAGGTCCCATATTGGATTAAATAATCATCTAATTAACAAGTATTTATGAAATAATACCTCTGCCTGTCATAGTGTAGGCACTGTGCTAAGCACTAGGAATACAAATATATAATTCTTTCCCTCAAGTAACTTAAATTGTAGTAGGAAAAACCACATGTATATGAATAACTACATACAGAATAAAGACAGTAAGGGCCCCTCTTCCATGGTTTCTCTTTCTGTGGTTTTGGATACATTTGGTCAACTGGGAACTCTGGAGGTTTTCTGACAAAGCACAAAAGTCTGCCTGTTAGCAGCAGTCTTCCCCTGAAGGTGTTCTCTTCTGCTTCTACTTCCACTTTTTAAAAGGATATTTCTTGGGGGAATGGTGGGAGGCTGCAGAACACTAGAGGTGCAGGAGCAAGGAGAGAGAATACATATATATGGGGTCAGCAGATGTTTCCTTATACCCACAGTTTCAGCTATCCATGGTAGGTCTTAGAATGTATCCTCCATGGTTATGAGGGTCCTACTTTACAAATAAAAAATATCATTTGAGGACGCAGAACACTAATAGCTAGAGCCATCAGGAAAAACTTCATTAAGAGTTACTTGAGAAGAGATTTGGAGAAAACCAGAGATTCCAAGAGATTGAGATGAGGAAGGAGAGCATTTCAGGTGTAGAAGACAGCCAAGAGAAAAGACACAGAAAGGTGGAGTATCATGTGTGAGGAATAGTAAGTTGGCCACTATGACCAGACCATAGGGTGCATAGAGGGAAGTAATGTGTAAAAGAACTGGAAAATAGGATGGAGTGAGGTTGTGAAGAGCTGTAAATGTCAGACAAGAGTTTATATTTGATATAGAAGTTATAAGCAGTTTATGGAGTACAGGGACAACAACAATAAGATTTATGCTTCAGAACAATCTGTTTGGGGGCCAGCGGGTGACTCATTGATTGAGAGCCAGTCCCAGAAATAGGAGGTCCTGGGTTCAAATCTGGCCTCAGACACTTCCTAGCTGTGTGGTCCTGGCAATTCACTTAACACCCATTGCCTAGCCCTTACCACTCTTCTGCCTTAGAACCAATACCCAGTATTGATTCTAAGATGGAAGGTAAGGGTTATAAAACAAAAAGGAAAGAAAGAAAGAAGGGAAGAAAGAAAGAAAGAAAGAAAGAAAGAAAGAAAGAAAGAAAGAAAGAAAGAAAGA
>NC_058131.1:472553195-472595281 GCF_016433145.1 Gracilinanus agilis | reverse complement strand
GAAGGAAGGAAGGAAGGAAGGAAGGAAGGAAGGAAGGAAGGAAGGAAGGAAGGAAGGAAGGAAGGAAGGAAGGAAGAAAGATCTGTTTGGGAGTTGCCTAGAGCATGCACTGGAGTGGGAAGATACCTGAAACAAGAATACCAAGTGTAAAATTATTGCAATCGTTTGTTTAAGTAGTAATGATGCCCTGACAGTAGTGACTGTGTAAGTGGAAAGAAGGGAATATTGTAGGGATATAAATTGGCAACTGATTGGCTATGTGGAGTGAATTAGAATGAGGAGTTGAATATGTTATGAATTTGAGAGATGGGAAATAGGTATGAGATCAATGGTAACAGGTGAGCTTTGAAGAGGGGTAGGTGTGATGGGGGAGAAGAATGATTTTTCTTTTGAATGTATTGAATTTGAGATCTTTAGAGCAACTATTCTGAAATGTTTAATAGGTAATTTATAATGCAGACCTAGAGTTCAAGAGGGAGACTTAGGGATGGATATATAGAACTATGAATTTCCTGCCTAAAGATGATAATTGTACTCATGTGAACTGATGAGGTCACCAAATGAGAGCAGATAGAGAGAAAAGAAGACATGGGACAGAAGAGGAAAGTGTGACAGACGCAGCTATCGCATAGTTTTACTCATTTGGTCTCATAAGAAACTTTGAGATAAATAGGCATAATATTTTGGAATTAGAATGAAACAATATATATTACCAACTAAAGCATTTTAAGGAACTTAAGCAAAGACTTGATGGGTATATTGTAGAAGGAATTCCTGCTCACCTATTTTGGTTTCTGTCCTTACCACTTCAGTGATTCCATAATGATGTCCAAGTATTTTATTATATAATTACCATAATTGGATAACTAGTATTAGCTATTTCAAAAGGCTTATATGACAAATGAAAAAGTAGTAACTCAGTGTGAAGACTCCACTAGCCTTTACCTAGAAAAAATTAGGTCTCTATTGCACATGAAAGGAGTCTATCTCATCTTTAACATCATCAGAACTTAAGTTAGCTATGATGAGTTTCCACCTTAATTAAAAAAACAGTAGCACACTAATTTATGCATTAACTGTAGCATTACATTCTGCCATTACCATTTGATATGTTAATAGAGAAAGAAGAAAGGGGAAGAGGGAAAGAGAGGACCTGCATGGGTACGTATTTGGGATTAGATTGTTTCAAGCAGAACAAAAGATGTGATTTTTTTCCTTTGCTCAGCCAAATGAGGAGTAGGTCTCTCAAAATCCCATCAGTTCCTCACCCTCATTCCTCTTCACTTGAAAGACATACATCTGTGATGCCTCATTCCAATAAATATTAATTAATAAAGAGGTAAAGGAAAGGAGAGGAGAGATAATAAACAAAGCAGGACAAGGCATTGATCTAGCCTTTAACACATACCACTCTGCACTCAGCCTCTCTGTAGACTTATTTTTATTTTATTTTTATTTTTTAAATATCCTTGGTATTTTATTTTATTCATTTATTCATTCATTCATTTATTTGTTTGTTTGTGTTTTTTTAGAATATTTTTCCATGGTTACGTAATGCATGTTCTTTCCCTCCCCCCCAAATTTCCCTCCCCACCCTCCCCATAACCAATGCACAATTCCGCTGGGTTTTACATGTATCATTGATGAAGACCTATTTCCATATTATTGATAGTTGCACTGGAGTGGTCGTTTAGATTCTACATCCCAAATCATATCCCCATCGACCTTTGTGTTCAAGCAATTGTTTTTCTTCTGTGTTTCTGCTCCCACAGTTCTTCCTCTGAATGTGGATAGCGTTCTTTCTCAAAAGTCCCCCAGAATTGTTCTGGATCATTGCATTGCCGCTAGTAGAGAACTCCATTACATTCGATTATACCACAATATATCAGTCTCTATGTATAATGTTCTCCTGGTTCTGCTCCTTTCACTCTGCATCAATTCGTGGAGGTCATTCCAGTTCACATGGAATTCCTCCAGTTTATTATTCCTTTGAGCATAGTAGTATTCCATCACCAACAGATACCACCATTTGTTCAGCCGTTCCCCAATTGTAGGACATCCCCTCATTTTCCAATTTTTTGCCACCACAAACAGCACGGCTATAAATATTTTTGTACAAGTCTTTTTCCCTTTGATTTCTTTGGGGTACAAACCCAGCAGTGGTATGGCTGGATCAAAGGACAGGCAGTCATTTAAAGCCCTTTGGGCATAGTTCCAAATTGCCATCCAGAATGGTTGGATCAATTCACAACTTCACCAGCAATGCATCAATGTTCCAATTTTGCCACATCCCCTTCAACATTTATTACTTTCCTTTGCTTTCATGTTAGCTGATCTGCTAGGTATGAGGTGATCCCTCAGAGTTGTTTTGATTTGCATTTCTCTAATTATAAGAAAGTTAGAACACTTTTTCATGTGTTTTCTTTGTAGATTTTAACACTTGATCACTCTCTCCTCTGATATTCTCTTCTCTCTAAGTTTTCGGAAAATTAATTGTTATTCATCTACCTATTTTACCACTCCTCAATTTCCTCTGATGTGTACTCATCCAGATCATGCCTTCTAACCAAAGATGTCCCACAGAATTCAGTCTTGAGCCCTTTTCTATTCTCTTTCTATACTATTTCACTTGGTAACCTCATCAGCTCCCAAAACTTTGCCATCTCTATGCTAACAATTCTCAGTTACTTATCCTGTCCCAGCCTCTCTGTTAACCTCTGAATCTCACATCTCCAACTGCCTTTCAGATCTTCTCAAACTGAATATCTTACAGACATCTTAAACTAAATATGTCCCAAAATGAACTCATTAGCTTTTCCCCTAAACTTCTACCTCCCTTTTCAACTAGTCCTAGCACATAGTAGGTGCTTAAGCAGTGTTTCCTGATTGATTAATTACCAAGTACTGTGCTAAGTATTGGTAATACAAATGAAAAATCAAGGCAATCCCTGTTCTCAAGGAACATAATTCTGATTGGGCAATAAAACATATATATGGGGTCCAATTGCAGAGTATGTAGAAAAGGCTGATGGTCCTAGTATTTAGGATCAGAAGGGATGATGAAGTCCAGGGCTTGTGAGGACATAATGACAGGTCAGAGGATAATATAATGAGAGCAGCTAGATGATACAGAGGATAACATACCAGTCCTAGAGTCAAGAAGGCTCATCTTCCTGACTTTAAATCTGGTCTCAGTCACTTATTAGTTGTGTGAACCTTGGCAAGTCACTTAGTCCTGTTTGCCTCAGTTCCCTCATCTGTAAAATAAGTTGGAGAAGGAAATGGCAAACCACTTTGCCAAGAAAACCCCAAATGTTGTTACAGAGTTGAAAATCACTAAAAATGACTAAACAGAAGCAGAGTGTATGTAATATCAATGTGTATAGAAAGCATTGTAGCAAGGCAGGCGGCAAAGTCTGATGGAAATTATGGACCAATGGTGGACAGATGGCAAGACTTAAGGAATAGTGTGATGAAATAGAAAGAGTTCTGAATCTGGACTTGATGGACCTGAGTTCAAATCTAAGTCCTTCCAGTGTTCTATGAATGTTCTTATTTGAATAAGCCATTCTATTCCTCTTGGTCTCTAAAAATTAAATGTTTAGACAAGATTTCTTTAAGCTCTCTCATAGACTCAAGTCTATTATCTTATGACTCAATTAATTTATTTCTTCTCTCTTCTTACCTCTTTTAAGTTACTTAAATCTCATCCCCATACTCCTTTCATGAGCTTCTTTATAAATGTTTTTTATTCTTGTAATAACTTTTAGACAAGTCAAAAAGATAATAAATAGCTTTCTTTCCTCTTTACAAACTGAAAACATTCATCACGTAGACCTTTTCATGCTATATAAACGTATTTGTTCTTCTTAAGTTTTGTTTTGGTGTATTTGTATATAAAAAGCATTGCCCATCTTCATTTAAAATAATAACAACAATACTGATTCTACTGCTACTAATAGCCAGCATTTATATAGAGCCTACTATGTGGTAGGCATTGTACTAAGCGCTCTACAAACATTATCATATTTGATCTTCACAAAAGGGAGAAATAAGTGCTTGGGAGATAAATGCCATTATTACCCCAATTTTTAAGATGAGAAAATTGGAGAAAATAGACTTGTGACTTGTGACTTGCTGGTACTAATATCACTACTGTGTCCAAAGCTGAATTCATACCCTGGGCTTTCTGACTCCAGATCCAGAGCTCTATCCACTGTGTTACCTAGTTACCTATTTTCTTCAGTAAGGATGGCTTTAATTACTCCATCTTGCTCATAACACAACCTTTTCCTTTTCTTCCATCTTGAAATTAATATTGTATATTGGTTCCAAGGCAGAAAAGTAGCTAAGTAATGGGGGTTAAGTGACTTGCCCAGGGTCACACAGGTAGGAAGTATCTGAGGCCACATTTGAACCCAGGACTTCTTGTCTCTAGGTCTGGCTTTCAATCTACTGAGCCACCTACCTGCTCCCAACATATCCGTTTTCACTGAAGGTTTTACAATATTCTATTTGGCATTATAAAATAATTTCCTTTATTATTTTAACTTACATTATATATCTTTTCCTTTAATTTCTTATAGCTGATTAGAAGTCTTGCCCAAGTAGAGCAATTTTCCCTTAATCTATGAGAGACATCTTTCTGGACACTTGTAAGATTCTTTAAAAATTTTTAGAGCATTAGAATTTGGAAGCAATATTTTAGGATGAGTTAAAGTTGGAGTTCCTCTCCAATAGCATTATATATATTTTAATGTTCTAGATTTTGTCTGCTTTTTCCGTTACTTCTTGGTAACTTTTTTACATGATTTCTTGAAATATAATAGGCTTTTTATTTCATCATATTTTTGTGGAATACCAATAATTCTTAAATTGTCTTAAAGTGGCAAGAAGATTATTTCTTAGCAGATTTTTAGGTCAATAATGAAATACAAGGCATCAGAATGCTTCCCTAAAGATCACTAAGTAAGAAAGCTCAGAGCCCCAAATGATACATTTGTCTTTCTTTGTGAGGGTTAGCTTGAGCAACCTCTTCATCTTGGAAAACAAATTCTGGGATTTAATGGTGAAATTCCTTTTCTTCTTCTATTCTTTGGCCAAAAATCCAGTGGAATTGTTCTTCAAGCAATCTTTGTGTCCAATTCTTCATGACCCCATTTGGAGTTTTCTTGGCAAAGATACTCAAATGGTTTGCCGTTTTCTTTCTCCAGCTCATTTTATGGATGAGGAAACTGAGATAAACAGGGTTTAGTGACTTGCTCAGGGTCATACAAATAGAATTCTGAGGTCAGATTTGAACTCTAGAAAGATGAGTCTTCCTCACTCCAGGCCCAGCCCTGTACCACCTAGATAACCATCCATTGGAAAGTATAATTCTTTTTTATTAAATGGGAAATTTATCTTTTTTTAATATGAATGAAAGATTTCTGTTTTTTATTTTGGAGATTTTTGACTTGCTTAAGTTCAGAATAGGGAGTATGAGAAAAATACTTTCTTGTAAAAATAATAATAATTGCTGAGATAAAACAACATAACAACTTTAATATTCCTTAACATTTCTATAGATTTGTTATACTTTTCAAAATATTTTTACATATATTTGTTCAATTGATCCCTGCAATAAAAGTGTTAGATTTGTGACAATTCTCATTTCTTGTCTCCATTTAAGCAAGAGCCCCTGAAGTTGGCAATTGGAAGGGAATTTTATGAAGTCTAATTTAATTAAGACTCAATGGATAAGGTAATTGAGCATAATTAAGACTGAGCTATCATATGAAATCCTGCCCTATATGAATATTGCACTGGGGCAAATAAAAGACAAGAGTATTAGGATAGGATGTTGAGAGATGGAGGAAAGAGTGAAGAGATGAGGGAATTCAGGTAGTAACTGAATCAAGTAGAATAAGGTATTTTATTAACCCTCTTTTACAAATAAGGAAACAAAGGATACACATGAGGATACACAAAGATTTTAAATTAACACAGGCCGCATAGCTTGTTAGTGATATGTTTGGGGATTAGAAATCACATTTCACGGCTAGTTTACCAATGTTCTTTCCACTTTTTATATCTATGGACAAACTCTTCTACTTCCTTATTTAACCAATTAGCCAGATTTCCCCTGCCTTCTTACCCAGTATACAGAAATGGAATTCTAGAGTCATTGATTGCTGGGAGCGCAGTTGAAAATACCAGGGACTTTTTATGTTGGGGTCCATGAGATAGCCTACTGCTGTCATTCTCTTGGTGTCAACATCATACAAAATCAAGCAAAGATACTGTTTTATAGTCTCAGTAAAATCTCTTCCTACTTGTTTTTTGTGTTCTTTTAAAAAGTGATTTGATTGGTTGTCCTTTCCACTCAAATAGATCATCTCAGTCTGTTCCTCAGTCTATATTGAAGTAAATACTTTTTGTTCTTCAAATAATTAATCAACACCATGTTTTCTCTTTGGAGAAATGATACAATTGTAAAGTTACTAAATAATCTTTTCCCATTCATATTTAGTGGTGTCTAGTGAAGAAATAGCTGAACATTGCTGCCATCTTTTGACCAAATTTAACTCTACAGATCCAAATATAGCAGGTTCAACCTCATCCATTAATTATTCTATTTTAATTTAACATGTATTGATCATTCACTTATCTTTTGATGAAACTGTGAACTAAACAACATGGGTGCTCCCTCCACCCTCCTATGTGATTCTCATGCATTTCCGTCCATAAATCTTCCATAGAACATTTATTTTTCTACTTTACAAAAGGAGAGGAAACAGAAATTTAACAATATAATTGTGGGAGGGAAAGAGATAAAATATATACACAACTATAGGCAGCATGGTACAATGGAGGAAACATTGGGTCTGAAGTCTGAGGACATAGATTCAAATTCCACCTCTGCCACTTAATATCTGTAAGAATTTGGGCAATTTACTTAATCTCTCTGAGTCTACCATTTTGACATATAAGATGAAGGTGTTGTCTAGGAAAGCACTAAGTTCCCTCCCAGTTCTATATCTGTAATCTTATGAATAATATGACATAAAGGAGAAGTTCATAAAAAGTACTATGAGAAATTAAGGTACATAGAAATCAATTTCAGTTAACATGATAGGGAATCAATGAAGACTTTTTGGCAGAAATGATAACTGACTTAAATCTTGAAGAAATTTCAATATATGAAGATGAGGCCTAGAGAAATATATCTGAATCTATGAAATGTTTTAAGCAAAGGTCAGGTGAGAGTAAGACAAGAATGAAAGCAAAGAATAGTCAAACTTGGCTACAGTACATTGTAATTGTACAGTCATTAATCGTGTTTGACTCTTCATGTCTCTATGGATTATAGCAATCCAGGTCTTTGTATTCTCCACTATCTCCTGAAGTCTGGTCAAGCCCATGTTCATTGATTTCACGACATTATCCATCTTATCCTCTGCTGTCCTTTTTTTCCTTTTTCCTTCAATCTTTTCCAATATCAGGGTCTTTTCCAATAAGTCCTATCTTCTCATTTTGTTGCCAAAGCATTTCAGCTTCAGCTTCAATATTTGTCTTTCCAAAGAATAGTCTGGAGGGCAGCTAAGTGGCTCAGTGGATTGAGAGCCAGGCCTAGAGAAGGGATTTCCTGGGTTCAAATCTGGCCTCAGACACTTCCTGCCTATTTGCCCTGGGCAAGTCACTTAACCCTAATTATCTAGCCCTTACTGCTCTTTGGTCCTGAAACCAATGCACAGTATTGATTCTAAGCTAGAAGGTAAGGGTTAAAAAATAGTCTGAATTAATTTCTTTAGGTATTAACTGATTTGATCTCCATGCTGGCCAAGGAATGCTCAAAAGTATTCTTTAGCACTACAATTTGAAAATGTTGATTCTTCATTGATCAGCTTTTCTTATAGTCCTACTTTCACAGCCATACATTACTACTGGGAAAAACCATAGTTTTCACTATATGGACCTTTGTTGGCAAGGTGATGTCTCTTCTTTTTAGTACACTGTTCATATTTGTCATAGCTTTTCCTTCCAAGGAGCAAGTATCTTTAAATTTCATGACTGTAGTTGCCGTTTGCAGTGATTTTTGAGCCAAAGAACATATAACTTGACTCTCCTTCCTCTATTTGCTGTGAAGTATTGGAATTAGTTGCCATAATCTTAAGGTTTTTTTTTAATTCTAAGCTTCATGCCAGTGTTCACCTTCTCTACTTTCACTCTCATCGAGGCTTCTTAATTCCACTTTTTGCCATCAGAGTGGTATCATTTATGTTTACACACACACACACACACACACACACACACACACACACACACACACCCCTATTTGAGAATGTTGATATTTCTCCTGAAAACTTAAATTCCAACTTTTGATACATCTAGTCTAGCATTTCCCATGGCATACTCTGAATATAAATTAAATTAAATAAATAAAGTGACAATATATAACCTTTCCTCATCATAAATCATTCAGTTGTTCCATGTTTGGTTCTGTTACTTAATCTGCATGCATTTCTCAGGAAACAAGATGACTTGGTACTCATATATCTTTGAGGACTTGTCACATTTTGTAGGGATGCACATAGTCAAAGGCTTTCATGTAGTCAATGAAGCAGAAGTAGATTTTTTAAAAACTCCCTCACTTTCTCCATTATCCAGGAAATGTTGACAATTTGGCCTCTAGTTCTTCTGATTATTTGAAAACCTGCCTTTATATCTGGTAGTTCTTGGTTTACATTTGTTGAAGCCTAACTTACAGAATCAGAAGCATTACTTTGCTGGCATGTGAGATGAGGGCATTTGTTCAAAAATTTGAACATTTTTTGACATTGTTCTTCTTTACGATTGGAACATAAACTGATCTTTTTCTAGTCCAGTGGCCACAGTTGAGTTCTCCAAATTGATTGGCATATTGAGTGCAGTACTTCTAAATCATCATCTTTTTAGGATAAATAGCTCAGCTAGAATTTCACCATCTCCATTAGCCTTATTATTAGAAATGCTTCCTAAGGTCCATTTGATTTAATTCTCTAGGACTCCAGATCAGTAACCACATCATTGTGGTTATCAGTGATGTTAAGATCTATCTTGTATAGTTCTGTATACTGTTACCACCTCTACTTAATATCTTTTGCATCTGTTAAATTACTATCGTTTTTGTCTTTTATTATGCCTATTTTTGCATGAAATGTTCCCTTGATATCTCTAATTTTCTTGAAGATATCTCTTGCTTTCTTATTCTGTTGTTTTCTCCTAATACTTTGCATTGCTTATTTAAGAAAACCTCATCTATCTTGCTCCTTTCTGTTTTCTGGGAATCTGCATTCAATTGGATATATCTTTTTCATTTTCGTTTTCCTTTCTTTTTTCATAAAGCCTCATCAGACTGCCATTTTGCATCCTTGTTCTTCTTTTTCTTTGGGATGTTTTGTTGGGGTCTCTTGTATAATGTTACAAACCTCTAACCATAGTTTTTCAGGTACTCTCCAGAGCTTGTTTTAACTGATTATATACAATTTTTCTACCTTTGGCTACAAAGTATATAATCAAACTGCTTTTGATATTCAAGATTAAAATGAAAAGGTAGATTAGAGCCAGTTTATAAAAGGCCTTGAATGTCAGAATAATGATTTTGGACTTTATTAGATTGACAAAAGGGAACTATAATCAGGGAGTCATAAAATCATATGATGTGTTAGGTCATTTAGGAAGCAATGTAGAAGTGACAATGAAGCTAAGAAGATCAGTTTGGAAGTTGTTAAAATAGTCTAGGCAAATGCTTGCCTTTGGTTGGTGAAAGGAACTGTTTTCATTTTCTATTTGTATCCTCAGAACTTAGCAAAATTCTTGGCATATAATAAATAGTTAATAAATTCTTTTCCATTTTATTCCATTCTATACTACTACTACAGAGAGCAAGTGAGCTATCACTATATTCAGTCTTCAATAAAATATGCAGGAGGAATCAGTGTATCCCATCTCTGAAAGAGTATATAAGTGCTACCCTCAACACAGATAACATTGAGTTATCCTTCTAAAAGAAATCTCAGGGTGGGAAAAATATCCAAAGAACAAGAAAAAAATGATTATTGCTATCCCATAAAGGTAATTGGGAGGACCTCAGCATCTACCAAACAATAAATTTACATTCTTATCATTATAATAGTGTTCTACACACATGTCAAGAGTATCTTTGATAAGAATGGGAAAAGGGAACAGGTAAGCTTTTGCAATTCTATAGCAAATCACAGCTTGTACCATTGTCTGAAAGGTACAGAGAATATTAGATCTTGCTTAGTTTATTGTTTGTTAAGCAAAAAAAAAAAAGGTTTGACTTTATTGTTTAAAATGCATTTTAAAGTCCTTTTTCCAACAAAAAGCCACTTATGTATCATATAAAAGTGATTGATAAACTCAACTACAACAATAATTGTCTTCAGGGACCATATGATTATTCATATCAAGTGAGGTAATAAGCAGGAAAATATGCATGCCAAAGGTGTTTGCCTCGATTCTGTATAGTCTACATAGGATCCAAATGGAAGAGGGCTTTATTTTTTATATTTAGAGATGACAAGTGCTCTAGATCCTTCTATTTGTTGGTGAAAACTGTGCTTGTAGCAAAAAGTCCCAGAATATTATAATCTCCTAAATGAAAACCATTATATTCATGTAGAGAAGATGATCAAGAGAGTTTTTCTGGTCAACTTGATGAGTTTCCAGGATGATAAGCCTTTGATTGTGCCTTACAATGGAGATTTCCCCCTATCCCAACTCTTAGCACTTTTTGGAGTATTCAACTGTTTTTAGGTAAATTGGTTGACCTAAACTCTTAAAAGGATAGATTCTTGAGAGAGAAACCTTTGTGATGACTTATAAAAGGGAAACTTCACTGAAAACTCAGCCCTTTCCCTTCTTACCTTTCTTCCAGGGAGATCCCTGAGAATACTATGGTGGTAGTGTTAATTGGGAGAAGGGAGATTCTTTCCTTCCCTTATCCTCTAAGGAGCTATTAATGGCGGGAAAAACACATGGTAAAAGTGAACATATCTTTAATAACATAACATGAGAGGATAATTTCTGGATAGTATCAAGTTTCTGTTCTTAAGATTGGAGAGACAATACCCTAAATTACAACTATAATGCATCCATCAAGAAGAGAACCACCAGGCCAAGAGTAAGAGTTCCTGATGGTTGCCTTTCCAGAATTCTGACATTAAAAGGGGAATTTTCTAGGCATTGTCAGCCTTGCTTCATTAATAGATCCAAGTTCAATGGTTTAATGGTAAAGTCCTCTATTAACAGAAGAGGAATTTCTTAAGCAATATGATTTATTCATTGTCTCTAATTTGTTTATTTTAATTAATTGATTAATTAAGAAAATTTTCCCATGGTTACATGATTCATGTTCTTTCCCTTTCCTCCTTCCATCCCCCTCCCTTAGCCAACTCTCAATTCTATTGGGTTTTACATATGTCATTGATCAAGACTTATTTCCATATTATTGATATTTGCTAACTAGGGTGATCGTTTAGAGTCTCAATCATATCCCCATGGACCCATGTGATCAAGCAGTTGTTTTTCTTGTGTTTCTACTCCCACAGTTCTTTCTCTGGATGTGGATAGCATTCTTTCTCACAAGTCCCTCAGAAATGTCTTGGATCAAAGCAATGTGATTTTTAATAAAAGCAAATTCTTAGAGAGGGAGAGGCACAGGAGGATGGGGAAAAAAGAGAATCAGGCATAGGTTTTTCAACATAGCTAATGTGAGAATTTTTTCTCTTGGATAAGCATATTTATTATAATTTATTATTTATAGAACAAATTGTATGTATTATGTTACTATTGCGTTCATATTGTATTATGTTGTATATTTAACAATAAATATTCCAAAAAGCAGATGACTTAGTAAATATCCTTTCATGCTGAGAGGAACACTGAGAAAAGACTAAAGCCATACTTGATATGTATGATCAAGGGATAAAGATTTTGTACTTCTCCCTGCTCTCAAGGAGTTCACAGTCTAATGGGGAAGACAACAAGAAAACAAATATCTACATATATACATATGTGAGTATAGCAAGTTAAATTCAGCATAAATAAGAAGTTATTAGTGGAAGGAAGGCACTAGAATTAAGAAGGGTCAAGAAAGGAATTTTAGTTAAATTGAGTTTCTTTAGTTAAAGAAAGCTAGGGAAGTGATCAGACAGAGCTGAGGAAGGAGAGCCTCCTAGGCATGAAGGTCAGCCAGAAAAAATGCTCAGAGCCAAGAGATGGACTTTCTTATTTATAGAATAGATAGGAAACCAGTGACACTAGACTGAGGAAAGAATGTGTCAGGCAGTAACGTTTAAAAAGACTGTCAAAGCTAAGTTATGATGGGTTTTGGATGCCAACCAGCATTTTGTACTTGATTTGGAAGTCAAAGAGAGGCAATTGAGTTTACTGAGTGGAACGGGCAGTGACCTAGAGGAAAATGAATTTTGGGGAAATCACAGTAATGGCTGAATAGTAGATAGAGTGGGGGAAAACTGGAGGCAAGCAGATCTACCACAAGCTATTGCATTAAAGTAGGCATGTAGAGATGAGTTGCTGCACTAGAGGGGTGCCCTATTTGTGTGATCTCTTAAATTTGTGTTCTCATTTTTTAAATGAGGGAGTGGAATTCAGTGCTCTCTAAGTTCCCTTCTCTCTCTAAATCTAATATTCTATCAGTCTTGATTTTGATCTATTATCTTCATGTTAAATATGGATACTTGGAAAAAGACATTCTTCATGACAGGAACTAATAAAATCCACTGTGTCACACCTACATTGAAACAATATTGGTAGAAAAGTGGTTCTAAATTTTGTCTTGAAAGATTTACCTCTTTCTTCTACTTCATTTGTTTTTATTCATGCTTTATATTAAACTGCATTCTGGTATATATATANTATATATATATATATATATATATATATATATATATATATATATATATATATATATATATATAAAATCATTATTTTTATATAGGTTGTGATGTTTTAAGCCAATTAACATTATTGGACATCATGGTATTCAGAGAACACTAGCCATGTGAGGGCTTGCTCAGCTCTTTTCAGGGCTGTTCCCTATCTTTGGTGTCCACCTTTCACCCAACTCTCACTTTGTGCTTCCAAGAAGCTGTAGCATGAGCAGTATCCACAACCCAGTAAAAGTACCTTGGGAGGCAGGCTAAACCAAGGTGTGGGTAACAAACAGGCTGAGGGCCTCAAATCTATCAGAGAGCTTGAGAGATGTCTACCCCATACATATGAAGAGTAAAAGTAAAATTTTAGTAAATCTTCCCTGTTGTATAACATTGGTCTCACCTTTGCCAGCAGAGACTAGGGCTGCTTTGAACTTTGGCCAGAGTTCTCAGCAACTTCCCAAGGTTGGACGATAAGCATACTTCTGTGAGATTAACTCTTGTCTCACAGAATGGGTTGTCTTCATGATTGCTGATTCAATTTTGAGACATGTTTTGCCTGACTGCTTCTGGGGGCTCAGGATCTTGGCTGGGTTTCTGGGACCCTGGAAGTGGTGATGCAAACTACAGTTGGCAAAAATGCCAACTTTGTTTTGAGGTCAATAAAAATCCCCTTTTGGAAAGTAGACTTTGAAGTCTCACTCATGGAAAGGGCACTTTGCCTGAGGCTTTCCTGAATGGGACCCTGAAATGCTGAACAAAGGGGACTTCCAGCTAAGAATATTCAGGTGTTGGAGTATCCCCCATTCGGTGATATATCTTTCTTTTTATCTCTCTCTTATTATTACTGGTGTTGTTATGTTCATTTATGCTTTCTGTTGTAAGCTAAATTGCTGAATCTTTGCATAATAATAATAATAAACCTATTTCTTTTTACCTTTTTACTTTAAAATGCTATGGAGAAACTTGTCTTATTATAGGAGCAAATCTTGAACCACAAATAGTTAAGTTAAGCCCTTGCATATGTAATACCTTCACATTACGACATATGAAGAATTCCCTGGCAGAATAACTCAGGACCATCCAGCATAGAGTGCTCACATTGCAGGCCTGTGCTCTATGACTAAAGCAGAATCAGAGTAGCTCAAAAGAAAATTGAAATGCTTAAATTTAGAGATATCTCCATCCAAAATGTTCATTCAGGCTATTTGTGCCCCATCTGTGGTAGAGCCTTCCAAACTCTTATTGGTCTAATCTGCCATTTTCAAACACACTGTATACTGACCCTGGCATTGTAATATCATTTTGATCTTCTTCAAATATGAACGACAGCAACTAAAAATTTAATCATTTGGGGGGAAACTCATGAATCCTAGATCCGAGTAGTATTATTGGGTTGTCATAGTGATGTTGCCTTGCTAACTACACGTGCTTATTTGAGATCCTTCTGTCACTTCTCCAGTGCTTAGAGAGACTTTTCTCCCCTCATCCCTCTCAGATCAGGTTTCTTTTAAAATGTATATGGGATCCCATCAAAATAGCACTTTCAGGCTAAGCAATTGTGGTTTTCTACCCCTGTGCTGCCTTTAGGTTTGTTTAGTCTTTCCCAGATCAAGTCTAAGGCCAAGAGCTGGGGGGAGGAGAGGAGAGGGATTCTTGGTAAAAAAAAACAACAACAAACCACCTAGTTTTCAGTATTTCTCCCCATCTGTCCTGTTGTAGCCATGCCTCTGTGGGCAGACCCTAAAGAACAAGTTAAAACTAGAGTAGAGAAAGTTTTATAGGGGCTGTTATTATTGACTTATCTATATTCTAACAGCAAAAAAAGTATAGAAGAGGGCTTTGACCCTAAATCTTTTGACTATTAATCTAATTCTTATTCTATCATCCTAAACTATCCCTCCGTACAAAGTACTGAATTTAGGGTTTTCTACTTGAAGTTCTGGATAGATAGAATAAAATAGCATATGGTGAGTATATGTGGTTGCATCTTACACACATACACACACACACACACACACAATCGGTGTGTGTGTTTAAAAGAGACTGAACTACTTTTGGAAAAATTTAAGCAGAATAGAATATTTGAATTCCACATTTTTAAAGTGAGTAGATGGGTATTTTTATAGGTGTTACACTCACAAAGTTTGTCAACAACAATAGTTTAGTTGTTAACTGTCTTGTAAATCATGATAATGTTTTTCAGTTGTCTGGCTCTTTGTGACACCATTTGAAGTTTTCTTGACAAAGATACTGGAGTGGTTTGTCATTTTCTTTTCCAGATAATTTTTACAGATGAAGAAACTGAGGCAAACAGGGCTAAGTGATTTGCTTTAATCCACTGGAGAAGGAAATGACAAACCACTCCAGAATTTTTGCAAGAAAACCCTATGGACAGCATTGGTGTGCTATAGTCCATGGAGTCACAAAGAGTCAGGCACAGCCGAATGACTGAAAACCAAAAATGTGCCCAGCACTGTGCTATACACTTTATAAATATTATCTAATTTGATCCTCATAATAGCCTTGGAGGGTAAATGCTATTATTATTCCCATTTAAGGAAAGTGAAGCAATCAGAGATTAAAAATGACTTGCCCAGGGTCACAAAACTAATGAATATCAAAGACTGAATTTAAATTCAGGTGTTCTTGCCTCTAAGCCTAGTGCTCTATCCACTATGCCACCTAGCTTAAAAAAAGTTCTTCATGACTCATTATGTTTAAAACTATTCAGCACCTCAAGGCCAACCTTCTGATGATCAACTTCACTAAAATTAGGTTGGTACCCCAAACAATCATCACACTGTCCATCATCTGATCCCCAATCAGTGTGGTGGAACCTATCAGAGTTTGTTCCTTATTGACATAGCCCTTGAGAATCCAAAAAAATCACATTCACACTATGGTGAAATAGAATTGCATATTTAACTTGCATTAATAGTAGTAACATATTTACATAAAGATTATGGTTTCAGAGAGTGATTTCTATATATCATCAAATTTGGACATGCCATTCTTTTGTTTAGAACCTTCAGGGGCTCTCTATTGTCTCTAGGATAATGTATAAATTCTCAGCTTGGCTCCATCCTATCTTTTCAAGACATTACTTCCCTTTATAAGAATTAGGAGAGCCAGTCAATGAATGTTATGATAGAGGAGAGACAGAGTCTATGAGGTGAGACTCTCTTCTAGCTCTCCCCTTGTGCCAAATATACATTCTGAGACTTTCAGGGGTGTCACCCTGAAACTGGGTGACCTGAATGGTTGTGCCACCCCAAAGGAGTTGGGGACGAGGCCTCCCTATAAGATGAAGTATAGGGGTACCTCAATCAGATTCTGAATGAGGGCAGGGTTCACGCAAGCCTCCCCCGAGGTCAGTCAACTTCACAGCGGGTGGTCTGACTTCAAGATGGAGGCAGTCAGACCAAGCTGTGATTCCCCTCTCCCTTGTTGTCTCTCAGGCACTCTGGAACACTATCTGATTAATGAATGGCTTTTATTCTTCGCAATTCAGGGATTGGGGAAAGGGGTGAAGGGCAGAGGGATTTGGGGTGCCTTCTTCTCTATTCCTATGGAGTCCATCACTCGGGTGGGAACCTTTGGGGTTTCCACTCCTAAGCATCTCCCCTGGCCTCTTCTCCTTCAGTTTCTTTTTCTTTTTCCTATTTCTATCCTTTACTATAATTGCAAGTCAAACTGGAAAGGGTCTCTCAGCAAGGCTGGGTAATGGGGGAAGGAGCCTAAGAGATTGCTCCCAAAATGGAGCCCAAAAACTTATCTAACTCATTTGTTGAAGTCTTGCTGGGTAAGAAGTGATGGGATGCCTTTGACCAGGGTATCAGGGTTTCAATGTCCAAAGAAAGATCCTCAGGAAGCCCTCAGGACTGGATTTGAGCTGGGATGTTCTCCTCCTCCCTCTCTCAGTCCTCCGCCAGAAGTTCCTCCTCTCCCTCCTCCTCCAGAAAATTACCCAGAATTCTCTCTGGTCTCAACTGTCAGTAACTGTCACCAACAGCCTTCTTTTGGCTCTTTTTCTCCCTTTCCCCATCCTTACACCTTTACCATCATATGTTCCCTCAAAATTGGCCTACTTTCTGGCTTCTAAGCTTGGCATTGCATCTCCTGCCTATGTACATCTATATAATTTGTCTTTGTTTCCTTATTGTCAACTTTAATCCCTTCAATTTTTTTCTTCTCTAATTGCTAAAACTAGCATTTATAGCACAATATTAAATAATAGTGGTGATAAAGGGCATCCTTGCTTCACTCCTAATCTTATTGGGAAGGCTTCTAACTTAGCCCCATTGGCAAATGATACTTGCCGATGGTTTTAAATAAATACTACTTATTATTTTAAGGAAAGGCTGTTTCTCTGTTTTCTAGTGTTTTTAATGGAAATGGGTGTTGTATTTTAATTTAGGCTTTTTCTGCATCTATTGAGATAATCATGTGATTTCTGTTGGTTTGATTACTGATATAGTCAGTTATGCTGATAGTTTTCCTAATATTAAACCAGTCTTGTATTCCTGGTATAAATTCCACCTGGTCATAGTGAATAATTTTTGTGATTATATTACTGTAGTCTCCCTGCTAATATTTTATTTAAGATTTTTGCATCAATGTTCAATAGGGAAATTGGTCAGTAATTTTCTTTCTCTGTTTTTGGTCTTCCTGGCTTAGGTATCAGCACCATATTTGTGTCATAAAAAGTATTTGGTAGGACTCCTTCTTTTCTAATTTTACCAAATTATATAGTATAGGGATTAATTGTTCTTTAAATGTTAGAGAGAATTCACTATCTAGCTAGCCCTAGGAATTTTTACTTAGGGAGTTCGTTGATGGCTTATTTAATTTCTTTTTCTGAGATGTGATTTTTAAAGTATTTTATTTCCTCTTTTGTTAATCGAGGCAATTTATGTTTTTGTAAATATTCATCCATTTCATCTGGATCATCAGATTTATTGCCATAAAATCAGGCAAAATACTTCCTAATGATTGCTTTAATTTCCTCTTCATTAGAGGTGAAATCTCCCTTTTCATTAAAAAAATTTTTTAACCCTTACCTTCCATCTTAGAATCAATACTGTGTATTGGTTCTAAAGCAGTAAGGGCTAGGCAATGGGGATTAAGTGACTTGCCCAGGGTCACACAGCTAGGAAGCGTCTGAGGAGAGATTTGAACCTAGGACCTCCCATCTCTAGGTCTGACTCTCGATCCACTGAGCCACCCAGCTGCCCCTCCCTTTTCATTTTTATAGTGGTCATTTGATTCTCTCCTTTCCTTTTTTTAGTCAAATTAATAAATGCTCTATCTATTTATTTAGGGTTTTTTAATTGGAGCAACTCCTAGTCTTTTTTTATTAGTTCAGTAGTTTTTACTTTTATTAATTTCTTCTTTGATTTTTAGGATTTCCAATTTAATTTAATTGGAGATTTTTAATTTGTCATTTTCTAGTTTTTAGTTGCATGCCCAATTCATTGATCTCCATTTTCTCTTTTTTATTTATATAAGCATTTGTGAATATAAATTTTCCTCTGAGTACTGCTTTGGTTGTATCCCATAAATTTTGATACGCTATCTCCTCATTGTCATTCTCTTTAATGAAGTCAGTGATTGTTTCTATGATTTGTTCTTTGATCTACCCATTTTGAAGAATTAGATTATTTAGTTTCCAATTAATTTTTAATTTGCCTTTCTTTGAACCCTTATTAATAATAATTTTATTATATTATCTTATAAAAATTGCATTTATTATTTCTGCTGTTCTGCATTTGATTGTAAAGTTTTTATACCCTAGTACTTGGTCAATTTTTGTATATGTACCATGTGCTGCTGAAAAGAATTCTTTTATATTCCAATTCAATTTTCTCCAGATATCTATTAATTCTAACTTTTCTAAAATTTCATCCATTTCCTTTACTTTTTTCTTATTTATTTTTTGGTTAGATGTATGTAGTTCTGATTGGGGAATGTTGAGGTCCCCCACTAGCATAGTTTTACTCTCTATTTCCTCCTTAAGCTCCTTTAGTTTCTCCTTTAAAAATCTGGATGCTATATTTGTTAAGTACTGATGTTACTTCATTGTCTATGCTACCTTTTAGCAAGATGTATTTATCTTCCTTATCTCTTTTAATTAGATCTATTTTTGCTTTAGCTTTGTCTGAGAACATGATTGCCATTCCAGCTTTTTTTAAAAATCTCAGTTGAAACCCAATAGATTCTTTTTTTTTAAACCCTTACCTTCCATCTTGGAGTCAATACTGTGTATTGGCTCCAAGGCAGAAGAGTGGTAAGGGCTAGGCAATGGGGGTCAAATGACTTGCCCAGGGTCACCCAGCTGGGAAGTGTCTGAGGCCAGATTTGAACCTAGGATCTCCCATCTCTAGGCCTGGCTCTCAATCCACTGTTGCCCAGTTACCCCCCCAACCCCAAACCAAATAGATTCTGCTCCAGCCCTTTACCTTTATACCTTGTGTCTACCTGCCTCAAATGTATTTCTTGTAAACAACATAAGGCAGGATTCTTGTTTTTAATCCATTCCATTATCTGCTTCAGTTTTATGGGTGAGTTCATCCCATTCATATTCACAGTTATGATTACCATCTGTGTATTCTCCTCCATCTTGGTTTCCTCTTTTAAACCTGCCTCTTCTCCTTTCACTCTTTCCTTCCACACCACTATTTTGCTTTTAATCACTTCCCCATTCCCTTCCCTTATATTACTCCCTCCCTATTGCCCCCTCTTCTTATTCCTTTTCTACTTCTTTATAGGGCAAGATAGGATTCCATAGCCCAATGAATCTGGCTAATCTTCCCTCTCTGAATCCATTCCAATGAGAATAAGGTTTAAGTATTACCTGCCATCATTTTCATTGTCCTTTCTTGTAGTAGTTTATTTTCCCCCATACCTCTTTATGTGATATAATTTATCCCATTTAACTTCTTCCTTACCATTTCTCTTAGTGCAATACTCTTTTTCATCCTTAGGTTTTTTTTGCATATCATCGTAAATAACTTACACACTCTGTCTATATATACTACTTCTAACTACTATGATAATGATAAAATTTTTAAGAATTACAAATATCACCTCTCCATATAGGAATATAAACAATTAAAGCTTATTGAGGCTCTTAAATTTTTTTCTCTTTGTTATTTACCTTTTTATGCTTCTCTTGAATTTTGTATTTGGCCATCGAATTTTCTGCTTAAGTCTGACCTTTTCTTCAGGAATGCTTAGAAATCTTCTATTTTATTAAATGACCATATTTTCCCCTGAAAGAATATAGTCAATTTTGATGGATAGTTGATTCTTTGTTGTAGACTCACTTACCTTGACTTTTGGAATATTATACTCTAAGCCTTCTGATCCTTCAATGCGAAAGCTGCCAGATCCTGTGTAATCCTGACTGAGGTTTCATAATACATGAATTGTTTTTTTCTGGTTGCTTGCAGTGATTTCTCCTTAGCCTGGGAGCTCTTGAACATGGCTATAACATTTTTGGGAGTTGTCATTTGAGGATTTATTAAAGGAGGTTATCTGTAAATTCTTTCAATTTCTATTTCACTTTCTTTTTCAAATTTTGATATCAGGGCAGTTTTCTTGGATAATTTTTTGTACTATGATGTCTAGGCTTTTTCTTTTTTTGGTCATGACTTTCAGGTTGTCCAATAATTCTTAAATTGTCTCTCCTGGATCTATTTTCCAAGTCGTTTTTTAATAAATATTTTTTCTATTTTTTTCATTCTTTGGATTTTGTTTTATTATTTCTTGGTATCTCATAAAATCATTAGCTTCTATTTGCCCAAATCTAATTTTTAAAGAATGAATTTCTTTGCATACCATTTTTTGAATTTCAAATGTAATAAATATGGTTAGGAGGAGTGCTGTAAGCTTTTTTCTCGATTGTCTATTTTTTATATGTTTTAAAAATTAATTTGTTTAGAGCTATAATTTATATCCTCATTTATTCTTTTAATCATTTTATTGCTTTGTGAAATATTTTGAAGACTTTTAGAATTGTTGTGCTATCATTACTGGGAATGATATGAGATATTTTCCCTCTTATCCATAAATCCACACAACTTTGAAACTTCTGTCCCAAAACCATATAACCTACTGTATCTGACTCCAAATCAGGTCATACTTCACATACCATAATGTCATCCATGTTAGCTGTACACTACTAATGTTCTTACCTCTGATCTCTACTTTCTATTTCTTCCTTTGGAAACAGTAATCAAGTCAATACTACTTTTCTCAAAAGGGTGTGTTAATTAAATACCCTAGTGCTCCACTTACTATGCACTATTTCTTTCCAGATGGAGACAACCTTTCTTGGTCAACATTCTCTACCTATTATAGCATAACTTGATAATTTAACCTCTTAACCTCTGAAAGCATGTACTTTCTCACATTTCTATTCCTATCTCTACTACTTAACACAACACCTAGTCAGTATATAACAAATGTCTTTTTATTTATTCATTCATTCATTAATTCATAGAGGTAAGTCAATTTCTTTAACTCTAGAGTATTTAATAATTATACTATATAAATCCTTTTCTTGATTATTTACTCAGTTTTGTTTTAGCCATCTTTTGTTTTTAGGATCTCTTCTAGTTTTACTGTGTTTCCTTTCCTATGCTAATATTTTTCATCTTCTCTTTACTTTTTCTACTATTATTTTGCTCTATTTGGTACCATTTTTGCCATTTTGAGATGATAGAAGGAAGCTGGGCTTTGGTATACAACCTCTCACGTAGACATCCTGCCAGAACTCTACCCCATTTTTTCCCATTGTAGCTGCGTGGTTTTTTTTCCCTGTAATCTGAAGTTGGACCTTCTGAAAAGGACAGGACTAGCTACTTACTATTTACTGCATTTGGAAAAATGAGAGGCAGAGGCGAAGATGGAAAATATGACCATACTAGTTTCCTGGGACAAAAGAAACAGCAGGGGCCAAAGACAGAGTAGGCTCTCTTTGTATTTTTATCAAGATCTTTTCAAAGGTATTTGCTTAGTCTACTCTGTGAAAGCATTTCAACCATTCTAAGGCATAATCTGACCTTTGAGTTGAAAATAGAATGACAAAATCTCAAAATCCCAGTAAACTTATCATTAATGAGAATTCATTACATAATATTACTACTACTACTGCAACCACTTCTGCTATTGTACCACAAAAGCTACAATAACAACTGTTACTATTACTATTACTATAACTACCATTAATTTTATTACTACTACTGCTTCCATTACTAGCATTTATATAGTGCTTCTAGATTTGCAAAGAGTTTTGTAAATGTTATCTCATTTGACCCTCAAAATACCCCTGGGAGGTAAATGCTATTATTAATCTCATTTTATAGATGAAGAAATTGAAGTGGAAAAAGCTTAAGTGACTTGTCCAGAGTCACATAGCTAATAAACTTTTGAGGAAAGATTTGAATTCAGGTCTTCTTGGCTCCAAGTTTAGCACTCTAGTCACTGTGCCACCTAGCCTTGTTTATTTTTTGTTTTTCCTGGTCACCTTAACTTCAACCATAAATCACTTGATCCACATTGGCTTTGATGTGAGGAGAGATCTGGGTGTGAATTCTGTCTCTGAGATTTAGCCTCAGGCTTCTGACCTTTAGAAGGTATCTTATAGAATGGGTGTGAGGATCATGAGAGATCCTGTACATAAAGTGTTTTTTAAGCATTAAACTTCTATGTAAGTTTGTTATATAAATATAGATATTCTTCTGTAATTATAATTTATTAAACTCAATAAAGTACTTGATAGGAAAAGCAGCATAATGTGCTGACCAGAACTTCTTGTTTTTGTTCAGCCACATCTACCTATTTGTGACCCCATTTGGGGTTTTCTTGGCAAAGATACTGGAGTGGTTTACCATTTCCTTCACTAGCTCTTTTTATAGAACAGAAACCTGAGACAAACAAGGCTGCTAAGTGACTTACTCAGGGTCATATAGGTAGTATGTTTCTGAGGACAAATTTGAACTCAGAACTTCCTGTCTCTATACCTAGTGCCTTATTCTCTGAATCATCTAGCTTCCCATTAATCAGAGAACTAGACTAAATTTTAACTCTCAGTTCACTACTAATTAATAATATAGTCTTAGGAAAGCCATTTCATATATTGGAGCCCCCATTTATTAATCTGCAAAATGAAGATGTCAGACAAGGTGATTATTATGGTCCCTTCCTATTCTCTAATTTAAAAAACTCCTATCAGGTAGGAAATGTCATGGAGAGGGCAGGTTGGGTCAATCATCCTATAGCCTTATTGCCCCTGCATACAGTCTGGACCTTACAACTATTACTAAGAGGAAAAATCCTTGTGGAGAATGGACCTGACATTCTAATCACCCCCATCCCCACCACCAACCACTGACCAGCTGTCACTGATGGACAGGTAAACCCAAGGACACAGGGAATAGCAGTGCTTCTGTACCTGGTCCTGTTTCTAGTTCTCCTTCTCCAACTGGTCCTACCCCCATCATCCAAGGAATCAGTCTTTGTGGAGCTGTCACCTGGCAACTGCTTCTGCAGATACTGTGCCCCTTGCTGGCTCAGCAACCGTAGTTACTGACAAATGGTTCTGCATCAGTAAGAGATATGGTTGTATCAGTGGAAATAACATTAGAGAAAATCCACTGTACCCTAAGGACCATATGACTTACAGCTGAAATACAAACATATATCTACATACACACACATAATCCCTCTATTCTAATAGCCTTTAAAGGGAAAAAAAGCTTACTTTTTTTATTTGTGTCCCCATCACTGAGCACTGTATTTTGTATAGTCACCATTTAACAAATTCTTTTGCAATTTCCTTCTCTGTAAGATGGGGATAATAATAGTACCTATCTGGGAGAGGATCAAATGTGATAATACTTGTAAAACTCTTAGTACAGTGTTTAACGTGTAGTAGGTGCCTAATAAATATTTGGTATCGTTATTATTGGTATTATTAATATTATTGTTATTTCCCCCAAGTGTTTAAGCTCTTCAAATACAGACTTATCTGTCAGGGAACTGAGGCAGAGAAATACTTTCCTGTTTCTCTGAGGGTTCGTGACAGAAGTGACTAGAAGGAAAAATGTGAACTTTAACACTGATTTGCAGAGCTTGTCCTAGCTTTGGCTAGCACAGAATGTTAAACAGAATATGTTTTTTCTCCATCAGTCACCTTTAAGTAAATTGATTTCTACTCTGCTCTCCTTAAGAACTTAAATATTTACACTAATTAGTGTATTTAACAGTAATACATTCCTTTAAAAGGCCACCTTTTGTATTAAAATCAAGAGGTTCACATTGCTTCTATATTTATGCTGTAGCACCACTAGAGGGCATTAAATCACCTAACTAGAGAAAGGGAAAAAAATCAGTGTCGTCTCACACAACCAATAAGGATAAACTTAAATGCAATTTTAAGTATTAATTTAACAGTTAAGGATGGAAAAAAACTCCATAAAATCTAAACTTGTAAAGCAGCCAGCTTGTCAACATGAATATATTTGCAGTAGAAATGTTTGATTAAATTCTAAATTGTTCTAGCTTTATTCTAAATAGTGAAAAATTATAATGGGACCTTCTGTCGCTGGACACAGAATAGTAATTCAGTCAAAATCTCATTTGCAAAGGGTGTGAAGGCATTGACCCTAATGAATTAAAGTTATTTTCAAAACCCAGGCAAACTCCACAATTTCATATCATATCATCTTGTAGAAGATAGGGAAAAGAATGTTCCTTTCTTAATTTTTTTTTATTGTGGTTTTCAAAATTTAGGTCTTTATAAATTTTATGTCAAGTTGGTTTCCCATTTCTGATTCTTTGTTTTTTAAGAAAGTTAATGATCTGTGTGGAGTATAATGTGAAACGACCCATTTAGGGCGACCATAGATAGCCTGCTTTGTGGCTAGGACAGGTATTGGTGATGAGGGAATCATGTTTCCTTGACTGACATGAAGCTCTATTTGTTCAGTGTCTCTTCCTTATAGTATATGCCTACAAGACATTTCAAGAGCAGCTTGACCTAGTGGATAGAGTTCTATCCATAGGATAGAGTCCCCCACTGGAGTGGGGAAGCCCTGTGTTTCAATCCCACCTCTATGGAACTTTAGGCAAATCATTGGCATTTCCAATCCTAGTTCCTCATTTGTAAAATGGTGCTAATAATAGTTGCAACATCTATTTGTGCAGGATGCTATAAAACTCAAAAGAGATAATTTACATAAAAGATTTTGTCAATTTTAAAGTCTTAGGCACTCTTAGTCACTTAGGAAATCCTAGTCACTATCATGAGATAATGTGGGTTGAATATACAAACCACTGACAAAAGACTCAAAGCAAAAGTATTTAAGTACCTGGAAGAAACATTTTCTTGAGGGTATTTGATTGAGGGGCACATGACAGTGAACAGAAAGCATACACTGGAGTCAGGAAGAGATGGATTTGTCTCACCTCTGACACATGATGGCAACACACCAAGTCTCTAAATGCTCTAGAGAAATTTCTAAGGCTAGAAAAATGCAAAGTAATAATCTGGTTAGCTGGGTGGCACAGTGGATAAATCGCTGGGAATGGAGTAAAAAAAAAATCATCTTCCAGAGTTAAAATCCTGTCCCTGACAATTACTGGCTGTGTGACCCTGGGCAAGTCACTTACCCTTGTTTGCCTCAGTTTCCTCATCTGGAAAATGAGCTGGAGAAGGAAGTGCAAACCACTCCAGTATCTTTGCCAAGAAAACCCCAAATGGGGTCATGAAGAGTTGGACACAGTTGAAAATTGGCTTAACAACTACAATAAGAGTGCTAATCTTCGTTGGTAGAGAAAGTTTTCTCAATGGAACTTTCTTTTATTATTGAAACCAAAGGTCTAGACTAGCCTGCTCCCCAAATTAACTAATACATGAAGCTTTCTTGTTGCTATTTTCTTGGTTGGCCAAATGGTTTCTAATTTAGAACAGTCCGATCCATTGCCAAGCCATTTTGGTGGTTCTGACAACTTATTAATGCCTTGCCATCAGAGAAGATTTTCTGTCTTGGGAATTGTTTTTGCTCACTGCAAGTACTGGAAGAGTTCAGGCTCTCACAGTAAAAACTGAACTCAATATGATGCTGGCACTATCTGTTTTAATATTAGAGAGGGTTTCTTTATGTGTATCCACTGGTTGTGAGGGGTCTGAGTCTAACCTAGCTTCATTAGAGTCCATAGCAGTGGTTCCCATACTTTTTTGGTCTACTGCCCCCTTTCCAGAAAAAATATTATTTAGCACCCCCTGGAAATTATGAAACTATTTATTGAACTCAGAAGAGAATGTAACACAAGAAAAGTGTGGCCATCACCACCTCTCTGGATCGCTGTAGCACCCACCAGGGGGTGGTAGCGTCCACTTTGGGAATCACTGCTCTATAGGGTCCTTGTAGTGAGGTTGGCAGGTGAGTGGAAAATATATCTACTTTTTACCAAGGAATAAAATCCCTGGTTCTGAGGCAAGTTCATTTGGAGTACCTGTGCTTCAAAGGAACTTCCAGTGCCAATTCTGTTTTTTCCCTGCCTATATTCATTTAAGTAGCAATGTATAGAAGTAGATGCCAGGTTGCCATATCTAGTACTAAATTTTGGTAACTGCAGTGAGAAAATTGGGAGGAGAAGAGAATTGCTATTGGAAGAAACCTCATCTTTGTTTACTATTTCTGATAACCCTAATAGGAGCAGCTAGGTGGTACAGTGGATAAAGTGTTGGGCTTGCAGACTGGAAGACTCATTTTTCTGAGTTCAAGTTTGATCTCAGACATTTACTAGCTGCGTGACCTTGAGGAAGTCACTCAAACTGTATTTGCCTGAATTTTTTCATCTATAAAATGAACTGGAGGGGCAGCTGAGTGGCTAAATGGATTTGTGAGCCAGGCTCAGAGACGGGAGGTCCTGGGTTCAAATCTGACCTCAGACACTTCCTAGCTGTGTGACCCTGGGCAAGTCACTTAACCCCCATTGCCTAGCCCTTACCACTCTTCTGCTTTAGAACCAATATCCAGGATTGGTTCTAAGACGGAAGGTAAGGGTTTAAAAAAAAATGAACTGGAGAAGGAAATGACAAACTCCATTATCTTTGTCAAGAAAACCTAAAAAGGGGTCAGGAAGAGTTGGACCCAATTGAAAAACTACTGAACAACAATAATAACCCTAACTGAGCTTGCTCCTAAGCCATGGTTTACCAAAAAACAAATGTTTAACCAGTCTCCTAAGGAGCACCCAAGCATAGACATAGTATCTACCTATGTGGAACTGTGAAAATAGCAACAGCCTAGGTAGGCGGACCTGAGCTAAAATTCTAACTCTGATATTATAAGTGTGTGACTCTGGGCAATTCATTTACCCTCTCATGGTTTCAGTTTCCCTTCCTATAAAATGGAGATAATAAGAATTCCTACTTCATAGGGTTGTTATAAGGATCAAATGAGATACTACATGAAAAGTTCTTATAAATCTTAAAGAACTATATAAATGCTAACTATTATTATTATTTTGTTCAGTTAATTTTAATTGTGTTTATGACCCCATTTGGGGTTTTCTTAGCAAAGATACTGGAGTGGTTTGCCATTTCTTTCTCTAGTTCTTTTTACAGATGAGGAAACCGAGGCAAACAAGATTAAGTGATTTGTCCAGGGTCACACAGCTAGTAGTTATTTGAGACTGAATTTTAACTCCTGACTCCAGGCCCAGCATTCTATTCACTATTTCACCTAGTTGTATTATTATTACTATCTTAAAACATTTTGTTGCTTTGCTCTCAAAAAAAAAGCCTTCTGTCAAAGGGAAATTAGGATCCAACCTAAGGATCTTCCCAATATCTGATCATTTTAATAAACACAGAAGTGGCTATGTTTTCACATATCTTTCCTTTGCTTTTTCCAGACATTTCATGTTGAAAATTATTCAAAATAGACTTTGCCATTAATAGACAGAATAGAAACTCCTTGGAAAACATCCATTCATTTTTTTCAGCAAATATTATTAAACCTGTATGATGTGCATATTATGCCCCAATGAGGATATAAAGATGATTCCTTCCCTCAAGGAGCTTAAAATCTTTAGTAGGCAAAAACAAAATATATACAAATGTCTATAAAATTTGCTAGAACATGAAAAATGCCAGAAAGTCATAAGGAAAATCATGGTTAATTTTTTTCCTTCATAGAGAGACTACTTTTGAATAGTAAGTATCAAGGAAAGCTTTATGCAGGATATGGCTTTTAAACTAAACCTTGTAGGACAGCAGGGACCTTGACAAGTAAAGATAGTGAGGTGGGGTGGCATTCTAGACAGAGGGAAAGATATTGGATAGTAAAAAGATTGAGTTGTTTGGAGAATATGAATAATCCAGTTTGACTTTAGTGTAGTGTATGCTTAAAGTAGTAGATGGCACATTAATATTTCAAATCATCCATCAATTTAGGTACACTTTACAAATGTTTTAGACTTTATTGCCTATCTATACTTTCTCATCCCATATTTTTTTATCCGTATTTTCTCCAAAAACCTTCACAGAGGATTTAATCAGTATATTGGAGACCTTCTTTTATGCTTCTTAACAATTTGTGGGTATCGGTGCAGCACTGGGTAAATGTCAGATAAAGTTTAGAAAAATAAGATAGGATCAGATAAAGGAAAAAGTTAACCACAAGTCTTTGGAGTTCTTAAGTTTTATAGAGGGTAGTAACAAATTAAGAAATGTTTTCTAAAGATTCATCTGGCAGGCAACAATATGATGGTTTGGAAAAGAGATAAAGCTGGAGGCAGAGAGACTGCAACCTTTTGAAGTGTGACATAGGATAGAAGAGGAATGATAAGGATCGCTTCCAGTTAGGTTGTAGAAGAAGAATGACAAAGACAGGGACCAATGGGATGTGGTGGCATGAGGGAGAAAAAAAAATTAATGATTTCCAATTTTCAAGCAAAAGTGATTGAGAGAATGATGGTACAATACAGAAAAAGGAGAAGAAGATGTAGGTTTGGGGAGGCAGGATGAGAAAATTAGTTTTATTTTAGGAACATTGAGTTTGTGTCAGGAATAGGATATATTTCTTATACCTCTCCAACAAGTAGGTATAGAAATGTGAATCTCAGTTAGAAATTCCTTTACTGAAATCCTTGAGGTGTTCCTCTAAGGCAAGATAAGCTTTTCTGGTGGGTTTTTTAAAAAGTTTTATATCTGTGTCTGTCTAGTCTCTCCTTCTCTTGATGTCAGCTGTTCTGGGCATGCTTATAAGGCACTGATTGGAAAATCCTCTGGATTAGTGGTTCCTAAACTTTTTGGTCTAAGAACCCCTTTACAATCTTAAAAATTGAGTCTCCCCACAAAAGTTTTTATTTATTTGTGTTATAGCTATCAATATTTGTAATATCAGAAATTCATACATCTTAGTATTATTATGAAAGTAATTTTGACCTAATTGACCCCCTAAAAAAGTCTCAGAGATCTTGAGGGCTCTCTGGACCACACTTAAAAAATTTCTGCAATCAAGGCAACTAGGTGGCTCAGTGGATAGAGAGCCAGATCTGAAGTTGGAAGTATCTGGGTTCAAATCTGGCCTCAGACACTTCCTGCCTGTGTGACCCTGTGCAAGTCACTGATCTAGTCCACCTATTGTATAGTTGAAAAAGAATCTCTACTCCACCATATGCAAAAAGTGGTTTTCCAAAGGAACCTGTTCTACTTTTGTATAACTTAAATTATAGGAAAAATTTCCTGATTTCAGATCTACCTTGTATCCTTGCAAATTTCACCCATTGTTTCATGTTCTGCCTTCTTGGGCCAAACAGATATCTTATTAATCCCTCTTTTACTTGACATATTTTTAAGTTCTCGGAGTTCGTTCAAGTACCTGGAACTATCGTAAAGTCCAACTCAATCTTCTTTCCTTCTCCAGGGACCTCAACATTATGGCATATACTTGAGGACTTTCTCCCTTTGGGACAATTGTCTCCCTCTGACTCTACCTTTTCAAAATGTGGTGTCCAAAAGTGAACACAATACTGCAGATGTATTTTGGCAAGGAGGCATATCATATTGTAATTCCTGGAAGGTATGAGACTCATAATAGCCCAAAATTACATTAAGGATTTTGTTTTGCCATATTAAACAGTTAGCTCACATTGAGCTTGAAGTTCATGAAAACCCACTGATTAACAGAGAAATGTATTGTTAATTAAAATAAATTATTTATTATGTTACATAATTAACAAAAATAAATTTAATTAATTAAAAAGTGGGATAGCTAAATGCTACAATGAGAATAGAGTGTTAGGCCTGGAATCAGAAAGATCTGAGTTCAAATCCAGCCTCACACACTTACTATCTGTGTGATCTTGAGCAAGTCACTTAATTCTGTTTGTCTCAGTTTCTAATCTATAAAATGAGCTGGAGAAGGAAATGGTAAACCACTCCAGTATCTCTACCAAGAAAACCTGAAACACAACAACAACCAAATAAAAGACCCCTGGAGTATCACCCTACATTCATCAAGTTAATAATAATGGTGAAAGAAGGTTCATTGTTGGAGGGAATGTGGGAAGACAGGCATTCAGTACTGGTGTGTGTTTGTTCAATTATTCCTAAAAATAATTATGGAAGAACACAATAGGAATTGAAGACATGACTGTGAGTAGAAGAGGTTTCTTGTGGCACCCCACATGTCTCTGCCACATTCTCTACTGTCCACATTCAACAGCTTGTAAGATGAAGTAATAGTAGGATTAAGAATGAGGAGAGAAAGGAATGACACAGTGTCATGGACATTAAGATGAGTGATTCAGATCCATTAGGAATCTACTAAGAATGTTGGTGTAGCTGTCCTAGTTTGCTGAGAATATTAATGATGAAGCTTTACCATCCCAATTCTTGTACTGCCTCTTACACAGACTTATTATATCCTATTCTGTGTTGTTGGTTTTTTTCACATCTGTTCACTTTCTGTAGTTTATTGTCACATGATCTCAAAAGAAATTAACTTATCTAAGATAACATTCATTATGTGCATGAGAGTCCCTAGGGAAAAAATAAAAGTAGCTAAGTGAGAAGCAACGGTCACTTATAAACACATAGAAAGAAGGCATCTCTCATGCTAAATTGCTGGGGTATCAGCTGGAGGCTTGGTCAAATCAAGGAGATTTTATTGAAAGTATATTATTAAATTCCCCACAGCAAAGATGAAAATGAATCCTGTTCATTCATGGATTCCCTTAAGCACAATTGAACCAAACAATGGTGTTAGGGGAAAAGACTCTTGGTTTGTGTAGAGCAGGACTCATTTCTTGCAGAGATGGTCACTGGGCTACTCAGAACTGCCTTTGTTCTGTAAAATACTTATAGAAGTCCCTTCCTTTGAAGAGAGAGCTGAATAAAGTGACCAGAGAGAAAGGCACACTTGAAGAGAAGGATAGGGTACAGAGTGTTATTGCCCAGGCCAAAGGAAGGAGAGAGTTTTCTGGTAAGCCAAACGCCACCAGCTCCCAGTAACTTCTTTAGCAGCACTGATTGTGATAACAAAAAGCTAGCAGTAAAGTATGTGCCCCAAATTAGTGGAATCCTATACAAATTGTGGAATATAAATATAATGAATTATAATAGCTACATTAAGAATGACAAATATTAAATATTAAGAGATACATGGAAAGAGGAATGAAATGATGGAAAATGAAGGAAGCAGAAATAAAGAAACTACATATAATGACTACAGTAGTGAAAATAAAGACAATGCAAAAAGTCAACAAAATTTAGGTCAAGTATAGTTAATGAATGAATAAATCAACAAGCATTCCAGGAACTGTACTAAATAGTGATTATAACAATAAAAAAAAATGAAAGCCTTTGACCTAAAAAGCTTAAATAACAAGAGACATAATATGTGTATGTAGTGTTTTCCTATTTGGTTGTATATATCTCCATTGATTTGCCCAATGTGGCACACAGGGATGTAGGAATAGATAGCTCTAGAGTCATGTTGGTGAAGCTATGACATGCATGCCAGAGGGGACTGTTCCCTTCCCCCTCTCCACACAAGGAGGATGTTTCTCACATGGTCCGCCCCTCTGCCCAGCAGCCCAATGGGAATGCTGCCTCCCTCTCCTGTCTGGGGTAAGGGGGTGGCTCACAAGCAGCATGAGGGTGCAGTTTGGGCACTCAGTCTTTAAAAGGTTCACTATCACTGCTCTAGAGTCTTCACCTACTCTTCTCTCTTGCCAGGTAGAGAGCGAGTGAATGGAACCACAAGGCTCCTGGGGGCATCTATCAAAGAAGGAACAACTCACTGTGTTTTGTAATAAGATTTGTAAAATACTATGGTTTTAATTTGTACCTTTGGAGTAAGAAATTATATATACTATGTTGAATTTATAATCATTTCATTTTTCACTGAGGAAGAATGAAAAAAAGGATTGTGCAGACCTCAGTAATGTGAGCACTGGTGTTCAGCACTAGTTTGTTAGTGATATTTCCTATGATATGTATTTGTGTTATTGAAATTTTGAGGTCTCTGAACTAAATTTCCTGTGAGCCCACTGGCTTCCTGTGGAAGTTTAGGGGTCTTTGAACTATACTTCCCATGAGCTCACTGGCTTCCTGTCTTGCATAATGATGTAGACAGCTACGTAATGACATAGACAGGATAAAATCAAGTGCCAGAATTGGCACTGTCTCTTTTTCTTCCTGAAGCAGCAGGTGGCGGCAGGTAATGGCAGGTCTTTCAAACAGCCTAAGCTAGCATGGCATGTGGCTTCATTTTTCTAATGGCTACCAATAAATCTTTTAAGACCATAATATTTTTAAAACTATCCTTTTATATTCATTTTATTTTTTACATATTCATGTATATTAATGACTTATTGAGTAGTTAAAGTCACAAGGCAGTAGAATTGACATAAATAGTGTCCTTTTGCAATAAAGTTGGCTATGATTTCATGCAAGTATTTGACAACTGAAGCTGTTTCCCCATGAAAGAATATAGGCTTTTCAAAGCATGATGGCCGATGTCTTTAACCAAAGTGTAATTTAGAGTTTCCTAAAAATGTATACTTGGAAGTTATAGAATAATCTGTGTGCAATTAAAATATCTCTTATATAAGGTGGTGTCAACATTTTGAAATTAAATATTTTACATTAAAACATTAACACCCACAATCCTAGGACCCTACAATCAAAATTGAAGTACATATCCTTCCTTCCTGTGTAATAAGGGAATGTTGCAAAGGGAGGTTAATAAGGGGATTAGGCTATAGGTAGTAGGGAAATTAAGGCAGAGGTATGGTTGGAATAGAGGATAGGCACTGTGAATAGGGTTTTGTGAATCCCTAAGGCAGTAAAGTGAATAAGGAAAGTATAATGGTAAAGGTGGTAAATTGAGGTGGTAGGAGAAGTAAGGGAATGTCTGAGTTTAGGGAATATAAACACGGAGGTATAAAGAGTTGCAAGGGAGAAGATGAGTTAATCTAAGACAGGCAACAGCAGCAGGGAACACAGACTGGATACTCAGGTTAGAGACAAAACACTGAAGGGAAACAGACTGAGCCCTTCAAGTAAAATGGACACTTTTACAGAGCAAGGTTAGAGCCAGCCAAGAACAGCTCGAAACTGACTAGAGGATTCTAGTCAGTTTCACAGATTCACTAAGGAAAGGACTAGAGGAAGTATTGAAGTTACACTTCCTCCAAAATGGATACCTCCAGCTTCCCTCAAACTCCAGAAAGAATGTTATTCCTTTCTCCCCTCCTCCCTCTCTTATCAATCAACTAATGAAGTAGCCAAAGGGTTTTGATTAAAGACAAATGGGGGTTTATTGTTTCCTAGGGTTGATTGGAAGGGATAGAAGATACTAGGTAACCCTAACAGCCCCCTAGAGAAAGCTTCAGGTGGGGGAAGGGAGACAGGAATGTGAGACTGAGTAGGGACCAGCCTACTCAAGCCCTAAGAGGGTTTGTAGCCAAAAGGGGAAGGAAAGTTAGATACAGATTCAATAGATAAATTTGTAACAAGGGTAGGCCCTATTTGACTAAACTATCAAATTTGAAACTAACCCTCAAATATACTCTCCTTTCAAAACTACTCAGAAATTCAGGTAAGGAAAAATGAAGATGGGAATAATGAAGGCTAGGGAGATTCAAAGGAATTAGCTAAACTAACAATTTTTTAAAAGAGAAGCTGCAAAATATAGGCCAGGTTTCAATCCAAAGAAGGAACTCAGTTTGACCCTGATCCTCTCCACGAGTTCCCAGGGCCAACTGACTTTCCCAAGATTCTAAAACCCTTATCAACTGACAGAAGAACTCTGCAGCAAGGCTTGCAGGGCTGTTATGCACCCTCTTTGCACTACACCTGTTAACAATTAACCACAAACTTGCAAAGTAAAACATTGCAAAGTGTCATGCTCTATCACTCTGATTATGGGGTGATTTTGCCTAAACATTTAAAGGGTACAGAATCTACTCCGCAGGAGCTATTTGCTTGGGGATTTGTTTAGAAGTATCTGTTGTGTCTGAACAAAAATATACCAATAAAAAATTGGCAGTAAAAGCTCAGGCTGTTGACACTTTCTGATCACTTTAGCATAAAACTGAGGCATGTTCTCATGGTTGGCTAGTGGACCATAATAGGCAACTCAGAGGAAGATGGATTTGCTCAGCTCCATCATGTCAGGGCATATTTAGTGCATATCCTTTTTGAATATCCTTCTGTTATTGCTAAGTAAATCTTTTTCGTTGTTGTAAACTATCAAATGAATTATGAGTGTTTTATTCCATTCCAATATTGAGCATAAATTTCCAATGACCTGACCCAGCCCAGGATACCGGTAGACTAAGCAAGTAAGTATTAATTTTTGCTTAGTGTTAACTATTTCTATAACCAATGACTGGTATGTATTTCTTTGCTCTCCTTTTTCTAAGATCTTAAAATGCTTTTAGAATGTAGTTAGCCTAGGAAATGGAGCCAGAAGTGAAAAAGACTCATAGGTGGATTCCAGGCAGAACTTTAATTGGACATCAAAAGTTGTTAATTTTTTCCTTTTTGTTCTGCCTTTCTCTTGATATAGATTATTTCTTGACTTTATTCTGGCATTGAATGGTACTGATAACAAGGATCAATGATATCTTGTGCCCAATGGGTAAGTAAAAGTCATGTTAATAATTACATCTTGCCCTAATTGCTGCTCTTCCATCGTTAGCAACTATTTGCTTTTCCTCATGGAATGAAATGTCTTTTCCCTGATCAAGTTGAGAAATAATTGATAATATATGGATCCAATTCATAGCCACTTGTCTTGGAAGGGCAAATAATTAGGAAATGGCTCTTGCAAGTTTGGCACAGACTAATCCCCTTTGTACTTTGAGAAAGCATTTAAGTGAAGAGGACAAAGTGGTTTATGAAGAAGACCTTTTATAGAAAGAAGCATTCCTTTCTTTAGGAAGGAAAAAGAAGGCTGGAAATCCTGTCTCTTACTAGGTTTGAGTCAAAAGGGCAGTACACTATGGTTTAAGTCAGAGAGGATAAAATCCAACTCAAACTTGAAATAACTTATACTTGGAGTCATAGCCAAAGCTGGGGTGACCTTGACTTTTAAATGAATGGGGCACATTTATTTGTAGAATACCACCAGTCTCCTTCCCGGTTCCCTGAGAATAATTTATCTAGGACTATAATAAAATACTTAGAAAAATAAGCCAAAAGCTGATTAACTATGCTTGATATGTTTGTGTTTTTGTTTTTTTTAATTGCAAAAGGACCATTTGTTGGTTCAAAGTAAAAGGTAGTCTGAGTACTGTAGATGATGATTATTCCTGAAATTCTCAAACCAATGAGGCAGAAAAATCCTGTAGGCTAGTTTCAAATCAGCATGAACACTGTGTAATCTAACCAACAGGATTGATCCAGGTCAGGTATTAAAGGCTAAAATGGATTAAACAAAAGACATTCCCCTTGTAACAAGAAGGAAAAACTTCAAAGGTGGGATTTGTTCTTGTTATGACAAAGGAAATGGATTTACAAACAGCCTTGAGGCACACCCCTCCGTGACTTTCAATTTGCTTGCCTCAATAAAGAGACAGGACAAGTTTCCCCCTCCTCTTCCCCATATGCCACCCCCTCCACCCCAGGGTAAAAACTTTAAGTTAAAGAGATCCTAATGGGAATGTTTTTTTTTTGTTTGTTTGTTTTTAAAGAAGATGCACCAGGCATCTCCCAGATCAAATGACAGGCAGGTCTCTGCACCTTCTCAGCTTTCATCCCTCATCTGCTACTAGTGACAACAAAGCAGGGAAATAAGAAGAGTGTGTAGAGCTAATCAGGTCAAGGCATCTGGACTTGACTTTTTGATTCATGAAATGATATTGGAAATGAAAATTCCCAAGGTAGAAAAGCAACATTGCTTGAAGTTTGGACTAGTTCTGGTTAAGTTTGCTAGCTAAATAGACCAATCAAAATCTAATGCCGTTTTAATAATCATCATTTTAATTATAAACAACTGTTTGACATTTAGAACCCTTGCAATCTGGCTTGAGGCTACCATTCCAGACTCATTTCATATTACTTCTCTTCTGTATTATTATCCAGACAAACAGCAGTACCTTGTACCTCCTATGTTATATTGCCCATCTTCCATGCCTTTGCACAAGTTGGCCCCCATACCTAGATTACACTCCATCTCTTAGAATTTCTAGCTTCCTTCAGAGCCCAGTTCAAGCCCACCTCCTACTTTGAGGTCTTTCCTGATCCACCCAGGGTCAACCTGTATCTTCTATTTACTTTGTATGTGTACATTTACTTTGTATGTGTACAATGGCCATATGAATGATGCCTTGGAAGACTATGGAGCACATATAGACATTTGTAACTGGTTTTGTTGGTTAAACACACCAGGAAGGAGAAGCTCTTTGGTTGACGTTAGAAGCATTCCAAAAGAGCTGTTAGCATCACCCATCTCCTCTTTGCCCCATTCCCTTGCTTGGCATCATTCATATAGCCATTGTCCATAGCATCTAGTGAAAGACTATTCTGTAAGGAGAGAAATGTTAAGGTCTTTGAGGTCTTTGGTCTAAAGAAATAGGTCTCAGTACTTGGTCATTTTGTCTGATTGTTTTTCCATTCGAGGTGAAGAGAATGTTACCTCCATCCTTGTTAGTTTCAGTTTCAGTCTCAGATTAGGAGAGGGAGTCACTGGATTCTGGGAAGTGGATTTCAAGCCAGGTTTTTAGCAAATGTAACACTGATAATCTGAGGAGAAAGGCACACTCTTTGGGAGTGACTTTTGGGGTTCCAGTCCAGCAGTGACTGAGAGGAGGATTCATCCAGCTCCAATGTAGCCTGTGGACATGAACTTAATGAGAATGATACTGCATTGGTACTGAATTAGTTTTTGAGCCTATTCCCCCAGATGGTAAGAAGATGGAGGGAAGAGAATGCTCCTCAAATGTTCGTGTATCTTTTTCATGCTACATAAAAGTATTTTTTCCCCTAAAAAGCTATGCTACTGGGAAGGCTGAGACTGATGAACATTTGAGTTCAAGAGTTCTGAGTTGCATCAGGACTAAAGCTGATCAAGTGTCTGCATTGTCTGACACTGATAGATGAGCCATTTAGTTGCTTAAGGAAAGTTAAATTGGTCCAGGTTGGAAATGGAGCAGGTCAAAGCTTCCATGCCAATAAGAAGTGGAACTGGATCTATGAGTAGATGCTACCCTTCCAGTTTATGCCAGATAGGAAGACCTAGTCTCAAAAAAACCAAAACAAAACAACACAAACCATTCTGGTTAAATGGAAGTGGCTTATTATTCACCTATTCCTAACAATGAGGAAAGTATAGCTGATGGAGGCTTGAACCAATGACAATAGAAGAATGACATTCGAACCACTATTGGTACCTCTCTAGAACCCTGAAAGAGTGATTATCAGACTGACTTTTGACCTCAAGGCTACTTTTCTAACTTTAGAACCAGAAAGCTCAATGATTATTACTTTGTGATGAAATTACTTTATGATCCATCAAATTAAAAAACGTATTGAATACTTTTACCAAATACTCCAACTCTTACATACCTAATATGGGGATTATCAGGGATCTCAGCTATCTTCTGACAATATTGTGATAATTAAGTAGATTTGGGATCTAATTAATTTAATCAGATATCTAATTTACTGGGCAATTCAATTTGCAAAAAATACTTATTAAATGCTTACAATGTTATTTAGAGTATTGTTCTGGGAATTAAGATATACTGTACTTGCTTCATTGGACCTTACTTTTAGTGTGGCAGTTGAATATAATGAACTGAATTTCTAAATAAGTGCTAAGCATTATAGGGGACACAGAAGTATAAGCCACAGTCTCCTCCCTCAGGAAACTTAATATCATGAAATGTTATTGATTTTATCTGCTTTGGAGGAAAGTGTACATTGGTGTTGCTGTTAGCTTTATCAGCACCCTTCAATGCCCTTGACTAGAAAGTAAGGTTACCTTATTGCTGATCGCTTGGTAAAATTAGTTTCCCAAACCTTCCCTCAACTTAACTGGCTGAGCCCCCTGCCTGACATCCCCTCTAATTTCTTCCTATATAGCTTCCCACTTAACCTAACACTAACTCCTCTATACTTCCCTAGATTCTCTCTATTTCTCATGACCTCACATGATTACTTTTCCTGGCTCTATTTTTTATTTCACAATGGGCCAAAGAGGGATTTTTATTATTGTTCATCATAGTAATGAATCATGATTATTAATAATGGTTTACAATTGGTACTTTGCCATTTATAAAATAGAGGTGACACTTTCCATCTTTATCTAGCCAGAAGATGGTGTTCTCTCTGAAAATAGGGACTTTGCAATTATTATTCAACATTTTATATTCCCTAATGTGTATTACTATATTGTACTCTATGTGACACTATCCCACTCCTGTCTAAAATGAGCGAATACTTCAGACTTCTGAAAGAAAGGGATCCTGAGGAAAGGGAACAAGCATTTATAAAGTATTTATTATGGACCAGACATTGCACTCAGTGCTTTACAATGATCTCAGCTGGTCCTCATAACACCCTGGGAAGTAGATGCATTTTATAGCTGCAAATTTTATAGCTATAAAACGAATTAGCTGCATTTTATTGCTGAGGAAACTGATGCAGACTGAGGTTAAGTGACTCATCCATGGTCATACAGGAATTAAGTATCTGAGTATGGCTTTTAACTCAGATTTTCCTGATGCCATGGCATTTCTGGCATTATATCACCCAGTTCCTTCAATGAAAAAAATAGATGTAGAAGCTTGGAGAAGGAAAAAGGCGTAAGAGTTAGACTGATGAGTTAACTGGAGAAATTAGAAGAGATAAGCAGCAGTGGTTGGACTCAAGGACTGGTAGGCAGAATACAGTTCAAGAAACTCAAGAAATGATTACCCTCTGGAGTTAATGGTCATTTCTTTGAATACCAAGTTCAAACTTGATTCTATTGTTGTTGTTCAGATGTGTCCAATTTTTTAAGATCCCATTTGGAGTTTTCTTGGCAAAGATTCTGGAACAATTTGTTATTTCCTTCTCCAGTTTATTTTACAGATGAGGTAACTGAGGCAAACAGGGATAAGTGCCTTGTCTAGGGTCACATAGCTAGTAAATTTCCTGTGCCAGATTTGAACTCATATCTTCCTTATTGCAGACTTAGCGCTATGCCACCTAGCTACCCTGCCATGAAAGAAGGTACATGAGAAGTTAAAGCAGCCTGAATTTTTAGGACGTTCATGACATATTTGAATTTCCCTTAGCAACTGAGTTTGTTTTAAAACACATACCAGGTTAAAAAGTAAGACAAAAAACACTTCTAAAAACTTTGAATGTCAAATGTCAAATTGAAACATTTCCTATTTTTAATATGTCCCTTCTCCTTATGAAAAATACAATAGTGCTAAGTAAGTTCTAGATTTAGACTGCATTTAGTCAAAGTGTAGCATCAAAAATGAGGGAGGTTGTAGGATCACAGGAATTATAAGGGCCTCAATCAATTCTCCATCATTAGTTTAGTCCTCTTATTTTTATAGAGGCTCAGAGGACAAAGTAATTTGCCCAGTTATTAAGCAGCTGAGTGAAGATTCCAACCTACATCCTCTGACTCTATATGGTCTGTTTTCTGCCCTGATGAAAATCCATTGTATTCAGTTCCAGGTAGAATTATATATGATATAACCCCGCCTCTATTCAGATTTATAAGGAAGAAATTAACAACATGTTCTTCATATTCCCTCTTCAAAGAATTACAGCCAGAGTCACACTCTGAACTTGGGTAGACCAAATAGTGCAGTTAATAGTGTCCTCTGCATTGTGTTATGCCTACATGCCAATCCATTGAAGATAGGACTGAATTACTATTCTATCAAGGGAAAGGTCTATGTTAAAATTCTGCAGTTGCAAAATGTCAGAAAATAATTATTGAATATTGTGCCAACACATAGTCTGGGAAAAAAGTTTTAATTTAAAAAATAAATAAGTCATCTTGCAGATCTTTCCAGTCGAGAAGGGATGCTAATGATGCATTTTATAGGAACTCGTTGAATGAGTCATCCTAATGACTTCTTATATCTCTAAAGCAGTTTGTTATCTGAGTCCTAAAACTGGACCTGACCAGAGAGGCCCAATATTGGGGTAAGGCAGACCCTACTCTGTTCCCTATAGACAGAAGAAAAGCTAGTGGACAGTTAATATTTCTAATTTCTATGATTCAGATTACAAGAACGGAATAAGAAAGAAGCCCCTTGAATCCTTTTTCACCTAAGCCTTTTCTTTGAGGCAAGGTCCCTGAGGATTTAATATAGTGTCACTAAGTAATTAGATCCTCATTTCTTAACAAGAATTCTACTCCAAAGGCAGAATAATTCTATTAGGAAATAAAACTACGATATTGTACAATTCCGAGGCTACTAAATGTGTATTTAATTATCCAGGTAATGTAATTAGGCAATCAGTTCTAATCTGATATCAAGAGGAAAGGTTCTCACTTTTTTGCATAGCAAAAGGGCCATGCAATTAATATGACACACTTAATTACAGTTATATGAAAGCATCTTTGGAAAAATATATCCCCAATGAAGAATGTACTATATATTCACACCACAGATCTTTGCCATAACTAATTTATTTGTGGGCTTCTTATCTTATAATGACCCATGATAATAATTAGCCCCATTATAGCACATAGCCCTTAGTGGTATACTGTAAAGCTTTATACAACACATTACTTGCCTATTATAGGAAAATAAGATTAGAGTTCAGAAAAGATTTAAATTTCATTTACTAGTCATAAAAAAACCCATAGTGGTCATAGATCTTAGATTTACATAGCACTGGCAAAGACCTTAGAATCATCTAGTCCAAAATACTTATTTTACAAAAGAGGAAACCGAGGTTGAGAGAGGTCGTATAACTTGCTCAAAGTCATTCATTAGTAAATGGCAGATCTGAGTCTCAGATCTTCTCACTCCAAACTCTGTACAATTTTTCACTATGCCGTTTTGTCTACAGGGAGCCAGTGGCATCACAGTGGAAAGAGCATTAGTCTTGGAGTTGAGAAGATCTAAATTTGAATACATTCTTAAATACTTACTATCTCTGAGATCCTGAGTGAATTCTTTAAACCTTTCTTAGCATGGGTTTCTTCATCTGCTAAAGAAGGGTAATAATATTACCTACTTTAAGCATTTGTTTTGAGAATAAAATAAGAATATAAAGTGTTGTTCATGCTTTTAAAATGATATACAAATGTTAGCCATTATAATTACTATAATCAAAGGGTCATCAACAAATCAGGTATGAAAGAATGTGGTCTATAGAATGAACAAATGGATTTGGAGTCAGGAGACTTGGGTTTGAAGTATTTGAAGGGCAGATAGGTAACAAAGTGGAGAGAGCACTAGGTCTGGAGTTGGGAAGACCTGAGTTCAAATGTGACCTCAGATACTTCCTAGCTGTATGACTCTGGACAAATCACCTAACTCTGATTGCCTAGTCCTTGCAGCTCTTCTGCCTTAGAACTGATGCTAAGACAGAGTTGAGAGAGAGAGAGAGAGAGAGAGAGAGAGAGAGAGAGAGAGAGAGAGAGAGAG